>NW_022900929.1:65141549-65206134 GCF_012274545.1 Fukomys damarensis
ATATATATATATACCTTCAACTATGTGCAAAGCTATAAGCTATTCTTTGGAACATTTTCCAGTATTCACACTGGTCAAATCATAACCAGAGGATTTGACTCTTTTTAAGGTACAGTTAAACCATAAATTCTCTTCTGATAAGAATATGGGGAAATTGATCAGAGATAGCACCTTCATACCTCCAGGGAAAAAGTTGTTTGAGGTGCATGTGAAACATTTAACTGCTGTACGTATTATGTATTTTTTCTGGGTATTTTCAATTTTCCTATAAGTAGACTTTAAAAATTCTAACTTGTGATGATTTTTTTTTATTCAAAATGACTATTTTTATATGTTACTTTATACAGATGCTTTTCAGTTATGATAAAGTTACATTCCAATGAATCAACTGGACATTGACTATCATAAGTAAAAATTTAAGATCGCTAATCTACTAACATCGTGGGTTAACACCATAGTGCATTGCTGTGTGTGGCACTGGTTATTTTACCTCATGACCATATGGCAGACTGGAAACTGGCTCCTCTCACTGTCCTTCATCTCAACAGACTAATACAGCATGCATGATTAACCCAGCAAAGGTAAAACACTCCAACATGAAGTATGGTTTCCACTGAATGCATTACACTTTTTGCACCATTGTAAAGTCCAAAAATTATAAATTATAAGTCAAGAGCTCTCTGCATTTGTAATTTTGTATTCTGTTTTTAAAAGATGACAGAAATTTTCAATGTTCAATTTCTAAAAACCTGAAACTTCCTCTGTGGATTTAGGGTTCGTTTATACTTAAAAGAATGGCTGTGATTTTAAAACACTGACACATCAGTTAGATGGCACAATTTATCTGAGAGCTCACAGCTGCACCTCTGTGCTGATATAAATAGATATGCCTGGCCTGAGCCTCTCATATGTATGTGCACACAGGGAACCTCTGTGGTGGTGTGTTTCTATCAAATAATGATATAAGCATATACAAAAAACAGGTATTCACAGATTGGCAGCTCTTCAAATTAAGGAAATTAGACCAAAATTTGCAACGGAATAAGCACTTCTACTTGCAAAAGACATTAAAAAGTAATAGGTTTAAGAACATACAGGATATTGGTTCATTCTTACCATGAAGTTGCTGTGCTTTGTTTCTAATTTACATGTTATTGATACTGTATATTGTAGCTTTTCATATAATCTCCTGTCCTGTCACCTGTTCATTCACTTTGTACAAAATCCTTCAGTTAATGAGTTTTTAAAATAAGAAGATGATACAGGCAGGCATAGGAGAAGATGGAAGGGGGTAGGGTGGTAAAAAGGATCAAGAAGCAATATGCATACATATCAACTTCCCATGATGAATGCATTTATAATGTGCTGCAAATAAATAGTAATAAAAATAAATGAACAAATGAATAAAAAATAATAAAGTAAGAAGACGGGGTACAAATGGACTCCATTCATAGGGATTTAGAATGAATAGCTTCATAGAAATTAGCACTGCTGAGCTATGTCCCTTCCATCTTGACCTAAACTGGAAAATGCCTACTAAGACAATTTCTAGTTTAGGATCATCTTCTCCAACTTTGGTTACTAGATCTGGTGATTCAGAAAATGCAAGTGCATTTAACCAGGCCCTTATTGGCTCCACAGAAGGGTTATGCCCTGAGTAGAGTTCACTCCCCTGCCTTTAAGCTACTGCTGCCTTTTTACAGCACTGGAGGGCCTGGACACTACCCTCTGGCTTTAGTGCCAGGCCAGATTACTTCAAATGGTAACGTCTTTAGAATATGTACTAAATCTGATAGTTTTTGGATTCCTAAATCTAATTAGTTTATAGGCACATTTGAATCACATTAAAACTTAGAAAGGCACAAATTACAGTGGTGTTTTTATATACTCTAATACTAGTTTAAAACAGCTGGGCATGGTGCTGCATACCTGTAACCCTAGTAAAATGGGAGACTGAAGTAGGAGGATTGAAAGTTGCAGCCTAGCCTGCACAACTTAGCAAAACACTGTCCACTGTCTCAAAATCTAAAAATAAATAAAATTTAAAGGGCCTGGGATGTGGCTTAGTGCAAAGGTGCAGGGTTCAATCCTCCATATCTGAAAAGGAAAGAATAAAATCAGCGTAGAGTGTGTGCTTTGTTTTGTTTTCCATAGTTAATTACTATTAGTTTTTTAAATATTAAATCGTTATTTATGGTCATTAAACAGTTGAGTACAACTTTATAGTAATGTATGATACACTTTGGTCATAGAGATCTCAAAATTCAAATACTTCCTTTCAAAAAGTACAATGTAAAACAATACACTTCTTCCTCTTGCATTTAAACATTAATAACTTAAAAAATGTGTGGATGTTGAAAATATAATGATTTACTTCATACATTAAACTACTAATTAAAATTAGCATAGCATTTTTTTTTTCTTTGAGGGTAAGAAAGCTAATAAAATGAGAAATGGATGTTAAATACTTGGTTAAAGTAGCATAACATTAAGAAGAATTTCTATAGCTACTTAGAGTACATGGGTATAGGATGAACATACATAAGTGGAATCTCTTTGACTTGTAATTCATTATTAGAAAAATAATGTACTTAGAATGATAATAAATGAGAAATAAAACAATAGAAAGAGGAGGCTTGTGTTTATTACTTGTTAATCAATCTAAGACATCATTAGTTTTGATGGCTTCAATGATGTCTCTCAATCATTCTGTAACAGATCGTTAAGATTATACATGAAGCAGATAAACATTAATTTCTATAATGTTTAAGTAATTTATCTAAAGTTATACAAGTGGTTAGAGTCAAAGCCACACTATTACCTCGCAAGGTTCATTTTACTATACCACATTGCCTCTGGGTAATGACAATTACACATTTGAATAGAAAGATAGATTAGAGGCCTAAATACCATTTTTATCGTTCTTATTGGAGGTATGAGTGAAAAGTAATCACTCATATCAGGCATTTTAAGTACATTAAATTTTGGGTAAACAAATACCCTTCTACTTTTAAAAAGAATGCAATAAGAACATTTTCATTTGTGGTGTCAGCTCTGGATTTGAATTGTTTTTTTAAACAACTAAATCTTGGAAATGGTTTATATGCTCAGCATCAGATGACTGGGTAAAAAATGTGGTCATTTTATAGAATGGAGTACTTTACTCTCATAAAGAAACAAACTAGAGGCAGTTGCAGGTAAATGGAATAACCGTAAGAACACAATATTAGGTAAATTAGGACACACAAGCTTAATACCACATGATTTCTCTTAGATGAGAAATGAGAAAAAGGAGAAACAGAGAAGAGAGAGAGAACAAAAGGCAGATAATTAGGAAGACAAGAAGCGGGAAAGACAGATGGGGGGCTGGGCACAGGAGAAGGGGAAATGGGAAAACTAATCCTAGAAAAAAATAAAAATAGAGCTTTTGTGAGTGAGAAGAGGACCGAGAGTTGGAAGAATCAGGGCAGGAAAGGGGTAAAAAAAATTAAGGGGAAAGAGAATTGAAATATATTATGTACACGTACTGACTCCATATAATAAATGTAATCATTACGCACTGCAAACACATACCAATATTTGTTTTCAAATACCAATAAGGAAAATATATATAAAATAATAATTTAAAAAATCTGATCAGCATTCCTATATCATATTTCTGCTATGAAAATATGAAGCAAAACCCATGGATTTAAAGAATAAAATGTTTTGACATTATTTATATAAGCATAATTATATTCTAATCTGACTTCTGATTAAAATACTTTTTCTTTCTGAGAAGTTTAATGCAAAAACTAGCCTTTCCTTAAACTAATCTTATCAGAAATGTTGGATTCTGTTTAGAGTTGAAAACATATAAAGAATAATCATGTTATTAACTTGATTTCCCATTTGCAACATCTGCCTCGGCTGTAGGTATGATTAGAAGAAAGTATGTCACCACTGGGTTCTCCATTTCTGTGAACCATGGCTGAAAACACTGTCTTGTTCTCCAGAGAGATAGCAAATTAGTGTGTCCACTTTGTATGTGCTCCATAAGACTACATAAAACTAAAACTTGTGTCTAATTTAGAAAGTGGTTATCAAACAGAGACACCAAAGCAAGAAGTAAGGAAGAACAGAGTCCTAAAAGCAATTGGTGTTGTTTAGAATGCATTCTTAAAACCTATCTCATTCAGCAGCCATTAAAGCAACTAAGCTTGACATAGTGAAGGAAGGAGATCTTAAAAGAGTTTTGTCCAGAGTCAGCCAGATATTGGTTCTTAGTAAAAGTATGGTGATAGAGAACAGAAGAAAAAGTCTCGAGCAGTTTAACAGATCTAAGTTAAGGCTGCTAAGCATAGGTGTATATGCACTTGTCTGAGGATTCGTGAGCTGGTTTAGGGTACTATCGCTCCTTGCCAAGTTCACTGAGAGACCCAGAATCTTCTTTGAAGGACCAATTGCATGTTCAGGTTTAACTAGACTACTTTCAGCAAAGTATTACACACACACACGCACACACACATATACATATATACAAAACTAACAAAAAAGATCACAACTCAGTATTTAAAAAGAGAACCTAATAAAAAGTAGGCAAAGATACTGAATAGATACTTCTTCAAAGAAGATAGACAGGTGACCAATAAACACATGAAACAATATTCAATGTTATTTGCCATAGGGAAAAGCAAATGAAGATCCTAATGAGGTGCTACTTCACACCCACCATGTTGGTGACAGAAGTGTATATATATATATGGGGAAAAACTGTAGATACAGTTCAATTGGCATGTACTTTTTCTGCCAAAAAATTCATTTGCAAGTCTGAGTCTCTGTTTCAAACAAATAATGGCAACTGATTTATTGAAATTTTACCAAGGATGCCTAATTCATTCCTTAAAATACATGTATGTATTGTATTGATTAATGTGTTTTATGTACCAGAAATTTTTATACAATAAAGTTCCAAATATAGACACCAAGAACATTCCTCACTTCCTGGAGATGCAAAGACCACAGGGTCTTGCTGGATGGATTGAGAGACATCGGGGCTGGGACAGATCCTAAATCCAAGTCCTACAGAGCTATTAAGAGCTAATTAAAATTATTTTTCTTTGTAGCAATTGTTGCACTTTATGGCATTGTATAAAATACTTTAATTAAAATATCTGGGATAGTCTTATTAGATAGGATTGTATCTATAGTCCCAAGGAATAGTATTTTATTGATATTTCTCTCAAGTGTGTATTCTTCACTAGATGTTTTTGTTTTGCTTTGTTTTTGTGTGTGTGCTTATTGTAGTTTATGTTTTTGTTTTGATTTGCATTCTCAGTGGCTGCATATTTTTCATAGTAATATTTTTTATTTTGTCGAAAAAATATTACAAGTTCAGTAAATACAAAGAAGTTTACAACAAACACCACTGTACACATTTTCCAGAGTTAATAATTTGTTAACAAATATTTTGTCTTTACTGACAATAACATTACAAACATGACAAAAATAGACACCACAAATATGGTGCTCTTTTCTTTAATTTTTATTTTTATTAGTACTATTGCATTCTTCATGGGGAATGGCTAGATGCATATCTTATTTTTTTCAGTTTTCTTTCCTTCTCTTCCCCCTTTGCTCCTTTCATTGCTTGGGCCCCTTCAGCGGCATAGCTAGGGGCCGCCAAGGGTACGGCGTGCCCCAGGCTGCACATTTTGGGGATTACAATATGGGCCAAAAGTAAAATTATATTGTCGTGATTTACTCCATTCAGATATGTTGGAGGACGGCACACTGACCCCTGGCCCCTGAGCATGACAAACTCTAGCTATGGCATTGTCCCTTCCCATTGCTCTTTTGTAAATGGGATCTTTCAATAGCTCTAAAAACTGTTTGGGAAGTTTCCTGCATTTACTAAAGCATTAATCACTTAGATATGGTACTTAAGAGAAAACATAACATCTGGTGAAATGTTTTCTAAATTCTCTAATAAATAATTAAACAGGTTTGTTTCCACTGCACGAATATGTTGAAATAAAAACAGTCTTTTTATGTAGATCTCAAATAGGCAAGTTTGGAAGGAAAACAAGAATCTTGCGATATCAGTATTTACTAAAGTGTCAGGGGCCAACTGTCTCCTTTAGTTGTCAATTCTGAGTTGTCAAAGAAGACATGGACCTTCTGTATAATCTTTCCTTCGTACATCCCTCCTGAACTCTCAGCTACATTCAATGTGTCTCTCTTCTTCTGCACATTCTGTCATTGCATAGATGGTCATTTATATGTTTCAGCCACTGTATGATAGGTGTGTAAGTACCAGTAAACAAGAAGGCTGTTTCTGGTCTCAGGAGGCTGATATGCACCACAGAAGGCAGAAAAATAAAGCATTTATTAGAGTAGGAATATAAAATGTGAAGGATACTTTGAAGTATGTACAGTTTCTGATAGTAAGTTTATACATGGAGTAGCAATGAAATGATGGAATGTATCATATTTGGGGAAATTAGCCTGCTAAAATTAATATTTGTCATTATATGCCAGTATAATTCCTTGTCTCCAAGTTCTGTTCAACCTGCAAGAAATTAAAAGGAGTGATTTAGCATTGGGGATTGAAAGGATCTTAAAATTTGGGGCTCTCAGAAAGAACTTCGTTTAAAATTAACGGACACACCCAAGTAAAGTTAATAAGTGTATCTGTCTTTCAAGAGATCTGATAGCTTGTCCCTGTTCTCAGGTGCTTGATGCAAGGACAGATAAAGGAAAGGTGAGGGAAGATGGCTTCTAATCTCCTGTCAGTGGTTGTTATACTTCTTCTAGTGCAATTTATATATTTTTTCTCTGTCTTTTCTAGAGTATGTTTAGTCTGTTGAAATTTGCTGCCTAAACTGTTTAGATTCCAACCTCTGTTAGCTTAGATTCCTGTGCCTGAATATTAGTTGCTTTATTCCTCAAGCAGTGGCTTGATTTATCACTCTCTCTCAATGACACGCATGGCATTCTCCCTCATTGTCTTTCCTCTTTAAAAACAGAAAAAGTTGAGGTATGCCCCAGCCTACCTTGTTGAGATTTTCAGTATTTCTTGCCCTCCTTTAACATTAGCTAACTGCTCCCTCATATGAAACAGATTTTATGTTTACATCTCTTCATTTTTGGCACCTCAGGATCCAGAATTTGTCGTGCGCATAGACTTTCGATATTTTGCCAACTGTCCTTTGGACAGCTGGTCTGCCTGTGGACACTTTCAATTTGAATTTTCTTCATTTTCTATATCCCTATTCTTTGCCTCCATTAGCCTGATTTGCGTGGGTCTTTCAGCTATTTGACAATAGTTCTCTGAGGTAATGCCTGTTACTTTTCTAACCTTTACTGAGTTTCCAAAAGAATTTGTTTGAATATATAAATTTGCTTAGAGCGCTGATGTTTATAAAAAATGCATATAATTATGTGTTTAAAGTTCTGCAAATATGGTTACATTTCATAACATAATGTATTTCAAGGTCATGAATCAGAGTCAGTGAGTACTTAAATCAGTATTTACAAATGGGAAACTCCGCTAAAGTTTGTTTTTTTACTTCTTGATGGCCTACTATGCTCAATACAGCATTGGAATAGTTTTAAAGGAATGGGGTTCCTTACAAAGAAGGTTGTTATTGATAAATTTTATAGCCTTATTAACACACCTTCACCAAGGACTCTCACATTACTTGCTATGAAGGGCATTTAATATGTGTTCACAGTGGCATGGTATCATCCATAAGGTCAAAAAGCTTGTGAAGCAGGAGACATTTTAGTCTATTTGTGTAGAAAGCACAAATAGTTATGCATTACATAACAAATATACACTGTATCTTTTTGCAGTACTGGCCCCCCCTTTTTTTTTTTTGGTACCAGGGATCCAACTCAGGGCCTTGCACTTGTGACGCAGGCAGGGGCACCACTGAGGTACATCTTGGGCAGTGCTCGCATTTTAAGAGGAGCAATTAAGAAACAAGTGTTTTAAAAGTATCCTTGGAACCCAGTACCAGAAATAAAAAACAAACAAAATTTTAAAAAGTATCTATGAAATGGTAACAATGTAAAAATTTCAAAAACTGTGATAAATAAAGATAAGAAAAAAAGTCCTATATTTTCTTTAGAGATAGCATCCAAGCCAATAGTCAACACTGAGCAGAGGGTTAAGTCTTTCCAAAAATGGCATGAATTGAGGAAGACACAAGAAAGGTCTCAAAAATGACACGGTAGAGACAGGAATAGAGTCAAGAGATAATTTCTGGATCATCAATTTTTTTCAAACAAAAATTTTTTAATCTATAATTTTCTAAAAATACCTTCCTCTTTTAACTGTACTTTCAGGTAGTTCCATTGCATAAGCAGTCTATTTAATATAGGCTGCACTACTGTAAACAGGCGACCTATTTGCAGTAATGTCAGATTTCTAAAACTCATGTAAAATATTTTCATTTACAACAGAAAAATAAAAGTGAAAAAGATACAGTAATACCTGAGTTCACAAATGCTTCTATTAGCAAACAATTTGGTTCGCAAACAAAAGCATTCGGCAAAATGTACCTTCTGTTCCTAGCCCTGCCGGGTGACAAACATAAGCACAGCTTTCTTGCCCACACAAACACAAACAGCGTCCTCCCCAAAATCATAAACAAATTAAATCCGGTAAACCAAGGCACCACTCCCATCTCTACTGTCTAATAAATTGAAAGCCATTTAATGAGAGCTACTTTAAAGAGCACGGTATGTTCTCTGGAGATATACTCCAAGTATAGCCAAGTGTTCACAAGTCTCAAATGTCTTGATATTCTAACAAGAGAGTACCTTTTAAGAGCACACTCTGATGGGTGACTCTAACATTTGAGAACTTTTTCTTCGGATTGATGACTTACATCATCTTCACTGTTCCTAAACATCCCAGCCCCTCCTCTGCAATGACTTGTTCTATTCTGCCAAAGAAATCAACGTTCTGCATTATCTATAATATAGAATTCTGGAACTCTGGAATTTTACATGTATTCCTTGAAATTTCTACTACCTATAAAATATAATTAAATATCACTTAAAAACTCATCCACTTACTTTTTAAATAATACTTGACAAATTTTAAAATTCTTTTATCTCGATTTTTTTTATTTACTCTGTAAATTTTCAAAAGATCTATTTAAACAGTATAATTATCTTTTAAAATTTCCTGCTCTTAGCCCCACCATTCATTATAAGTCCATCACATTTTTTTTCTGTTTATAGATATGGTCACCAACTTCTCAATTTACCATCATTTATTTTCCAAGCCATATTAATGTGCAAAGTGTTAGGTCCATAAGATACATTCCTTCCTCCTATAAGCTCTTAGAATGTCTTTCCTAAGTCTCATACATATGTTTCCAACATCATTTTAGAAATGTTCGTTTTGTTGTTTTTGTTTGGTTTTGCTTTGCTTTTTGACCCAGGATCTTGCTAAATGGTGGAGGCTGGCCTCGAACTCAAGATGCTCCTTATCCCTCTCCCATGTGCTGGCATTATAAGCATGCATCATCTCTTACTGTGAACATACCAAACTTACATATACAAACATGATTCTTTTTTGATTCTCCAATATACTCCACTTCTTATGCTATATCTTGGCAAACGGAGCAATACCCTTCCTTAAAACAAACAAAGTTAAAATCCAAGTGACACAGTTAACTTTTTCTCTGGATTCTTTTTTCAATCTCAAATCACATTAGAGAACAAAAAACATTTACTTTACATTCACTTAATTTTACTCAAGACTATAATAATGGTTTTACAGACTCATTAAATCTAGTTTCAGAGGTTTCTGTTATGAAACTTCAAGTGGTCTTGAACAGGACAAATAAAATCTTACACCTCATTTCTATTGATAGAAAAGAAATAATTTCTAACAGGACGTTGTAAGAACATTTTGAGGGAATGTTTAATGAACATAGTACATAATATATATTGAATGCATTTTTATGTTTTCCGTTGCCAAAATATTTCTTCTTTTGTGGTGTTACTGAGGTAGATCTTACACACGTCCCGTGTCATTTTTAATATCCCAAACCTAAGCTTTCATGACTTTATTTTCTCTCAACTTTTATATGAAAGCCACAATCATTACACATTGGCTTTATTCCTGAAGACCCTCCAGAATTATCAGTTTCCCACAATAAAGTGTTAACTTCTATAGTAATGTATTACATCTTATGCACTGTTATATAAACAGATTTCTTCATTCAGGCTGACCACCTGCATTCCTGTGGTTAAGTAAAATCTAAATCACTGTAGATTCCTGATATTTTCCTGATGTGACTTAGATCCCAACATCTTCATTATTGGCAGTGACTTTCGATAAAGTCGGATTTAACGAAATACAGCACTTTTTCTAGTGTCTAGTCTCATGTTAGCATAGATCATTTTCTTCCTAGTTTGTACTATCTTATCAACATCTCATATTTAAATTTTCACATCTTTAAATTCTAAATCTAGTTACTTGATATTACCACTAAGTTTGAAATACAAGTTTTTGCAGAGAAGAATAAAAAGATTTGTGAGAATATGAGAATGCCTTGTAACGAAATTAGCATTATCTGCAAGAGAGCCTTTCTTCAATTGCCTAATAAGATTTCCTTGAAGTGTTTCATTATATGAACTATAGGAGGTAAATGTTCACTTCCAACATTTTGCAGAATATATTTTTGTCCCTTTTTTACCTCAGTTTGTTTTTGCATTAGCACAGAATTCTATTTTTGAGGAGGAATAAATTTATGTTATAATTTTCACAATTATATTCATTTCAAATGACAAAACGAAATAAAATTAGTAATTTGTTGTTAAATGTATCTATTTGATTGCATATTGTTTGTCAACTGTAATTTTCATTCCATTTTAAGCTTTCTATTCTCTAAGAAGATCAAAGTAAAAGTAAAAATGGAAATACAACCTGAACCCTTCTACTCTTTTTCTTTGCTACTACCACTATTTTTTTCATCCAGGTGAAATTTAATTCAGAGTTATAGTATATTTTTTACTCTCATAGAACTCTGTAACATTTATTCAGCATGATCAGGTCCTAAGGTGGAAAATTTCTTATGGATAATAATTATATTTTGTTCTTTATGAAAATCCCAACTAATTGTTCATTTTTCTGGGCTTCCTATATTTTTGTTAATTATATATTCCTGAATTTCAAAAATCTTTATTACACACACACACACACACACACACATATTTAAGATGGTGCTTTTTAAATAAATTCACTCATACAGCATTACAAAATATTCTTTAGCTCTAGCACAGCTCTTGCTATTCAATCTACTTTATGTGATGTTAAGATACCCAAACTGGGGCCTGGGATTTAGCTCAGTAGTTCTGCCCCCTGACTCCCAAGTGCAAGGACTGAGTTCGATTCCCAGTACCCCCTCCAAAAAAAGATACCCACACTGGTTCTCTATTACTTATTTCTTGGATAGAAAATGATTTTCTATTTTATTTTCAACTAGCCTTGTATCTTAGAGTCAATTTCTTCTACATATAATACAACTAGTTCTTTCCCATTTAATCCAGTATGACAATCTTTGCTCACTTATATTAATATATTGTTTATATGTCCAGATGTAAATCTATCATATTTACATATGTCTTCTATATTCTTCATGTGTTCTTTGTTCATGTGTTTCTATATTCTATTTTCTTCTTGTTTGACCAATATATTTTGTAATATAACAATTTATCTTGTACATGCAATTTAATTAAATAAGGTAGGATTATATTAGACACAGCTGTAGACAATCTTGTACACATTTTAATTTTTCAGCCTATTTTTAAATAATATTATTAGACTAATTTATGAACACTGTAAGAACCTTGCAATGGTAGAATTCCATTTACCCTCTCATGTACTTTGGCTCTTATTTTTCATTATATATTTCTATGAAAGCAATAATCTTATGATACACTTTCATTATTTTTCTTTAGTCACATATCCACGAGTGGGAATAAATTAGAAGATTGTATAGCTATCTAAATATTTAATATTTATTTTCTCCAATAGATTCAAATATCTGTTTAATTCTTATTTTCAGTTCATAGAACTTTCACTGCTCTGTAACACAGGTCTGCTGGAGATGAAGTGTCTCAGACTTTGTCTTTAAGAACTGTATTTTGATTTCATATCTACACGACGATTTCATTGCCATAGAATTTTAGGCTAGTGAGCTTGTTTCCCTCACTTTCACAATTTGAAGATGTCTTGGTCTTCTATCACTATTCTGATGAGAAGTAGCCATCACTCTTTTGTAAATCTATTTCTTTATTTTTTGTACACGGAATGGAACTCAAGGACTGGTGCTTGCCCGGTAGCAGATGCTGTGCCAGTGAGCTACACCCCTGGCCCAGTCATCGCTCCTACTGTTTACATTTCCTTCTGTGAAGTTCCTTGCTCCAGACTTTGTAGTCTCTGAATTTGGGGGTTTCAGAAGTTGAACAAATTGACTAGATCTTGCTTTCATCTTTTCTACTGGAAGGTTTTTAATCTTCCTAGAGCTCAGTGATATATTTCGTGTACTTTGTATAGTGTCTGGCCATCATCTATTCAAATAATGTCTTACTCCATTGCTCTCTTCTATGTCATTCATTATAATAAGTAAGCATACAGACACAACTTATATTATTTCATATATTTGACAGTAAGCTACAATTTTCACTCATTTTATTGTATTGTTTACTTTGATATGTTTTCAGTTTTAATGATCTTTGCTGAGTATAAAAGATCAAATGACCACTTGAAGACAACTGAATACTTCATTTTTATATTGTACTTATATATTTATTTTGAATACTTTCATTTTATATTTCATAGTTTCCTTGTTTCTGCTACAATTTTGCACCTGTTAATATATACTGCATACCTTTCTAGGATGCCTTTCTATAATTTTATAATCTAAAGTCCATGTCCCAAAATGACATCAAGCCATCTGCAAATTTGTTACTATTGTCTGTTTGTTTTCTTCATTTTAGCTCCATTTCCTGCTTCTTCATAGGATTTTAATTATTGTGTGTGTGTGTTGGAAATTGTATGTAAAGTGACAGTAGAAACCAGAATGTGGAACAAGGGACATCATATTATTTCTTCCTCCAAGTTGATAGACACTCACTGAAGATCAGTAGGACAAAAGAGTAAGGTGACTTGTTCTGTAGTTTAAAGTCCATAGAATTCCTTCTTTTCCCACCATTTTGCCAATGGAAGCAAATATCTGTCTTTCTTCCCTTGGAATGTAAGTCAGAAAAAGACATTTAGGTCAGCACATCAGTGATTCATGTCTTACTTCCATAAGTATCCCTGTAGTAACTAGAAATGATATATTTTATTCTTCAAATGGCAGAACATGGATGTATGCATGATAGGAGATTCATATTAAAAAAGTGAAGAAGTGCACTTGGCTTAATACTTGTTCTCTGCATAACTAATGTTTTTACTGTTACTTCATCGGCATGATTTTCAGTATGGAGAAAAGCTCAGGTTAATTACAAGTATCACTGAAAACAGATATGTACAATGCTATGACATCATACTGGAAATTTATAATTTTCTCAAGTCAACTGCAATTTATCCAATAACGGTTTATAGTTAGAAGTAATGTTTCACTTGCTTCAGGTTTGCAAGAGTGATGGAATAGGTTGAATTATTCTAATCCAGAATTTCACATTATGATTTAAAAATTGTGTACTTTTACTTTTCAACATTGGAAAATTCAGATATTTAATAGTGTTTTCACAGAGGATTTATATATTTCTATAACACAGGTGAGAAATGTAAGTTTTTGTGAATTCACAAGATATTCACTTCACTTGAATACCAAAATGTGATATTTTTTGTGGTTTCACAAGAAATTCACTTTGCTTAAATATCACTTAATATGGAGATAAAATAATTTAATAAAGCTACCAACTAAATTTGGTACTCTCTAGCAGCTGTATTTATTTGTATTACAATCGTCTCATACAACAAAATAAGAACAAATGTATACCTCATTTTAAAATTTGCATTTCAAAATAATGTATTTTTTTAAATATTCATTTCAGAATAATATAGTTATGCATTATGTATTATTCATATGCAAAATTTAATTCTCATTTAGACATCATAAGAGACAAGAGTCATGAATATTGATATTTTCACTTCAGAAAGGAGAAATCAAAATCTTAGAAGTGTTAGTCTCCACTCCATTACAAAAGCAATTATATAGCAAGCTAATTTTAACCCAGATGCTGTCTTAAACACTATCTTAGAAGCATGTTCTATGCTTTAGAAATAAATGGGTGCTGAACTATTTATTTAGTAGTACTAAATGTTTGTACTAAATATCATGAATTAGTCATAATGAATATTCTCACATTCCTTAAAAATCCTAACTTTATGAGACAGAAACATGGTATTCATGTTTTGGAGTTGCTTTTTAGTTTATATTTTTTGTAAAATATTTTTGGAAAAATATAATAAATTATTGTGGCATATAATACTGCTGAGTGATCTGTATTATTTTAACAATGTTTTTTTTCAATTCTCATTTGTATTTTCAAATGCAAAATGTATTACATTATATTTGAAAACTAATTTTGGCAATGGGTAACAAGAATTTGAATTACATGCTAAATCTGAGATACAGTCACTTGTGTATCTGCTCAGATGTTTCTGAATGAAAGAGCAAGAAAACCCCAATCCCACTGGTCCAAATAATGAGGAAGATTTCATTGTTATATAACTAGTTTCAAGGAAAAGTGTTCTTCTAGCATCAGGTTCACATTATAATGTTAACAGATAATTATGATCTTTTCTCTTACCACCTTCAGTGTGTTGGATTTGTCCTTGGGCTGGCTACTATTATAACCACACATCACAGATTGTTACAGGCATAAAGTTCATATAGGCCATCCAAAATAAGGGATTATTTTTTCCATATTGGACTTTGCAAAATCAAAGAAACAAGTTCAAGTAGCCTCCCAGCAGACTCTGTGTCTTACGTTGGTCTCATATGCTTGTGCCAAACACATCCGTTGTAATAGAAATGAATCACAGAGATGAATTTATCAGGGTGTGGAAGATGTACTTGCCAAACTGGGAAGTACTGCATTTCTCTATCTAATGTAAAGAAGAGTGGGAAAATCTTAAATTCATTTGGAGATTACTACAACAAAGGAGCAAAGCAAACAATATCTGTTACTGAGTACTTTGTGTGTGAAAAGTAGTTGTTCATTAGTCTTTCCACTCCAAAGAAACTCTGAAAATATTACATATAGTTAAATCAATTTTATAGGCTCCCAGAAACAACAAAGGTATTGATTTTTCCCCAGGAGTACTGGGAATTCATTATAATAGTTGAGTGAGGTCTGTAAAATTAATATGATTTTTCTAATTTCAAAAGACAGACACTGTGCCAGGCCCTGACTGGGCCCTAAGTTTTGGAGGTATGCACATTGCATGTGATCTCCAAAGAATACCCATAATTAGGCATATGGAGAACAGAATTGGACTAAGAATTGGACAGAGGAAGAAGTTGATAAATTCAGTTATGACACAATGAAATTGTAAGTATAATTTAAAGTTACATTAATCAAGAGGAGATGAATTGAAAGGTCTATTGGAGATCTGAAGAGAGAGGAGAAAAATAAGAACTTTGTGAAGTTGACCAGCATGTGAAAACGTATAATGACAAAATGGGAACTAAACATACAAGTATACACAAAAATATTTGCTATATTTTATAATTTAAAATACTTTACAAATTATTAAAACATCTTTGATTTCTTGTTGAATTATATGCAGTATTCAATGGACATTTTCTCAGTTTTCTCTTAAAGGAAATGGCTTTTCAAAATGAAATTCTTCAAACAAAAATGAAGTACAATTATACATAAGAGGCATAATTTACTGTATTATTATACAGCCAAATGCTTAAAGTGTAGGTGGAGGAAGTTAAAATATTTCCAGAAATAGAAATTTCCAAGGAATATTCTGAAGCTAATAGTGTTAAAAATAGCAGAGTTACTTGAATAAATAGAAGCATTTGGTACATAATTCATGAATAACTATTTAATGTCCATTCAGTTTTATCTTTCATCAAGTGGATTTCACTGAAGGAAAGTATTTGAACCTATTATCGATTGGAAATTTATTTGAAATTACGATGTATTCTACAGATGCCATATAATGCCAGTGTGATGTGTCTTGAAGAATTGCAAAACGCATGTGAAAAAGTACAACGTATCTCATGAACTATGACTGGGGGTGCACAACCGGGGAAAAAGCAAAGAGCAAGTACCCGTCTTCAACAACTATTTTTCAATTAGAAAGAGCTGAATATGCCTGGCATTCTATAAACATGTAATAACACAAATCTCTGCTTAAGAAAAATGGAGACCCAAAGTGCTACAATTTAAGACTGGGGCAAGAAATTAGGAGTGTTAGTAAGAAATCAATGGTGCAGAAAATTTTAAGAAAGGTCTGGATTGTCAGGAAAACTTAAAATTACATCTAACTCCTAGTTAGGAGAAATAATCAATGCATCATTTGACTCAAGGATGGACATATTTTATCTTCATTTGTAAAGATTTGTCTAAAATATCAGAGCATTATACCTCTACTCACTTATGTAGATGCTGCCCAGTATTACTTAGCCAACATATATTAGAAAAGTTAAAATAATTATTTGAAGTATAACCCATTTTATCCCCATTTTATAATCTAGTATCATAATATCTTCCTATCTAGAAATGCAATGTTCGGGAACATCAATTTATTAAGTACACCCCAGGGCTAAGACTTTTTTTAATTACTGTCTGGCATCACTGACAAATCCTGATTATTAGTGATGATGACAATTAGCCTTCTCAAAGCTTCTTGGTGGCTGTAATAAAATAGCAAACCTTGTTTAGTTTTTACTCACACAGACACTTTACAGTCTTCTATTAGGCATGAGTTACTGGTGTCTGATCTGGAAAGATAATTTGAGTACAGTATGCAAATCATGCCCTTCGTACAGGAGTCTGCATTCTTTGGACTTAAACTACATCTCCAACCTTCTACTTGTTTTTGATTTAATGTATGTGAAGGCCAAGCCTCCATAGGGGCACCTGGAGAGGGATCCATTTAGTCCACATAGTTTTTTGTGAGTTAATGAATTAATTTCCCAACAAAGAACAAAATGCACAGATAACATTAGAGTAAAGACAACATCACAGCAGAAGCAGAGAGAGCTGTGGAGCTCACTGTCTTTATTCCTTCAGCAAAAACAGCTACTAAACAGCTTCAGTGTTTCTTAGTTCATAGCAATAATAGAGTCTCATCAGTTTACTGGGATATGGTTGGACAAACACCTGCTGCATGACCCTGATCATGCCATGCATTTGTGGCTAAGTATGTTAAGTCATTCTTATAGAATGGTGGCCCACTATGTGCATGTCTCTGAGAGCAGAGTCATGTCCTTAAGTGTCCTCAGGTGAACTTATGTCTCCCAGGATTTCCATATAGTCAGAAGTGGTACCCACAGTATAACAAAAGGAATTTTCTCTCAACAGACATTTCCTAATTGAAGGCTTCCTCTCTTCTCCAAAAATGCTTAGATTTAGGGTGAACAGAGGAAGGAGGTGAACACAGGTGATCACAGGGAATATCTGCTATTATCCTCGTGCAAGAGTATAACAAGGTCGTAACCAAGCAAACTTTAGGACTTTGTATTCAGGGCTAGACAAGTCTCAGATAGGTGAAAAGATGAATGAGACACTTCTTTTTTTAAAAAAAGGGAAATACTCAAAATCAAAAACTATATTTAGAATTAAAGGTTAGATCATGTGGGAATTATTGAAACTGCTTTCTGACACGAGGTAATCAACTAGAAATGGATATCTCCCAGAGAACAGTAGGAACTATGAAGCGTGAATACACAAAAATCATCGTCATAAACTAATACACTTAGTGCGCTAATGTAGGGCTTTTAAATTATTTTTCTTTAAGATTGTTAGTTACAAATCTTGTACATGATTTAAAAAAACAAACAAAAAAGCTCAAGTTAAATACATAATACACAAATAGAGAATTTGTAAATGTATCCCCAAAGAATTTTATTTAATCAGTGACTTTATTCTTTATTTCTGGCACTTTTACAAAAAAGAAAAAAGATAAACATTGCAGTTTCTGTTTGTTATTTTAGCACTGCTTTTGGCTAAGATTTATTTGCCTTTCAAATATTTTTAGTGATTTCCTCTAAATTTACAATAATCTGAGAGGCAGCATACATGAAAATATGTGTTTTATGTCTCTTAAGTGTATCAGTTATTTTTTAAAGACTTCTTGACTTAATTGACACTTTTAGCAGGTAGCAGGATGCAAGGTCAACACACAAAAATCAATACCCTTCTTGTACACAAACAACAGACTCACTGAGAGAGAAATTAGGGAAAGAATTCCTTTCACAATAGCATCCAAAAAAATGAAGTATCCAGGAATCAAACTAACAAAAGAAGCAAAAGACCTCTACACTGAAAACTACAGCACTCTGAAAAAAGAGATTGAAGAGGATATAAGAAAATGGAAAGGCATCTTCTACTCCTGGGTAGGAAGAATCAACATAGTGAAAATGGCCACACTACCAAAACTGCTATACAGATTAAATGCAATGCCAATTGAAATTCCAATACTGTACTTTACAGAATTAGAAAGAAGAATCCAAAAATTCATTTGGAACCATAAGAGACCTAGAATAGCAAAAGCCATCCTAGGCAACAGACACATGGCAGCAGGTATAACAATTCCCTATTTGAAACTGTACTACAAAGCCACTGTGATAAAAACAGCATGGTACTGTCAAAAAAGCAGACCTGAGGATCAGTGGAACAGATTGGAAGACACAAAAACAACTCCAGATGCACTCAGCTACCTCATCTTTGACAAAAGAGCCAACCATCCTTACTGGAGGAAGGATAGTCTCTTTAATAAATGGTGTTGGAAAAACTGGATCTCAACCTGCAAAAGATTAAAACTAGACCCTTATCTCTCACTATGCACTAAATTAAAATCCAAGTGGATTAAAGATCTAAGTATAAAAACAGAAGCACTAAACTTGCTGGAAGATAAGTTAGGCAGAACTCTGGAAGACATTCACGTAGGAAAAGACTTTATGAACAAATCCTCAGTAGCATGGGAACTAGCAGATAGAATCAACAACTGGGATCTCATCTTATTAAAAAGCTCTGTACTTCAAAAGAAACCATCAACAGAACTAAGAGACCACCTACAATGTGGGGAAAAATTTTTACCAGCTGCTCCTCAGACAAAGGACTATTATCTAAAATATATAAAGAACTCAAAACAACCAGGCCCCCCAAATATAAAGACCCAATTCAAAAATGGGCATCTGAAATGAACAGACATTTCTCAGACAAAGAAATAAAAGCATCAAGTAAATATATGAAAAAATGTTCCACATCACTGGTCATTTGAGACATGCAGATGAAAACAACACTGAGATTTCACCTCATCCCACAAAGAATGACTGCTATCAAGAAATCACACAATAACAAATGTTGGCAGTGCTGTGGGGAGAAAGGAACCCTTCTCCATTGTTGGTGGGAGTGCAGACTGGTGCAACCACTATGGAAATCAATATGGAGATACCTTAGAGAGCTTGGACTGGAAGTTCCATTTGACCCAGCCATCCTTTCTGGGTATCTTTCTGTGAGAGACTGCTTGGGCCTGCATAAGATGGCTGCCCTCAACCTTAGCCTTTGCCTCGGTGGAAAAATCCCACTAGACTACATACGTGACCTTTGGCAGGTCTAGCCCCTGGGCAAACAGGAAATCTTACAGAAAGAATAGCCCTTTGTGCTAACCACAGGGTCACGGGATCTGGAGCAGGAAGCAGGTGGTATTTCCCTGTCCTACTTGCCCCTAGGGATTGTGAAGTTAAAGATTGCATAGGGTTAATTGTTGATGTACGCCTTCCCACTTACCCCTCCCCACATTTGGTAAAATACTGATTGCTGTATGGTTAAATGCTTGAGTGACTCATGTGATTGATTTGTTTGAGCTGTCCAATAAGCTTGCTGAACCTTCCCCCTGGGATAACAGTATATAATCGTTTTGCTGAGCCAATAAAGCGCCTTTGATCAGAAACCAGACTTGGGCCGTGTACTCTAACTTCTTAAAGATTTCCTTCACAGACATTCAAGATCGGATCGGCCTCTGATGACCCACGAATAAGAGGCGGCTCTCATCTCCTATTCCCCGCGGGACGGGGTCCCCCCAGAGAGCCGCATCTTTCCAAAAGAATTAAAAGAATCATATCACAGTGATATATGTGCACCCATGTTTATAGCAGCACAGTTTGTAATAGCTATAACTTGGAAACAGCCCATTTGCCCATCAGTTGGAGACTTGATAAACAAGATGTGGTTTTTGTATAAAATGGAATACTACTTAGCCATAAAGAATGAGAAAGTTGATTCATTCATAGGTAAATGGGTACATTTTGAGGATATACTCCTAAGTAAAATAAATAAATCACACATGTGTAAATACCGAATAGTTTCTCTGGTATGAAAAATTAAAATAGTACTCAAGATCCTAATGGGATAATTAGCAATGTGAAATAGGAAGAAAAGAGGAAAAAATGTGAGATAATGAAAAGATGAAAATAAAGTGTTTGTAGATGGGGAGGGGACGAGGGGGTGAAGGGAGGTCAGAGGGAAGGTGAAAAAATGAGAATCAAGACTTGTCATGTAGAGGTACAAGATCCCAACAATGAATGTAACTGTACTGTATCCCTAAAATGTACCAATAAACTCAATTAAAGCTGAAAAAAAAATCAGTTGATTCATTCATTGACTATGCTGTAAGAACAAATAAAAATAGTCTTCAATACCAAAAAAAAAAAGAAAAAAGAAAAAAAGAAAAGGACTAAAGGTATGGAGGAGGGGGTGAAGGGAGGGTGGGGACAAGGGGAAAAAATGAGAACCAAGACCTGTCACGTAGAGGTACAAGATCCCAGTGATGAACGTAACTGTACTGTCTACCTAGAATGTGCCAATAAATTCAATTTAAATTAAAAAAAATACTTTGGAGAGTAGAAAGACTACTCTTTGAAAGTCTTTTTAACACATGATTCTTTCTTTCTTCCATCTCCCCAAGAAGTTAAACATCCTAAATTTACTTCAAAATGTTCAACATGAACCAAATAACAGAGAGTTCAGTTCTTGCCCATAAATGTGATAGGAGACCTTTGTTATAACTGCCATCCCTTTATTCTCTTATTTGAAACATGTTTTACTTCATTCACAATTTTTACCTCCTTCTACAAGTTTATCTGACCCCAGCATCCTTTTTATCTAAATCCCCATTTCTCATCTTTTACTTGGATATAGAGATTCTCTTCTCTTTACTATTTTATTTCATGAGACCTCATGGATGTATCAGTGAAATTTTTTGTTTGTTTGTTTGTTTTTTGTTTATGAGACCAGACCTCACTATGTAGTGAGACTGACCTGGAACTCACTATGTAGCCCAGGCTGGTCTCGAACTCACAGCGATCCTCCTCCCTCAGCCTCCTGAGTGCTGGGATTACAGGCATATACCATGCCCGGCTCAGTGAAATCTTTTGAAGAAATTGAAATCACAAAAGTATATTCAATTATGGTCATCATTTATAGATGTGTAAGTTGTGTGCTGAAATACTTCATAAGCAGATCACACAGATCCTGCATTAGCAGGAAGCAAAAAGGTTTAGATAATTTGACATTTTAGAATTTATTATATTGACACATGCTAGTCACATTACTTAATATTTCTTGAAATCACTTTTGTTCTAATTCTGTGTCATCACCCTGCACAATAGGTGAGATGTTTCATCTTCTACCGTAGATTTTACTCAAAGTCCCAGTGTTCCACAAAGAGCTTGGTGACAGGAATGATCTAGTAACTGACAGCAGTTCCACTTTGCTGGTGCTCAGATAGCCATTGTACAGTCAGCAAACTCCTGCAGTCTATTAGCATTGTGGCTTCAAGGCACCTTCCGGCCTTCAGTATTTGTAATCCAGCCTCCTCCGAAGCCACATCACACAGGCAGCTCTCTCTCCTAGCCTTGTCATTGTCAGCCACAAATTGGGGAAGACGTCTACATATGCTTTCTCTTAATCCTTTACTTCACCACTCAACTTTCAATTTCTCTGTAATTTCTGAAAAATGTATTCTTTTACTACTCTTATTGCATTCAAGAATGCATTCTCAAAATGATCTCACAGTCAGTTTGGACTTCAAACAAATTCAGAAAGAAAAGCTCCAGGAAAGTACCACTTTCCTACACAAATACCTAAAGCAAGGAAACGCAAGATGCCTGGATACCTGCTTGAAACTGATAAGGAGGAGTGTTTGTAAATAGGGAAGGGAGGAGGGGGGGAAGGGAGGGCAGGGACGAGGGGAAGAAATGAGAACCAAGACCTGTCATGTAGACGTACAAGATCCCAACAATGAATGTGACTGTACTGTATACCTTAAATGTACCAACAAACTCAATAAAAAAAAAAAAGAAACTGATAAGGAGGGACTATAGCAAAGGAAAAACACAGAAACATGCATTTCCCTAGCATATAAACACATACCTTAGTTTTTAAAGGAATATCAGAAAATATTGACTGTTGGGCTCATCCTATCAAACACATAAATATTACTAATAATTGCACAGGTACAATGAGACAAGTCAGAATCACACAATAGTATATGAGTTACATAAGGTGAAATGGTAAACAAATTAGTGTTGACTTCATGAAGATCATGTGTAGTGGGGGAGGAGATGCAGATCAGTGATGCAAATAATGCCCTTGCTAAGGAAAAGAACAGAGTGAGTAGAAAGATTTTCTGTGTGAAGTCATGGGTTCTGTTCTGGCAAGTTAGTTTTCCATTGCTTATTTAACAACTTACTGCAAACACTATGGCTTAAAATCACACATATCTATTATCTTAAAGACCTGTAGGTTAGAAGTTCAACACAACTTACACTGAGCTAAAATTCACTGAGTTACTTGCTTGAACTTCTAAAGGATATTTGTTTCTTTGCACTTTACAGCTTTTTGAAGGCCCTGTATGTTTCTTGGCTGGTGATCCCCTAACCCCATCTCCAAATCCAGTAAGACTGTATCACTCTGGTCATTTTTCTGCATCACAGCTTCCTGTAACTATGATCAGAAAAAGATTTCAACTTTAAAGTTTTCTGAAATTAGACTGGGTTTACCAGTCTGGTAACCTGAGATTTTCTCCTCTTTTCAGTATAGTTAACATAATCACATCCACGGAATGCCTTTAACATATGAAGTAACATATTCCAGCTCCCAGGAATACGGGTGTGGGTATCTTTCAACTAGTTAAGTTTAAATTATCTTTTGAAATATTGGATTATTCCTGAATATTTTTGGACTATATTTTAAAATTCTTGTCCACTGTTTTTTTGTTTGTTTGTTTTTGTTCTTTTGCTTGTTTTGGTGCCAGGGATCGAACTCAGGTCTTTGTGCTTGCAAGGCAGGCCACCGAACCGCTGAGCTAAATCCTCGGCCTCTTGTTCACTATTTTTTAAAAAAGAAGCTTGTTGACCTTCTCCCTGAGCAAAGTTTTCACAATGACTTACTGCACACATTTAATTTGTCTTAAACTTTAGAAATGGGCATGTAAGTCAGGAGGGACAGAAAATTCACTTTCTAGATTCTACTAAATATTCAAATTAGGGCACAAGAGAATTAAGCCATTTATGAAATCAACTTATCAAAATAAAATTGTGAATAAAGCAAAGATATTTCCCTTAATCCTCATTTTTATTTTTTTATTTTTATAGAATGTAAACTAATGTATACTGATGCTAAGGTTTTCAGGATCTAATATTGCTATTGGCCATACTCTAATATGTGGTTTTAAAAATAGAACTTTCTATAAGTGCTCAGTTCTGTATCTGAACTCTAAGCAATTGAGGCCTAATAATAATAACTGATTCCAGCAATAATAGTCCTAATTCCATGATTAAACACACTAACTGGCCACTGGTAAATTCTTTTGTATGTAAACTTTCCCATTTTAATTTTCACAGTGTAATTTTTTGAGCATTAGGTATTCTACTACATGTCCATTTATTTTCTTAGGATTTTATTTATTTTTCTTTTTTTTTCAGCTTTAATTGAGTTTATTGGTACATTCTAGAGATACAGTACAGTTACATTACTGGGATCTTGTACCTCTACATGACAGGTCTTGGTTCTCACTTTTTCCCCTTGTCCCTGCCCTCCCTTCACCCCCTCCTCCCCTCCCCATCTACAAGCACTTTATTTCCATCTTTTCTTTATCTCACATTTTTTTCCCTTATTACCCTTCCCCTACCCATCCCACCTTCCCTACACCTTTAGCCCCTTTCTTCCCATTTCACCATGTCAGTAATCTTATTAGGATCTTATGTATTATTGCAGTTTATTCACACCAAAGAGACTATTCAGTATTTACACATGTGTGACTTATTTATTTCACTTAGGAGTATATCTTCAATATGTATCCATTTCCTATGAATAAACCTATTTTCTTATTCTTTATGGCTGATTAATTTTTAAATGGACACATAAAATTAGACATATTTATAAAGAACCATGCCATGTTTTGCGATGTGTATATATTATATAGTGATTGAATAAGGGTACATATGTAATCTCTTCAAGCAGTTATAATTTATAGTTTGAAAATATTTAAACATTTTGTTCTGACTTTTTTGAAATGTAAGTGCATTTCTGTTCTCTGTAGTTGCTCTACTGTTCAACAGTGCATCAAAACTTTGTAATTCTTTCTAACTCATTGCCCATTGGTCAACCTATCTACCTTTTCTCCCCTCTACTCTTCTGTCTTTTGGTAAACACTAGTCTAGTTTAACTTTCTATGAGATTGGCTTTTACAGTTTCCAAATATGAGTCAGATCAGGCAGTACTTGCTTTTCTGTGCCTATTTCATTTTAGGTGATATAGTGATTCTGATACAATCTATTGTCACAAATGACAGGATTCCGTCCTTTTTATGGATTAACAGTATTTGATGGCATGTATGAACCACAATGTCTTTATCCATTCATCAGCTGATAGACACTTAGGTTGTTTACATATTTTGACTATTATAAAAGCACTGCAATAAAAGTAAATATACAAATGTATTATTGACAAACGAATGTAATCATTTTTGGATATATTTCCCTGATGAGTAGTAATACTGAACCTTTTTTTCATATTCCTCTCAGTAGATGTATGTCTTCTTTAAAGAAGTGTCTATCCAGATCTATTGCCAAGTTTTTAATCAAGTTGCTTTTGCTATTGAGATTTTGAGTTTCTTCTATTACACTAAATCCTTGTTCAAATATACAATTTTTAAATGTTTTCCAATACTCGGTTGTTTTTCAATGTGGTGGTAACTTCTATAATGACTCCTAAATATGTCTGAAAAATATAGATAAGAGACTAATAAAATGTGGAAGCAACAGCCATCTTTACTGTGGATTTTATAAGTCAAACAATGTATTGTTATTTTCAAGTTGTTATTCCTGAATAAAAATATCATACTTTTGTAATTGTGCAGATAAAAATAGGATTAAATATGACACTGTCAGGAGTTCCTTTAATAATGACTTCTCATTAATAAAATGTGTTATAAATATCACTTGAGAAATAATAAAAGCATGCTATAAATACCCATTAAAATGATCCTTAAATAACCTAATTTCTTGAATGCTAGCAAAGTGTTTAAATAACTTACAAAAAAAAAGAAAAAAATAATTTTACAAAATATCGAAAACCATATACCTAAACTGGGCAACTTAACCTAAAGCAGAATCCTTATACTTTGCTAAATCATTTTAGAAAAACATATTGACATAGAAAACAATAAAAAATATTAAAATGAAAAATAGTATTACTTTTAAAAGTGAAGGAAATAGTGGTGCTATGTAGTAATAAACTTTTTCATATATTAAAGAAGTCATATATGGGTATTTTCTTATTTCCACAGACATATTAACAGTTACCTGAATTCAAGTAACTCATAGTTAAATCCTTCAAAATTCTATGTAAAGATGTAAGTTATAGTCTCAAATATTATAATGGTCTGGAAATATAATGAGCAATGCTGATAATCATTTTATAGTAAACATAGTTCTAAAAATGAAACTATGAGTGTAATCAAAGGTCTGTATTGGCAGCTTTCTTATTCTAAATATACATGACATCTAGCATATCAGAGAAAAAAATTACTATGTTGGGATTCTGTGGAACTATACCATGTCTTCTTGTAATAACAGAGCTATTTATGACATGAATATAGGATCTATACTGGTTGCTACTTTTCAAATGTAAACTTGCTGAATTTTTAAATTTACAAACATTAACATAATTATAATTTTTTGTTTCCCTTCATATTTGTCTGATGATTGGTCCAGTCTCTCTTTTCATAAATTAGCAATTGTGTTTTCTGAGATTTTTTTAATTATTAAGACTACAGGCCTTTAATTGAGCAGATAAAGTTATATGTACTTATATAATGTACAATATGATGCCCTGAAGCACATATATATTATGTAATATTAAATATCACTAATTTACTTCACATAGCTTTTGTCATGAAACCACTTAATACTTAACATCTATTCACTTACTATCCCTCAAGATTTCTGTATATCATAATTTAATATAGTTGCCAGGCTGTGCAATAACTAGATCTCTTGAATGTATTCTATCTAGTTGTAATTTAGTGTCTTTAAACAAATAGCTCAGTAACCCCCTTCACCAACCACCTTGGCCTCTGCTAAGCACCATTCAATTTATTTCTATTCATCAAATCTTTTAGTTTCCATAAATGCAATGTTAATTAGTACAACAATTATAAAAAGCAGTATAGATTACTCCCCTAAAAAAAACTACCAAAAAACAAAACAGAACTACTATATGATTTAAAATCATTGACACTGGGTATCTGACTTCTCAGCTTACTGATGATGCTGTCATTCTTTGTTGCTCTTATGTATTTTTTTATTTCTAGAAGTTCTTTTGAATTTGTCTTGGAATTTGTATCTCTCTGTTAACATTATTCATCTGCTGTAACATTTTTTTTATGTGGCCTGCTTTTATCCTTTAGTGGATAAAAGCTTTTAAATTATTCAAGTTCTTTTAAATCCCTTATCTGCTGATTCACAAATCAATGTCACATCAGAATCTGATTGTTATGCTGGGCCCTTTCAAACTGTATCTTCTTAGCTTTTACTGTATTTTGATACTTTGCTGAAGGCCAGACATAATGTATCAAGTAATAGGAGTTTTAGCAAATATGTTTTTAGCAAGATGATTGATTTTAGACTGGGTAGACCTAAGTTTAGTGTTTCTGTAACATTAGGTGCCAGATGTTTCAAATTGCTCTAGTCTGTTTTTTTGCCTCTCCTGATTGATTTGGGAATTCTCTAAGAACTCTTGCACAGATAGTTTTCATCTTGCATCTGTTTCAATTATACTCCATCATTGTTTTGCTAGAGCCTGTTGATGTTATAGTAAAGCCTTTGCAAGAGAAGTCTTCTATATTCTTATGATTATAGTTAAGTCTAATGAGCATGTTTTCCTGGTAACCTTTACAAGCATTTATCTTCCTACTGCTCCATTACAGGAGACAGGAACTCTATAGAGAAGAGGACACGAGACAAATGCCCTCCCTTCAAGTAGAATTAAGACTCAAGCATTTTTTTCTCCATGTAAATAATTTCCTTGTTATGAAGAATATTTTGGGAGGGATTGTCTTATTTCCATCTTGTTGCTGAGATAAAATACTCAATGTTTAAAGGTAAAAGAGGAGAGGTTTATTTAGCTCACAGTTTGTAAAGGTTTTAATCCATAATAGGATGACTTCAAGGCAGGGTGGCATGACAGACAGGTATTACAGAGGAGAAACAGTTTATGGTGGGCAGAAGGCAGTAAAGCAAGCAAGAGAAAATACAAGCCATTTCTGTCCCTTAAATTGTATTCAGGCAATTGAGATTAGCGCAGGGCCAAACTAATTGGTGGACTGATTTAGAAATCATACACCCTCAATCCCAGCCACCTCTGAAAAGCCCCACTTATGATTACTTGAGGCTTTGGGATGACATTTAGACCCAAGCCACAATAGCAGTGGATTCCAACGTTCCTTTCTCTGTCTCCTTTTAGAGATAAGGGCAAATTTCAGCCATGAGAATCTTACTGGGTTCTTGGAAGTAAAACTTAACAGTATTTTGAAACCCCTTAAGCTAGAGCCCTAAAGAGGTTCTCACTTCAGAAATTTACCAACATTGTCATTCAAATAGTTTGTGGCTCAAACAGCTTCCCCTCAGGTAAACAGAAAATGGCTGGGACACTCTTAATTTACTCACGTTTCTAGATTTTCTAGTAGCAGATTTCTATTAATTCATTAATAGGCCTACAGTGTTTACTTTCAGTGTTTAGCTATTTCTTATTGTCAAAATAGAATTGATGATAAAGTTTTTTATTTGTTGGATTTAAAATAATAGTTGATCGAGTCTGTTTTGACATATAAAACTGAATATAGTATAAAATTTTTAAATGTTTGTGATGAATATAATGAATTATTTGTCCTTGCAAAGCATTTTAAGATTTTTAAAATGTTACCTGCTCATTGTGAAAAAGATAAATAATACAGATATATGTAGGGAAAAAGTGAAAATTGTCTTAGCTTTCAGTCCACTAATTTTGATTTTACATTTGATCTTAGCCAAAAGGCCAAGAAGTGATGATCTTTGATTTTTAAATAGAAACAAAGAGCTCTTATCTACAATATATAAAGAACTCAAAACAATCAGCCCCCCCCAACATAAAGACCCAATTCAAAAATGGGCATCTGAAATGAACAGACATTTCTCAGACAAAGAAGTAAAAGCAGCAAGTAAATTTATTAAAAAATGTTCCATATCACTGGTCATTCAAGAAATGCAGATGAAAACGACACGGAGATTCCCCCTAACCCCACAAAGAATGGCAGCTATCAAGAAATCACACAATAACAAATGTTGGTGGGGTTGTGGGGAGAAACGAACCCTTCTCCATTGTTGGTGGGAGTGCAGACTGGTGCAACCACTATGGAAATCAATATGGAGATATCTCAAAGAGCTTGGACTGGAAGTTCCATTTGACCCAGCCATCCTTTTCTGGGTATCTTTCCAAAAGAATTAAAAGAATCATATCACAGTGATATATGCACACCAATGTTTATAGTGGAACAGTTTGTAATAGCTAAAACTTGGAAATAGCCCATTTGCCCATCAGTTGGAAACTGGATAAAGAAGATGAGGTTTTCTATAAAATGGAATATTACTCAGCCATAAAAATGAGAAATTAGATTCATTCATAGGAAAGTGGACATATACTGAGGATATACTCCTAAGTGAAATAAATACGTCACACATGTGTAAATATCAAATAGTTGCTCTACTGTGAATAAACTATAATAGTACATAAGGTCCTAATGATATAATTGACAATGTGAAATAGGAAGAAAAGGGGCTAAAGGTGTGGGGAAGGGTAGGGGAAAGTTAATAAAGGAAAAGAAAAAAATATGAGAAAATGAAAAAATGGAAATGAACTGTTTGTAAATGGAGAGGGGAGTAGGGGGTGAAGGGAGGGCAGGGACATGGGGAAAAAAATGAGAACCAAGACTTGTCATGTAAAGGTACAAGATCTCAATAATGAATATAACCATACTGTATACCTAAAATGTACTAATAAACTCAATGAGGAAAAAAAAAGAAAAACAAATATTTCAATATTCTAACTTTATATTTAGACTACTTTCAGAATTCCAATAGATATAAATTATGCTTATAAATTATGTTTATAATAGATATAATTATGCTTATATAAGTGTATTACTCAGATTAATAATTTGAAAATAGTGTAGGAATTTATAAATTTTGGTAAACTTTTTGGTGATACATTCTGTTGTAATTAAAATTAAAATGATATATTTCTGAAATTATAGTTTATACCTTTTAAAATACAGTTTTGAAAGAATATATATATCAAGGGCTATTCATGAATAAAAAATAGTTTGCATAAATATTTTCACATGGATCTTATATACATTTTAAATTATTGTAAATAAATAGTGTTTTACTTGCATTAATTTAAATTTAATATCTCCTTAATTTCTGAAGTTTAGAACATTGCTAAACTTTCCTGTATTTCAGTACTTAATGTCTAATGTTGATTTTCTATATCATCTATATTAAGTATAATTTGAACTTAGCTTTTAAGAACTTCAGTAACTCAAAGGTACTCATCTTTTATCTTCTTATTTGATATTCATTTTTCTGCTCTGAAACGTGGTTTACACTACATCAGTTACATTAACTGTAATATTCTTGCACATAAAGGGTGTTCAGTAGCCCTGTAAGCAACAAAAAATTGTCTTAATTTGGGTGGATGTATGATTTTCAGGAGGGGCTAGGGTTTTTAGCTAATTTTAATGAGTATATCTGAGAGTACCAGCCAAGCCAAGTGGTTTTCCACCGGGATCTGGGATGCCAATTTGCCCCTAATCCCTCAGAAGGGCCTCCCAGATGCCTGGTACTGTGAGGAGTGAGATCAGAGAGGAACTAGGAAAACTGCAGCAAAATTAGAAATGTCAAGTGCTAGGAACAGAGTGGGATGGACCAGATGGTCCTGACTCACTCTTTTCTGTCCCGGGCACCAAGAATGGCAGAAACCACAAGCAAGAGCAAAGCTAAGAGGACCATAGCGGCTGGGACTCTTGAGTTCCAGGGGGTAGAGAGAAGCTGCCAGGAGTGTTTCAGCTGGTCTCTTTCCATCTTGTCGCCTCCCACCACTGAACTCACTGTCCAGACAGACAAGGTGAGCTGCAGCACCGCTGGGGGGTGAATGTCAGCAACAAAGTATGGAGAGAGATTGCTGCAGCAGCCTGCTAGGAGCACCACCTACGAGCCCTGGGCTGAGACCTGCTAGAGAGAGCAGCATAGGGGTCCTGTCTTTTTTGTGAAGAATACAGCAGGCTCCTAAATAGAGAAAAGGACCGCTACATGGACAAAACTGCTTGTAGATAGTCATCTCAACCAGCAAAGCAGGATAACCCCTGAACCTCTTCCTGCTTCTCTTCTACCTCCTCCTCCTCCCCCTCTCCTCCTCCTCCTTCTTTACTCTCTCTCTCTCTCTCTACCTTTCTCTCTGTCTCTCTCTCTCTCTGTCTGTCTCTCTCTCTCTCTCCACTTTTTTCCTTGTTTATTAATATTTTGTTTTGTCGTATAAGGTTTTGCTTTGTATGGTATGCGGGTGTAACTATGTGTACTAGTTTTCTATTTTTCTGTTTTTGTTCCCTATGTTGTTTTATCTAATGTCCCCACACCAACAATTCTTTATTAGGAATAAGAAGTCTGAATTTGTTTGACTTCTCATTTATATTCCCTTCCCTTTCTCTACTTTATTTCTCTTCACGTACAATTTTTCCTCTCTGCTCTTTCCTTCATTTTCATATTTTCGTTTTTCAACTTTTCTTCATAAACATAACTAGCATTAATCTGCATATCATAAACATATAATTTTTTAGCCTCCTATATTTTATTACACTCCTTGAGTTTTCTGGAGTTTGTGAAAGACTACGGGGGATTTAAAGAGATTCTTCATCACTTGATGATATATATGTCTGGCTTCCTGCTTGTTGATATTACTAATGGTTCCTACAACAGTGCCAGGGCCACAGCGAGTAGCCAGAGCAGACTGAATGGAAGTTTCACATGTATACACACACAGTGCAGGGCACACAAAAAGGATGCTAGCTAACAAAAACATTCCCACACATCAGTGGATGAGATGTTCTTCCCAACTGACCTGTAAACCTCAACACAGAAACACGGCTGAAATAAGAAAATAAGTCAATAACATGATTCAAAAATACATAATTCCTCCAAATCTAATCTCGCAGATACATAAGTGAATAAAATCCCAAAGAATTTTTAAAAGTTGATAACGAAAATGATCAATGAGATCAAAGGAGAGACATGAATTTAAAATGACCAAGGAAGGCACGGTGGCACACATCAGTGATCCAAGAAACTGAGGCAGGAGGATCACCATGAGTTCAAAGCCAATGTGGGCTACACAGTCAATTTAAGACCAGCCTGAAAGACCAAGTGAAACCCTGTCTAAAAATACATATCTTTAAAAGATATAAATGGGCAGTTAAATTGATTAAGGAAGTCAATGCAGGGTACAAAAGCCACTTCAGTAAACATTTAGAGGTTCTGAAAAAGAACAAAGGAGAAGACCTAGAAAGGAAGGCCTCTAAACACTCAGTAGAAAGTCTCTGCAGTAGACAAAACACTTCAGAAGAGATCATGTTAGGACCACAAAGGAGGAGATACTTATTTTGGAACACAGTTTCAGAGGCCATAAAGGATGCATGATCCGTCAACTTGAAGGGAAACATCTTGTTTACACAGCCTGGGAAGAGAAAAATCTGCTCACATCCTGGTGACCAGGAAGCAGAGTCTGAAAGGAGCCCGGAGGAAGACACATCTTTCCAAATCATGTCTCCAGTGACTATTTTTAATCAAACTCCACTTCCTCAGCTACTAAAATCATTAGTGGTTGAATCCACTGATAAGTATATGGCCTCTATGATCCAATTAACTTTCAGAAGCTCTACCACTGAGCACACGAGAATTTTCTATCTAAACTTAAGCATAAGCCCATGAAAATAACAGCAGATATCTCAATAGAAACATTAGAAGTTAGGAGTGCTGGGAATGAAGTATTTCAAACCCTAAGAGAAAACAACTGGCACTGAGGTTACTATTTTTATTAAGGTTATCATTTAAAATCAAAGGAAAAGAAAAACTTTCCATGATAATTTTCAACTGAAAAAATTCATACCTGCCAAGACAACTTTGTGGAGTACATATTTGAGAGAATCCTCAACAAAAATCATTTAGAATCAACAAATATGAGGCAAAGGGAAAGAGTAAACCTTAATGGGAAAGTAGTTAAATGACTGAGAAACAATAATAAATCAAACATCTGAAAAAACAAAAACGTGGTAGAAATTACTATGTACCTTTCCATAGAAACAATATAAATGGTCTTAACTCTCAAATGGACACAGACTGGGAGGTTGGTTTAAAATAAAAAGACCCATCAATGTGCTGATGGTTAAAACAACAACAACAACAACAACAACAAAACCAGTTCTTCTCTAAAACATACACAGACTGAAAATTAAAGGATGGAAAAAGATATTCGGGGGGCACATCATTAGATACTTTTATATCTCACACAATAGACTTCAATCCAAAACTGGTCAGAAGAGGGAAAGAAAGCTACTACAACCAGTTAAAAAATAATTCAGCAAGAAGAGATAAAAGTTGACAAATCCAACTTCAAAATCAAATACAATTTGATGTAAAAGGATAAATGAAGTACAAAAAATCATAATAGGAGACTTTAATATGTTACTTTCTCAAATAGGTCAACCACACAAAATAATTAACAACGAAACAGCAAATTTAGCTATACTAGAGATCAAATGGATGTAACAGATATCTGCAGTGTTCCATTCAACAGTAGCAGGATGAACATTCTTTTCTTCAGTCCATGGATCTGAGTGCCTATATTAGAAAAACAGAGTACTCTTAAATTAATGAACTAAGAAGGCATTTCAAAGTCCTAGAAAAGCAAAAACAAGCAATCTTCAAACTAATAAAAGGACAGAAACAATAAAGATCACAGAGGAAATAAATGAGATTGAGACCAAAAAAATATAAAGATCAATGACTCAGAGTTGATTCTTTGAAACAATGAAAAAAACTGATACTAAGCAACATAAAGAGGGAGAAAGTCTCAACTCAGAATTAGAGATGAAAAAGAAAAATCAAAACAAACACCAAAATTCCCACCATTATTATACATTGTTTCAAAAACATATATTTCAATAAATTAGAGAATCTTGAAGAAATTAAATTCCTAGGGACATATGATCTAGTAAAATAAATCCAAAAAATATAAGAAATCTAAATAGATAAATAACAACAATGAGATTGATGCAGTAATTAAAACTATATCAACTAAGACTAGGACCTGATGGTTTTACTGCTGAATTTTACCAGACTTTCACAGAATAACACGAATCTTCTTCAAACATTTTCTTGTAATAGAAATGTAAGAAATGCATCCAAATTCATCCTACAACGCCTGAATTAGTATGACATAAAAATTACATAAAGACTAAATGGAAAAAGGAAAATTATAGAACAATGTTCGTGATGAACACAGATGCAAAAATCCTCAATAAAATCCTTGCAAACAAAATTCAACAACCACAGAATTAGAATCAAGGCTAAATCTTGCACAATCATCTTCAAAGATGCAGAAAAAGCTTCCAACAGAAATCCAACATTGCTCCATAATGAAAATAGGTATGGGGAAGTCTTACTTCAAACTAATAAAAGTCATATATGACACACTTACAGCCCACAGAGGTGAGATAAATCTACAACAAAAAATATACATCATTGAAAAAGAAACATAAAGTTAGTAAAAATGAAAAGAATTCCCTTGTTCGTGGATTGGTAGAATATTGCAAAAATGGCCATATACCAAAAGTGTTAGAAATTTAATTTATTAAAATGCTAATATCATTCTTAGAGAACTAGCAAAAGCCATCAGAAAAAGTGGATATCTAAAATAATCCTAAGCAAAAAAGATAGCAAAATATCACAGTTCATGTTACATTACAAAGCACAGAAACAACAACCACATGCTACTTGCAAGAAAACAGACATAGACCAATGGAATACAAGGCAAAGAAATAAACACAAGCCCTTATAGCTATGTCAATATTAATAAAGTGGTGAAAAACATAGACTGAAGAAATGACAGCTGCATTAATAAGTTATCCTGGGAAAACTGCACATCCACATACAGAAATGTGAAACTAGGTCCTATTCCTCATCTTGAACTAAAATCAAAATTGCAACATAGATATAAAACTAGAAACCATGAAACTTCTGGTTTTTAATACTTTCAAAGACCAGATGAAATAGTTACAGGCAACACCTCCTGAATATGACTCCAGAAATAGGGATGAATATTTGGGTTTTTCTGTTTTGTTTGGTATTGGGGATCAAACTCAGGTCCTTGAGCTTCCAAGGCAGGTGGCAGAACCACTGAGCTAAATCCCAGCCCAGGAATGAATATTAACAATAAAAAAATGAACTCCATCAAATTAAAATACTTCTGCACAAGAAAAAATGAACAAATAAAAAGATAATTACCAAAGTGAAGAGAGAATCTACAAAGTGGGAGAAACCTTTTGCCTCTCGTCTGATACAGGATTCATACCTAGACTATCCAAAGAACTCCAAAAAATCAGCCTCCATAAAAATAGGCTTTAAAAAATGGGCAGATGAACTGAAAAGACACTTCTCAAAAGAATTATAAATAGTCGACATGTACATGGAAAATATTCAATACCCTTAGCTATTACAGAAATGCAAATAAAATTGACTTTGAGATTTTATTTTACCCCAATCAGAAAGACTATCATCAAGAGTAACGTAAACAGTGAATGCTGATGAGATTGTAGGGAAAAAGAAATCCTTTTACAATGTTGGCTGTAAGTAAACTAATACAGCAACTGTGGAAGTCAGTGTAAAAATTATTCAAAGACTAAAGATAAAAATGCCATTTGATTCTGCTGAATCAAATCACTCTTAGGTATATCCCCCATCCACAAATTTAAAGCATTCTGATACATGCAAACCCACGTTTATGGTGGCACAACTCACAATAGCTAAGTTGTGAAAACATTTTATGCTCATCAACAGATACGTGGATAAAGAAAATGTGATTATATTTAAACAAAATGGAATATTTGTCATGGAGAATGAAATCACGTCATTTTTAGGAAAACAGATGGAACTGGAAATCATCATGTTAAGCAAAATAAACTCACAAAGCTAAATATCATATGTATTCTCTTACATGAGAAACCTAAAACATCAATTGATCAGTTAATAAAATAATGGAAAATATATACATATATATATAAGAAAGCCTCTTGAATAAAAAAGGCTACTGGGAAGTTGAAGTCTATAAAATAGCATATAAAAAGTCTTGAAAGTTTTGAAATATCGAGAATATTGAAAAAGAATCATTTCCTCATTATAGTTCATCTTGGTATAGTGGTTTGGAAACTGCAGTGAATAAAGATGGAAAAGTACTCTGTGTACTTTAGAGTACCCCAGAAGTTACCATTTCCCTTAAGAATGCACTTATTTTATAGAGAGGTGTAGCAACAAGAATGTAGGAGAAAGATAAATGATGGAGGCAGGAAGATGGAGGCTATAGCAGAGTCTCGATGGGAAGCAACAGGGCTATGATACAAGGAAATGTCATTTGAATGAATGAAACTCATCTGTGATTTAGCGATTTAGTAGATATCGTCGACCTTGCCCAAATCCTGTTGAACCTCCACTGATGTTGCTTGTCTATCTCCAAATTCTTGCTTGTGATATACTAATGGCTTCCTCTGTAAACTCCTCCAGAGAACTACCTTGGTCTGAATAAATCAGCCTTACAGCAGATCATTGTAGGATCTGCTAACATGCTAAGCAAAATTACATTGTTTGAGTTCTGAATGGGTAGGGTATTAGTATCAACCTCCACCCTTTATCCTCAGCAAGACTAATTCTTCACTCCAATTTACACTTTCCTATGGATCAGATTAAGCCTAGACTTCAAATAAGGAGAGAAAGGAACACAGGCCCCACTATGTAGGCACAGGAAAGGCCATGTGAGGACATACCAAGTCTCCACCTGCAGCTAGGAAGAAACCTATCACTGAGAACTGAGTTTCCTAGCACACTGACTCATTGTAGGCTTCTAGATTTCAGAACTGTGACAAGATAAATACTTAGTTTGAAGCCACTGAATATGTGGGGTGTGTTAATGTTTTACTAAAAATTAATTTAAAAATAATTTGCTACCTTTGGATAAATACTATCATTTCAATTTAAAATTCAATTTTTTTTTAAATTTCTAAGAGCACTTACAAATTTTGTTACAGCCAACTGATAAGACTAATCCACTTCCATCTGTGTCTTTTAATACTTTCTTTTATTTTCAATTGTTCTCTATCAGTAGATATATGTAGTCCATCATGATTACATTCCTCCTGGGGAGTTGGTACATTTATATAACATATCTGAACTCTTTCTTTGCTCCCTATTAGTCTTTCCTCTCTCTCTGCCCTCCATCTCTCGGTCCCCTTCCCATTTGCAAAAGATCTGCCTCCATATTTCGTACTGTCCATCCTTCATTTTGCTCTCTATTTATATTTGGGCTTATATAAGAGAAACATGGAATATTTAAGCCTGTGTGTGTTTTATTTATTTCACTTAAGATTATTGTGTACCCATTTTCTTACAAATAACTCATTTATCATTCTTTATGGCAGATTAATATTCCATTGTGTATAAATATCATGTTTTATGTATCCATTCATTGGTGGGCATATAAGGTACTTTCAAGATTTAGCTACAATGAATTCTGCTCTATAAACATTAGTATACATGTAACACTACAATATGCTGCCTTTCACTCTTTCAAGAAGGTATCTAGAAGAAAATGACTAGGTCAAATGAAATTTGTAGCTTTTTTTAAAAAGAAATCTCCATATTGTTTTCCACGATAGTTATACTAGTTCACAATTCCACCAACAATGTAGAAGTATTCCATTTTCTCTACAGCCACACCAGCACTTGTTAATTGATTTCTTAATGATGGCCATTCTTTCTGGAGCAATATGGAATCTTAGTGCTGTTTCAATTTTTATTTCTTTAAAGGTAGGTGAAATTTTGAACATTTTCCCATGTATTAGTAGCCACTTGTATTTCTTCTGATTCAGTTGTTCATTATTTTAGCCTCTTTAATAAATGGTGCTGGGAAAACTGGCTAACCACATGCATAAGATTGACTCTAGATCCACACATCTCACCACGTACTGATTAAAATAAAATGGATCAAATATCTAATTGTTAAATCAAAAATACCTAATCTATGAGAAGGTTAAATTGGAGAAAACTCTTGAAGACATAAGCTTAGGCAAGAACTTTCTGAGGGGAACTGCAGTGGCACAAAAAATACAAAGAGTTAACAGATGGCATCATATCACGTTATTCCACTTTCTTGTAAATTTTTCTTCTGTTATGGTTCATAACTAGATGTCCCCCCAAAGCATCATGTGCTGAGACATGAGGCTGTAGGGGAGTGACTGGATCATGGAGGCGTGACATTCATCAGTGGATTAGTCTGCTGAGGAGTTTATTGCTAAATGTGATGCTGTGAGTTCAAACCTGTTTGGAAGAGATTAGTCACCTCCAGGCATGGCCTGGAAGGCTCTATCTCCTTCCCTCCACAACTGATATCTCTCTCCTCTCCTCTCCTCTCTCCTCCTCCCCTCCCCTCCCCTCCCCTCTTGGAGCCAGCCATCTATAAACTAAAACCTCTATAAACTTCAAACCAAAATCAACTTTTCCTCCTCAACGGTTGTGGTGTCAGCTATTGTATCTCAGTAATGAGAAATAACAAAGACATCTTGATAGAACATCATTACTGTAGCACTTACATAAGAATACTCATCTTATTTTCTTGGTCTAGGGAATTTTGAGTTTATAAAGGGACTTATTAGAAATCAGGCTGGAGGAAAAAGTACAAGAAGACCTTCAGATTTTGGCTTGTTACACTGAAGATAGATATAGGCAGATATGGGATGTGATTTTTCCTGAGTCACTAATAAAAGCAATATTTTACTTATTAAATCATCTGTTTTCATGAGTCTCATTTAATCCAACTTTAAATTGGGTTACCCTAAGTCAGTAGGTGCTTTGCTTCCTCTACTGGATTGCAAATATCTTAAATGCACAAACGCCATTCCACTTATCCTTTTGTTGATGTTCTAGTCCTTTGGAGGCAGTGATGAATCAGTTACCTTTTTCATTTCTTAAATTCATACAGAACAATAGAGAGAGTTACAAATTAACCCCTGGAACATTAGATAAAATTCTCTGCCCTTGTATAAGGGAGAAATCTGTTGTGGGGAAGGATATATGGCATATTTATGGCATTAAACACATTCTCTAATGATTTTAGCTGATTCATTCGACTACAGCAAAGCAGTGAAAATGTAACTGACTTGTGTGACTTCAATATGCAGAAGAACATTCTTTCTTTATTTGTTAGCTACTTGCTTAAAGTGCAGGGAAGGAAAAGGAGAGAATGCTGAAGACAGGTCCTAGAATTCAGGACCTAGTATTCAGACACATACGGAAAACAGTAGCTTAGTGAAATGAGAAGGAAGAAGAGCCCCATGATCTAGAAAGAGATGCCAGGAAAACTAGAAATCACAGAGAAATGGAAGACAGCACAGAAAGCAATGAAACATTATGAACATTAACTCCAGCTCCTGGGTAGGAGAACCTGTGTGCACATACACGAGGTAAATCTGGGGAGAGGTGCAGGGAGAAACAATTGACCAGCATCTCTAGTCTTGTCGTTATTGGAAACTGCAAATAAAGTGTAGGATTTCACTCTGAACGTGACAGATTTTGCATGCAAGGCTACAGTCGGAGAAGAGATCCTTTGCAGCTACTGCTGTATTTGGGAGTGATTAATCAGGAGCCATTAAATTGTTTAAGATTGAGGTACTCCATGAATTAGAAGTCACAGAATAAATAAACGTGAAGGTATCTGGGGCCACCCAGCCAGTCACTGGATGGAAGATGGCCATGGGAGGCAGGTGAGGGCTGGGTAGTCATAGACCCCCTGAAGAGTTCAAGCAGCAGATAGCTCAACCTGGAAAGGACCTGGTGATCCTGCCTGGTGGGTGAGAAGCCAGAAGGTTACATGTGGTTTCCTGAGAAGGCTGGGTCTGAAGTCCAGTGGACTGCTTGAGACCCACCCCAGCGCCTATATCCTGCACAGAGCTCAGTAGTTTGTTTGTTTTCTCCATCTACCAACATGGTCGTTCATATACTATGGCTCAGCCACGCCAGGGTGAATGGTCCGAGAGGCCTCTGGCACGAATGCATTCCTCACAGGCCCACAGGATAGGAAGCTATGTGAAGATAGCGTCAGAGGGGCACAGACCAAGGAAACGGAACTGCTAGAGCAAACGCTGCCCTAGGGCAGAAACCACACCACTGATTTAGCTGAGCAGGAAAGGTGGTGCAGGACTAAACATACACATGAATGTACAACATGTGTACACGTGTGCATGCATGCGCGTGCACACACACACACACACACACACAATGTGTGAAGAAACAAAATAGGCCCTAAGTATGATGTGCTATCTCTCTCCCATACCTAATGGATTCTAACTCTAAAGGCCATGGAAAGAAACCAGTCACCCAAATACACACAAAAAATTTTGGACTCATTTTTCTTTTATTTTGCTCTCTGTTTTTTTAATTGTTTTTATGTTTTTCTTTTTCTTTTTTTTTCCTGTGCCTTTTACCTAATTCCAGTACCTTTGTTTTATTTTTCAATTAGCTTGTTTGTCTCACTTTTCTCTCTTGCTTCTTTTCATCTTCTTTTTCTTTCTTTTTCAAATTTTATTTCTGCCATTTTACTTTTTCAACACCCTCCCCACTTTATTAGTACAATTCAGCTGTACTAATTTTTAGATACTTATCATTTTTTAACTTTTCTATTGTTAATGGTTGTATAGTTGTTGCAGTTAGTAAAAATCTTAAATAATTATGTGACCACTACATAAGAAAATGCAAGAATCATAGACAAAAACAGGGAGGCCACTGGGACCAAAGAGCCCAAAGGAAAGTATATCACTAACTGTGAGAATGATTAAACAAAAGGAAAGAAACAAAGGAATCAGCACTGGAAAGATAATGCCATGATAGGATTTAGTAGACAACTTCTAATTACTCTTAGTGTCATAGGTCTTAATTCCCAATCAAAAGACTGACAGAAGGGCCGGGGATTTAGCTCAGCAGTTTGGTGGCCTGCCTTGCAAGTGCAAGGACCCGAGTTCAATCCCCAGAACCAAAAAAAAAAAAAAAGAAAGAAAAAAAGACTGACAGACAAGTTGGGTGAAAAAAATGCAACTCTATTTTGCCTACAGAAAACATACCTCATACAAATGAAAGACCATAGTCTAAAAATTAAAGAAAGGATGGCTAATGATGTTCCATGTAACCACAGCAGGAAACTGAAGTAGCTATCTTATACTCAGACAAATCAGATTTGAAGCCAAAACTGGTCAGAAGAGACCAAAATGGTCACTACTTACTAATCAAAGGGACAATTCAAAAGGAAGAAATAATAATTTTAAATATCTATGCACTGATTATTCTCATACCAAACTTCATAAAACAGAAGCTACTGGACATACAAACATAGATAGACACCAATAAAATCATAGTGGGGGATTTTAAAACCCCACTCACAATTAGGTGAGCCAGGAAAAATATTAACAAAAAATCAGAGTTAAATGATGCCACTGAATAACAACATTTATCTATATAGCACTTCACCCAACAATAAAAACATATTTTTCTCAAGAGTACAAAGAAACTTTTCCAGAATAGAGCATAATCATAAGCCATTAAACATCCCTAACTTAATGCAAAATGCTTGAAATAATCACTTACATACTTCAGATCATAGTAGAATAAATCTTGAACTCAGTAAAAATAAGCCAAAGAAATTACACAAAAATATATGAAGATTAAATAATATGTTTCTGATTAATCAATGGATCACATAAGACATAGGGAAGAAAAAAAGTTCCTAGAATAGATAATGAAAGCACAGATACCAAAACCTGAGATACAATAAAATATATTCTAAAAAGTAAATAAATAGACACAAAGGCACAGATTAAAAGAATTAAATAACTCCAAATAAATAATCTATTGATGACCTCATGTCCTAGAAAAGAGCAATCCAGGCCGGGCATTGAGATGCACATCTGTAATCCCAGCCCTCAAGAGGCTGATGCAGGTGGATCACTGTGAGTTCGAGACCAGCCTGGGCTACATAGTGAGTTTGCCAGATCAGTCTCAACTACATAGTGAGACCCTGTCTCAAAAAAAAAAAAGCAACCCAAATGTGAAATTAATAGAAAAGAAATTGAAAAGATCCAAATAGAAATTATGAAATTGAAGAATTAATGAATCAGAGTTAGTTCTTTTTTTAAAAAAGGATAAACAAATTGATAGACCATTAGCCAAAACTTGTAATAAAAGGACAGAAAAGCTCATATCGATGCACTTAGAAATAAAAATTGTAAAATCACAACTGATACCACAGAAATCCAGAGCATTATAAAAACTTCCAAAATTTATAGTTCAACAAATTACAGAACAAAAAACAAATAGATAATGTCCCAGATTCATATGAATTACCAAAACTTAGTCAAGAAGATGTAAAAAAGTTGAACAGACCAATAACAGTAAAGGAAAAATGAGACAGTAATAATAAAAAAAAACAGAGTTTACCAATAAATAAAGTTGAGGACCCAGTGCATGTATCTCAGATTTTACCAGAATTTAAGGGATACAGACCAATCTCTTTAATGCAGATATATGAAAAAAAATCTAAATATGTACTGGCACATAGAATGTAAAAGACAATTTTAAAAAATCATACATCATGATCAAGTTAGTTTTATCCCAGGGATGCAAGGATGGTTTATATATACAAATCCATAAATATATCAATCACATTAACAGAAGCAAGGACAAAAACACATGATCATCTTAATAGATGCAAAAAATTATATCACAAAATCAAGCATTTATTCCTGAAATTAACCCTGCTAAAAGTAAGCATAGGATTTTAACCCAAACTGAAAAAAAAGCCAGTTATTATCAATCCACTGCCAGCATAACACTAAGTAAGGAAAATCTGTAAGCATTTCCTTTAAATCAGCAATGAGAAGAAAGTGTGCAGTCTCATTATTTCTGTTCACTATACAGTTGAAATAATAGCCAGAACAATCACATAGAGAAAGAAATAAAATGGATATGTATAGGAAAGAAAGAAGTAAAACTATTGTTATTTGCAAAGGACATGATCCTTTTACACAGAAGACACAAAACGCTCCACCCAAAGTCTTCTGAAACTTTGGTGAAAAAATTCACCAAATTTGTAGGATATAATATAATTACACAAAAATCACAGCATTACTGTACAACAGTTTTTAAAAATTCAGAGAAAGAAATCAAGGAATCTTGAAAAAGTTAAATACTTAGGAATTAACTTAACAAAGGAAGTGGAAAATCTCTAAAATGAAAAGATATATTCCAAAAGAGAGAGAGAGAGAGAGAGAGATTAAAGAGGACATCAGAAAATGAAAAGGCAGCCCCTGCTCTAGAAAAGAACTAATATTGTCAAAATGGCCATATTACCAAAACTGAATTATAGATTTAAAGTAATTCCAATAAAATACCAACAGCAATTTACACAGAACTAGGAAGAGTAATTCTTAAATTTATACAGAACCTGAAAAGGCCAGAATATCAAAAGCCAACCTGAGGAAAAAGGACAATCACAATGCCAAACTGCAAGTTATGTTATAAAACTATAATTATAAAAACAGCACAGTACTGGCACAAAAAGTCATGCATATCAGAGGAAATGAGTGCAGACTGTAGACACACTAGGTACAGTCAGCCATTTGATGCTTCACAAAGAGGCCAAAAGTGTACATTGAGGAAATGATAGCATACCTAACAAATGGTGGTAGAAAACTGGTTATCCATATGAAATAGAATGACTCTAGACCCATATTTCTCATCCTTTACTAAAATAAAATCAAAATGGATCATGTCTACATATTAAAACAGAAAACCTGAATCTGCTCAAAGATAAATTAGGTAAATCTCTTGAAAATATAGGCATAGGCAAGAATTTTCTGAACCGTAATCCAGTTGCATAAGACATAACATCAAGAATCAACAAATGGGGTTATAGAAACTTAAAAATATTTTGTAGAGCAAAGAAAACAACCAAGACAGTGAAGGCAAAACCTACAGAATGAAAAAAAAAATTTGCCAGCTACACTCCTCAGATAGAGGACTGATCTCTAGAATACACGTAGAACTCAAAAATATTAAATTCATCCAAATCAAAATATAAGCAATTGAAATTGAATAAGCACTTTGCAAAAGGAGTATAAATGACCAGCAAGTTCAGGAAAAAAGTTCAGCATCTTTGTCCATCAGAGAAATGCAAATCAGAGCAACAGTAAGATTCCATCTTATTCTCAGAAGAATGGCTACCATCACGGGACGTTAGTTATGTGGTTAATTCATAATCTTGATGATGAAGGTTATAGATGACAATAAGATAATGATGATATGAACGCGAAAAAGACTGCGTGGTACCACATTGTTTTTTAATACCACTCATGAAATACACTGACTATTATATAACAGACACATCAATGATAGGAAATTCATCATTCCCTTTTCTACAAGTTACTTACAGTTGAAGCTGCAACAAAAATACATGGCAAAGCCCATTTTCATTTCTGAAGAAAAATGTCACAAGTTTTATTGGAGTTTTATATTTGTAGGTGTACACTGGCTATTTCTAAAAGGAAACTCCATCATACTGTACGCACTTGCACTTTGTAGGAGATGACTCAGAGTTTTCATTGGTCTATATAAATAAACATGTGGGGCTTATCAGACCCTTCATCTTGAAAGAAAAGGTGAACTTTTAGGAACCAAGCTTCTTTCAGACATAAGATAAAGACAACTGTATTTTTTTCAAGAAAAGATACTTTGTGAAAACAAATCGCTAGTGAAGCTTTGAATGCTACAGTATTTGTTCCTCTTGACCCTTTTCTCTTGACAAATTTTTGAAAACTCTATATTGTGGGAATAAAGGGAATAAGTTAAATCTATATTTGTGACCATATTGGCATAGAAACAGAGGTAACTTCAAAAAACACTTGGTTCCAATAATGTTGCTAAGGATAATATGACTCTGTGTGGTCTTCAATTATTTTGTCATCATTTTTAAAAATTATTTTAAAGGGTGAACATACATACATAAAATAATTCATGACCAGAGCCACTTACAATAGGAGAAAATAGTTGGAGCCCTGGACATTGAAACACTAAAATAGGGGTTATGGCCTAATTCAGATATTGTTTGCATAATAACTTCACAAAACATATTTATTTATTTTAAAAATGAATATAGAAAGCTAACTTATGACAAAATGAAAATGCAATCATTATATAAATTGCTAGTGGAAATAAATACACTAAAATGCATATTATGTTCACCTTCTCACACTCTATACAGACTGCCAAAATAACCACTTGATGAAGCAAAGAAAAATTATGACTTCCTACAGAAATGAAAGCCCCACATTGATAAGTGTTTTCATAGTACCTCTAAAAGGTAGGCTAGGGATTAGACTTTGATACAGGATGGGCCATTAAGGCTGTAATTCAAAATTAATGATACAACAACTGAGCATTGATTGGTAAAGTGGTGAGAGTTTATTCACCAAAATCTTCATTAATAATTGGTATTTGGGAATCAAAAATTAAATAATAATCTGAGAATAAAAGAAGAGAGTAGTTTGCCTGACTGATTCATTTTGTGAAAAAGTCAGGGCAATGAGGTAGTCTGTTATTAACATAAATAGATTTTCAGGAACTTTCTGAAACAAGCCATAATGTTATTATATAATCATCTGCCTAGACAAGAATATCCTGGAAAAATAATATGTTAATTTATATAGTCTTAGTTGTCAGTCTTATTAAATATGTGAATACAGGCACGTAATTTACCAGCAAGTTTATTATAAACATCATATTGAGTAATATTATCAAGTGTGAGCTACCTTGACACATTCTATTTAGTACTCAGTATATCAAATTGTATTTAGTTATCACAACTAATCTGTAGTATTACCATATTAAGAATCTAAAAGGTGATTTTATTACCCTTATTCAATTTCACAAATCCCATTTCTCAAAATAAAACATAAGCATACCCACACACACAAAGACAACAAAAAAAAGCAAATAATAAGTCATGAATGTATTAAAATACACATTTTCTGTCTCATTCCTTAGGGAGAAATTATATATATCTGGACAACTCAGAGATAAAGTTATCACAAGGAAGAGAAAAATTAGAGTAGTATAATGAAGAGAAATAAACATGACTTCTTATTTTAAAGAGATTACAATTTGATAGGAAAATGTTGGTATCAAATTCATGTTTTATATATATACATATATAAAACTTATGATAACTATGCAAATGATACATTAGAATTTATTTTTTAAAATTCTAATTCACTGCTTCAACATTGACTTGTATTCCATTCAGAAAAAAATCTGTTACAATAAAAATAAGCACTTTGATTATGGAATGCTGGAAGTCTCTACTACACTAATTATTCCTCACAATTAAGTAAGCTTATTTTAGAAAAATGTCACCTAAGATGGTAATTATATATCAGCTGATTTTGAGAAAAATTCATGAACTATAAAAGAACCATATAAAATATGATGCAAAAAGAAAACTGAAAACTTGTTGCTGAATTTGCACATCCAGCCAAGTAAGAATAATTCTAACTTTCTGTATTTAGAGACAGGCTTTGAAAGAAAATCAAAATGCAATTATGAATATCACCAAAGTTATAAAAATCATTACTTATGCATTCATTATGCAAAACTAAGCTTCTCTCTTTGGCACTGCAAAATAATATACATTTCTGGAGAATTCAGACAAGACAAGGAAGCATTTTAAGATTATATATTTTCTTAATTTTAATATTTCCCCAACTAATGTAAATGAGTATTCTTATAGTAATAGGATAAGTGTCACTAAAAATTATCGTATTTCTGTGAAATCAAAGCGATGTCTATTTTTGATGTCATGAAGAAAAAATTACACAGAAACTTCCCTTTGGAATATCAAGATATGTTTAAGAAAAGCATTTGATAAGTATAGTAATATAAAGTAAATTTTTAAAATATTTTCCTTTGGTGTCATGAAAGAAAACTAAAATATGTTTTACTCTACTTTTTCTTTTGTATGTGTGAGAAATGTGTTTAATTGCTAGCAAAGAGTCTAAATTAAAGATAAATATTTTCAAATCTGTAGACGCTTCTTACATTAATCGCTAAATTTTGTAGCACTTGGAGAAGGTAAACCTAAGGTTGTTTGCGCTGATCCTACCAATGTTATAGATGAGAGAGGAAGTAACACAAAAGGCAGGGATTGCTTTGGCCCAGGAATGCAGTCCCTAAGCAAAAGTGGTTCCAGGGCTGCTTGGGGCTCAGCCCCTAGAAAGCAGATCATCCCTGACCACAAGCCCCCTGGAGATTTGCGGTGTTGCAGTGCAGTCTCCGGGGTCTCTCACTTGGCGCCATTTGCATGCAGTTCAACGGACTTCCCTTACCTCTCCTCCTTCCATCCTTTAAACTTTGTACTCAACTTCGATCTCAGAATTTATTTTGAGTTACCACATATTTCCTTACTTATAAAGTATTGTATCACCGACTTTCTTTTTACATGCTCCCACATGAATAATTCAACTAATGCAATTTTCACTTATATTTGAAAAGATAAAATTTTAAAATGTCAGTTTTCAATGTTAGGAGCTTTACTCATCAGTAGGAACAAAGATGGTGATGGGATTTACAATGTTTAAAATTCCACAAAGATCGATAGAATTCATAAACTTATATACAAAAAATACAGTAAAATATATAAAATCGAAAGGCCAAGGATTTAGCTCAGTGGTGTCACTGCCTGCTTCTCAAGAGCAAGGTCCCGAGTTTGATCCCCAGCACAAAATATACATACATACATACATACATATATGATAGAATAAAATAATAAATAGTAAATAATAAAACAAATAATAAAATGATAATATAATAAAATAATATATATTATTGTTAATAGTATTTGTGAAAGGCTGGTAGGTGTACAGGTGATAATTCTTTTATCTTTTAAATGCTTTTAATGTGTTTCTTCACTCTACTGTAGTTCCCTGTATTGTAACACTTAAATCTCCAACGACCACCGGGGGAAACAAACAATAAATATTATTTTCAATTTTTAACACATTTATTAGTAGAAACAGACACAAGAAATCTGCTCAGAGACAAGATATCCCAGTGGCTCTCGATCCACTCATATGTCGTCTTAGAGAGACACCATTGCTAAGTTCAGGGAATATTTCAGTGGGTTCGTGGAGAAGCACGGTAATGAGACTCGGTACCATCTGAGAACATTTTTAAATCTTTTTCAAAATTGATTTTATATTTGAAATGTGAAATTGCTTTTGAGCACTTCAAAGGATTTACGGAAAAGATGTCAGAATACTCAATAAGTACAGACTACATACAGACTTTGTAGCACAAATATTGCTTTCTGATTTGGAAATAAATGACATTAAAAACTAAAAACCTTGTAGTGTTTACCTTGATACTAAGAATATTTTTGATTTACTTGTTTTCAAATGTCATTATAATCATTTCTTAACTTCGTAATAAAACTTCAAAGATTCTTAACATAAAAAGACGAAATTGCAACTTTTCATTTATTTTTGCTTCTGCTATGTACTCTTTCATTCATATTTTCTAACATATCAACATCTCCCACTTGGTTTTGGAAGTTTATACTTTATGGCTACTAAACAACAAAGGCATTCGTATTTTTCTTTGTGTTTCAAATACTCCCAAAGTGTTTAATCACATCATCTTCAAGTAGAGGAAAACTACTACAGGGGTTGAACAGATCTGAGCTATAACACTCAATCTCAAGAATCAGTTCTAAATCAAACATTGAGTGCGTCTCTGATGCTGAAATAAAATTGTATAATTGATAATGAGAAATAGGAAGAAAAGGGCTAACAGTGTAGGGGCAGTGGGAAAGGTAGGGGAAAGGAAATAAGGGAAAAGAATAAATTTGAGAAAAGGAAAACATGAAAACAAAGTCTTTATAAATACGGTAGGGTGGAGGGGGTGAAGGAAGGGCAGATATGGGGAAAAAATGTGAACCAAGATCTGTCATGTAAAGGTACAAGATCCCAATGACGAGTGTAACTGTGCTGTATACCTAAAAAGTACCAATAAATTCAGTGCAAAAAATTTTATCTTATTACAGGTTATTTTTAGGAACAATTTTTCAATTTATATTTGAAGTAAATATGTACCATTTTGCCTTTAGCAAATTCCTTTTGCTTATGGAAAAAGGGAAGCTATTTTTTATCCTTTATTTGCTGCTGCATTTACTTCTGTATGTTTGTTTTCTATGTGTTGAATTCACATGTATACATAGCATCTGGATTTTAAGTTCTCTCTCTCTTTTTTTTTTTTTTGTACTGGGGCTTGAACTTGGGTCTTTGTGCTTGCAAGGCAGGCAGCGGAACCACTGAGCTAAATCCCCAGCCCTGGATTTTAAATTCTATCCAAGGTTTATTACATTGGGAAATCCATCCAACTTCTAATCAATTACTTTCTTTTTCAAACTGGGGATTGAACTTGGGACCTTGCGCTTGTGAGACAGGCAGCAGCACCACTGAGCTAAATCCCTGGTCAGTCAGTCTTTCTTTTCTCTAGGCAGCGGAACCACTGAGCTAAATCCCCAGCCCTGGATTTTAAATTCTATCCAAGGTTTATTACATTGGGAAATCCATCCAACTTCTAATCAATTACTTTCTTTTTCAAACTGGGGATTGAACTTGGGACCTTGCGCTTGTGAGACAGGCAGCAGCACCACTGAGCTAAATCCCTGGTCAGTCAGTCTTTCTTTTCTCTTTCTTTTACTGAGCTAAATCCCCAGCCCTGGATTTTAAATTCTATCCAAGGTTTATTACATTGGGAAATCCATCCAACTTCTAATCAATTACTTTCTTTTTCAAACTGGGGATTGAACTTGGGACCTTGCGCTTGTGAGACAGGCAGCAGCACCACTGAGCTAAATCCCTGGTCAGTCAGTCTTTCTTTTCTCTATTTCTTTCATTCTCTCTCTCTCTCTCTCTCTCTCTCTCTCTCTCTCTCTCTCTGTCTTACTCATTTGCTTTTGTTTATTTTCCAAAATGCTAAGAATTTTAATTAACTCACCACAAAAGCACACACAAAATAATGTTAATAAAATATTTTAAATAATAGAATTTTTAAATCAGCAGTGCAGAAAAAAGCATTAAAATGTTTGCTTAACTGCACACATCTTAGCACTTCCAGATTCTTTTTAGAACATAAACTCTTAAATTTTGGAACTCTGCCTATTTACAGGCAAAGAAAGATTTCAGTTGAACAGATTCTACAGAAAGTAACACAACCTGAAACCTATTATTGCCTTAGTTTTTTTTTTATTATTGTTTATTGGTACATTTTAGGTATACAATACAGTTACATTCATCATTGGGATTTTGTAACTTCACATGGCTTATCTTAGTTCTTATTTTTTCCCATTCCCCAGCCCTCTCTTCACCCCGTCTACTCTTCCCTGTTTACAGAGACATTGTTTCCATGCTTTTTCTTTTCACATATTTTTTTCTTTTCCCTTACTTCCTTTCCCCTACCCCTCCCACTTTCTCTACTCTTTTAGATCTTTCTTCTTTCTTAGTTTTTGTTTTGCAGTCTGCTAAAGGTTACAGTCAGTGACCATGTACATAAAAGTAAAGGAGAAAAAAATATATATATAGTAACCTATATAATATATATGGCACTTCAGAGAGGCCATATATATTAGCTTATCATGAGTATTAGCTTATCATGAATATTAGCTGTATTACTGTTTATTGAAATATAAGTTATGTAGTACTTTTATAGCATTTATTGATAAATTCAATAAAAGAAAGATAGGTTAGAGTCACTAACAAGGAGAGATAAAAAGGACAGCACTAGACCTAGGACTGCAGCTCACTTTGAGTCTACAGAGGCAACAAACATCAAGCAGAGTTGTCTCAATGCCACACACCAGTGACAACACTTGATCATGAAGGCCTTACCTTGAATTTGCCAAATATTTAACTCATATGTTGACTCATTTTGTTTTCCTTCTAGATACTGTTTTTATGCAAATATTCCTATGATCCATCCTAAATTTAATGTTTTTCAAGCTTGCAGAATTTTACTTGGGAGGAAAATGTTCAGGCTATCTTTTAAGAAGATAGAGAGATATTTGTAACTGTATTTGAACATATGCCAAAGTGTCCTCTTTCAGAAAGGATATGTTTGAAAAGGAGAGTTTCATGCTTAAAAATATCTTGTTTGATGTTATGTCTAATGCCTACTGTGTGCAAAGAAATGTTATGCATGATTCTTAATAGAATGAATAGTTTTGTAAACATTAGGTTTAGTTATTATGATTTCAGGAAAATATTCTTTAAATGCATCAACACAAATCCTAGATTTCCCACACTTTTTAAATTTTGGAGATATTAATAGTTAATAGAGGGCTTTCAAAAAAATGGAAACAAGGTCTTTGTAAATAGGGAAGGGTGAAGTGGGTGAAGGGATGGCAGGTATATGGGGAAAAAAATAAGAATCAAAACATATCATATAAAGGTACAAGATCCCAATGATAAATGTAACAGTATTGTTTTCTCTAAATGTATCAATAAACTTAACAGAGAAAAAAATCAATATGCAATGAAAGTTGACACTAAAAGCTATACATTTCTCAGCAAACTAGTAGGAATTACTATGTAAGAAACTTCAAAAATGCTTTGGGGTATTTTATCAAGCTCGTAATCACAGGTTAAATATTCCTCACCTTCATCAATTCAAGAAATTAATAGATATGTACAGCACATTCTCTCTAAAGATAGCTAAGAATAAACCAAAGCACTAACATTCAAACTTCAGTGCAATTAGTATTACAGTACCCCTAGATCAAGAAAATCTAGAGTCAATAGCTGAGAACCACTTGAATGGACAGAGATTGATTTTCCTTGGTCTGGCCTATAGCGGAAAGATTGATCTAAGCTTTATTCTGTGCTAGCCTTTTCTCTATTGCAAACTTAATGAGGCAAAAGGGGTGAAGTGAAGATGGAAACAATAGACATGGACTGTGACTGCATGGGGCCAACAACAGGACAATGAAATAAGAAGTAGTACAGTTTGCTTTTTGATGTTAAAGATCTGCACTCTCTTAATTTCTGAGCTTCGGTTTATGAGCTTATTTATTTATTTTCCATCTCCGCAATTCAAATCTACTCAATGGAACAAATGGCTAGCGGGGACCGTCAATGAGCCTAGCATTTGCAGGACATGCTTAGAGGGAATATTTTATTTCACGTAAATTGCAGAAATGCCATCATAATCGAAGAGTCAGTTGTCAGAAAATATCAAAACGTACTCCTGAATGTCTGCAGTAAACACTTGTGAGAATCAATCTTGTTGGTAAATATTTGTCAAAATAGTTTGATGAAGAGGTTCAAATAAATGATATTTGGAAAATAGTAATTTTAAGGCTCCCCTGAGCTCATATAGATCTATAAACTTTTGACAGTAGCTACTCCAAGCCTGTGATGAGACATATTTGCAGCTAGAACTGTACATTTCAATAGTTTTATATAAATTAACATTAATATATGCATAGGAGATGATTCTTGGAAGAAAAGCTATATTAAATGTAACTCACCACAATAAAGAAGAAAAATTTGATGTGACTAAGAAAAATTCTGTGTTTGTCTCTGTGGTTTTATAACATAAACTACACTAGTTTGCTCATTCCATAAATATATATCATGTTCCCTCTTACTGCAACTAATTAATTCCCACACAGCCTTTGGTATCCAGCTTATACAACATTTCCTTCGTTTTTCAAATACTACAGAAAATGTCACAGTCCTCCTGCATTATATCCTTATAATACTTTTTTCCTTGCACTTACCATAGTCATGAAGATGAATTATTGTGTAATTAGCTTCTTCTATGTACATGTACTGTGAATAAAGGCAGAAACTGTTTTACTTATTTACATCTACAACTCGAGTTCCCAGTCCTGTGCCTTTCTTTCATTTAATAAAGACTAAATTAAAAGTGTTAAATGAGAGTGTCAGTCAATGTGCCCATTATAATTTTAGAAACTTAAATTAGTCAAATAAGGGATGGGGCTGCTCTTGGAAAGACCAGGTAATGAAAAATGTTCATACGATGTCAGAAAACACAAAAGTGCAGAAGGACACTATGTGGCTGAAGGTCTGGTGGTAAGACTCCGCAAAGAAAGCAGAGAACAGCTCTTCTTAGCGAGAAGAAAATCTGCACAGCACTGGACACATGAGAGTGGTATCCATTGATGATTCTCTTTAAAAAGGGGTCATAAGTGAATCTAAGAGTATAAACGATTACTGAGGAGTTAGACCTGTGAAAGAAACTGGACAGGGTCTGGATTGAACAGGACTTACTGAAACTGCAGTAGAGCCCAGCAAACCTCTGTCAAGATCCCTAGTTAGTATCCCACATTGGGTAAACGTGACTGTCATATCCAACTTTTGGTCATGGCGGCCCTGAGGAGAGCAGCAGTGCAACACATCAAACCCTGAGGTAAAGAAAGAAATAGCTCATGTTTAAGGTAGCCACACTCCTACAGCTGAGCAGTGAATACTCCTTGAAGATTTCCAATCTGCCACAGTCTCAAGGTCACGTTCAGCACCGTTTCTCTGTTTCTTACTCATACATACACGGCAGCCTTCTTCACAAAGATCAAGTCTGGAGGCAGCAAAGGGGACCGGAACCAGGACGGAAGAGGAACCTCCTGTGCCTCACCTGGGGTGTGGATGTCAGTACACAGGCAGCATAAGCGGTGGAGGCTACAGAGGGTTCTAAGTAAGTTTGCCATAGGAGGGAAAGTGCGTTCTAAATCTCTTCTGCAGCCCTGGAGTGAGGCCGGAATGCAGACAGTGGGGAGAGGCTGCCAGGAAACTCAGTGAAAGCCTGAACGACAACACGGTTTAGGAGCGAGTGCAGGGGCAAATGAGAGGAGGTGAACAGGTCCTAAGAACAGGCACGTGACTCCATGTGCAGGCTGGAGCCTGAGGGTGAGCGCGAGGAGCCCCGACACCTCCACATTTTCTGTTGCATTAAATTTCTCTGTGCTCTGAGAACCAGCTTAATAGGAAACAATAAAAATGAAACTCACTGCAAACTTCTATCACTCAAAATGTAAAGTGGTCCAATTATCCCAGGCAGAACCTCGATCATCTCCCTAAAGTCTGCCTCCCTCTGTGATGACACAACACTGTATCTCAAACCAGCACCAAGAGTCAAAGAAATGATATTAAATGTGACTTTGAGAGTAGGAGGAGTGCCAGGATCTCTGTTTCAAAGAAAGTAAATGCAGAGTTAAATTTTTAAAGCCTCGTGAGAAGAAACCAAACAAAAAATATACACGCATCAAGTACACCGCTAAATGTGTTCTATATTGCACTGGCTTGAAAGATAAAATACCAATAATGAATCTTGTGTCACATTTTCATTAACTAAATGTTTAATGAAATCTTTACACATAGATCACACAGCTGAATTAAATATACACAGATGGTCATTTATTCCTTAATCCTTCATCCAATGTGGATCTCAAACGAAGTCCTTCTAACTCTTCTCCGGCGCTAACCGCCCTCTTCCCTTCATTTCATTCACTTTTCACTTACTCATCTTACAATGTTCGGACGAGATTTCATCTTTTCTGAGTATTGACCTTTCATTTTCTTCCATTAAATGGATTAATTAAATTAATGATTCCTTCATCTCTGTCTCTGTTGACCTATATAGGTACAGAGTTGGGTATAAACACGAACATGCTATGGGTGTGGAAATACACACACACGAATGCACTGTACATTTCATTTAAAATTCTTCAAACACTTGCTGTTGTATCTCCTGAGTCTAGTAACATGTTTGAAAATGAACAATTATTGAATAATTATAATTAATCTTAAATCATTGGTCAATATTAGTTGATTTTATTAAGTATTACAAAATTATGTGAATTGTGTATGTACAGATACAAAGGTGAGAGGAAAAGAAGACCACTATGTAGATTTCATTATAGAGAAATTTCTTACCCTCTCTTAACATACATAAAGGTTAATAACCTCAATATCTATTGATAGGGCAACTTCATTCAAGAATGAAATATTCTTCCTGTATCGTCGTTCTATCTTCATCTCCATTGTTATATATTTATGCTTACATGTGCATATGTTTTTATTTACTTATCTAATAAGTTTCTTTTCTTGTTTGGTTAGATTATAAATTCTTTCAACATAAATTCATTATAGAATAGGACTTTATTCCCAAAGCACCTAGCACCATGCAGTAGAATATACATCAGTAAGTGCTGAAACATTATTTTCTCTGTTGAAGAATTTTCAGGGTGAGATGACGTATAAAGGAGGACTGATGACCTTTGTCTTAAAGAACTCATCCACTTTGATGCTGCTGTGAATGCAGTGTGCACTGAAGGAATTTTATCAGCATCACTATCTTCTCTCCACTAGAAGCAAGTAGCTCCCAACTGCTTTTCAGTTGCGATAATCATACTGCAGACATTACAAAATGTCCCCAGGGGCAGGTGGTAGGGTAATTGTTGAGATCATGGACTTAAAAATGCAACTATACTTGGTCTATGGTTTGGATCTAAGATGACCCTCAGAAAGCTCATGTGCTCAGAAGTGAGGCTTTTGGAAGTGATCAGACCATGAACAAAGTAACCTCATAGTTGAATCAGATGTTAGGAGGTGGGGCCTAGTTGAAGAGAATTGATCATGGGGTACGACCTTGGGGTATGTACTTGGCACTCAGGTCACTTTCTCTTGTTTTCGTCTCACGCTCTCTGCTTCCTGGCTGTCACGACGTGAGAAGCTTTCCTCTGCCCCAACTTTCCACTGGGGTGGAACTGCCTTTTCACAGGCCTAAAAGCAATGGTGCCAACTACTTATGGACTAAAATCCCTGTAATCATCAGCCAAACTTAATCTTCCCTCCTTTATGCTGTTATTCTTGGGTATATTTCCACAGAGACAGAAAGCTGAATAACACAACCTGTATAAGCATTCCTCACTTGTTGAACCTTGCTCTATGCAGGGGACACTGTTATGAATGTAAAATGAAAACAATACGTGGTCTATGGAACCGCCAGTATGAATTACCTGAAAAAATGAGGAACTATGACAGAGACAAACACTTAGAATCTGTAAACATTACCAGTGCATATTCTTTTTATTTTGATAGTGTATAAACTGACACAGTATTCTCAGGGTCATATAAACATCTTCATCATTGAATTTATTTATATTTGAAAGAAACCAAAATTTACCCATGACCTTTACAAACTATCAGCCTGCCTAGTAGTACATAAACTTAGGAACTCAGCACAATAGCATATTTTGAATATGCAGTGTATATTTATATTTAGATCCAATGAAATTTTAAAATTTAACATTTTATCTCATTTCCTATGCTATTTAAGTTGGCTGATTCTACAGATGACTTAATCTATTTTTTGCACAGTTAGGGTAAACTGTGTGTTTTTGTAACCTAGAAGTTCTTGAAGCAGCATTTTAATACACATGGCCATAAGCATTATTAACTTAGGAGAAAACTGTCCTATAAAATAAAATAATCCTGTAATGCACTCAGTGCTTGTCTGCACATACAAATATTGTACATGACACAGACTGATGTTCTTAGTTCACTCCTGAAGATAGCATGGGCGGCATCCGAGGCTTCTGAAGCAGGAGACAGAGCTCCGAGTGTGCTGCAGGTAAAGCCTCAAGAGCAGAGGCAGTCAAGTCATTTTGTAGCCTTTCACGGGAATCTTTTTTTTTTTTTTTTTGGTACCAGGGATTGAACTGGGGTCCTTGTGCTTACAAGTCACAGGAATCTTGATAACACATCTAGTTTGAAAATAGTCAAGTGATAACAGCCTGAGAAAGGCGAAAACAAGACAAATTTGAAAAGATACTTGAAACAAATACCAGAATTTAGTGAATGACATGACATGAAGTTTTCGTGGCACAAAAGATTTAATTGGTCTCCTCAGATTCTGCTTGTAGGTGGCTGGCGAGCTAGTTGTATCACCCACTGAGGAACATTTTAGGGGAAACGTAGTGGGTTTCCTGAATTTTCATTAGCAGCAGTGCAGATAGCAGAGGCATTTTCACTGGTGTTAGTTGAGAAGCAGTAAGGAAAGCAATTCCTCTTCAGCAAGCGAGGAAGGGAAATTTAAGCACTCAAATCTGGACAAGATTGAGGTTATCTTCAGGGGTGTGGTAACACATAGAATTAAGGAAGTGAGGAAACTGTTACAAAAGTTTGTGTAAACATCTACATGAAATTTGAAAGCAACCTAGAGCCACAGTAGCATTTAGAGTAGAGAACGAATACTTAGTGTTTTTAGCGCCTGGCAAGATCTTCAGTTTTGAAGAGTAAGAAAAACGTGGATAGGACTTTAAAAGAAGACAATACCTAAGTAAATTTATTCCCTCGAGAGAAAGAATAATAATTTAGAACTTGCACTCAGCACTGAGGAAGGTAGTCAAGAAATTGCTTGAGGAAAGAAATATCCTCCAGATTAAAAGAACAACAAACATGTAAAGGCCTGAAATACCTCGTGAGAAGAATCGCGGCTGATGCAACACCTATTCACTGATAAGGTTTAATAACTTCACTATTTTACTATCATTTTAATGCTTTTTGAACCTTCTGCATAAAGAAGCTAAGACAAAAATGTTCTTTAATATATGACCAAGGCTTTAAAACACCTTAAGATTCAATTTTTCCTGATTATACAAAGTAGATTTAGAGAGAAATTTTGTCATAAATAGGAGAGGAGGGTGCCAAATTTCACGGTGCAGTGTTCTTATAAACCTTTTAATTCCTGTAAGGCTTATATAAAGATTGACAAAAGTCCATTCAAGCATGTTTCTCTGTAGAATAGTGCTGAGAGGCTTCTCTAGTAAAAAAAAAAAAAAAAAAATGTGCTAAGATCCTGGGGATCAATATGCCATTGAAAGGTTGGGACTATTTCAAGGCATGATAATCAAAATAAAGACACTGACTAGATGAAGCATTATAGGAATTAATTGAATGTATGTAGGGAAAACAACTGAGACCAGGTTATAGCCAATTTTAATGGCTAAATAAGATAGTGGGTCTATGTCTATAAAGTCTTTTAGTAACAAAAATTATTGTTTGCTTGCGAAAAGTAATTGAAATGCTACCGCTATGAAAGCATAATGCTGTAGGACAGAAGAGCACAGTTCATAGTCTACATTAATTTTCAGTAGACTGCATGCTCCCTGTATATTTTCCAAAACTCAGAAATGATACTCAAGATCCAGTTTATATAATTTTCTACATACATATTTTATCCTTTCAAAAAGGTCATGACAGAGAACCAGTAGCTTTTCAATGTGCAGGATATGAATCCAAAATTCAGAAGGCTTTGTGATTTTTTTAACCCATGGTTTCATAATTAGAAGTGCAAGATCAAAAAGAAGGTTTAACTATTTCTCTTATCAACAAAAATAGCAAACATCTATCTTCTGCAGAGAAAAAGTTTTGGCTATTTTAACTTAAACTGAATTTCACTCTTTTTAATTTATATTAAGTTTAAAGTGACAAATAATGTTAGTAAATCTCAGTACTACAATAACAAGAGGAAGCAAGTGACAGAGATTAAGAAAATGAACGTATAGATTTCACTATATAAATTCAAATCTCATTTCTGAGTAGTTTGGGATACTTCATCAAAAAAGTGATTATAATTTCATTGGAGATTTCAGATCAAGCCCTCATAAGTTTCTTTTTTTTTTTTTTTTCTTTTGAGTCTCACTATGTAGTTGAGACTGATCTGGAACTCACCATGTTAGCCCAGGCTAGTCTCAAACTCACATAAATCCTCCTGCGTCAGCCCCCTGAGCACTGGGATTACAGGTATGCACCACCACACCCGGCTAATTTCTAAGGTATTTAGTCATGAAGAAAATATTCTATGGACAAAAATATCAAGTGCATTTTTTTTCCTTTTGAAGAAGTCAGTCTTTCACTTAATAAATATTTATGAGCATCTACTTACTATATTTTAGATAGTAAGTAATCATTGAAAAAATAGACAAATTTTCTTTACATTCATTTTTGTCAGGGAAAATACAGACAAAAACAGGATATATAGTGAAATATATATTTATGTAAGCTAATAAAAAGTGCAATGTAGAAACATAAAGAACCCAAAATAAGTAGTTTTAGAAAGGGTGTGGTAATTTTAAATAATAAAAAACTTCCGTGGGAACATGGCAATCACTAAAACCCTAAAAGAGTGCAAGGAATGAGCCATTCCACATGATATTAAAGAAGATTCCAGGCATAACAAATAGCAAATACAAAGGTTCGGAAGTTGGGGCATATGTGATTTGTTTTGAAAGAGAAAAAAATACGAAGGAGGAATGAAATAAAACAGGAAGAGAGCAATAGGAACCAAAACGGAGAGTCCAGAATAGACCAAAGAGGGAAAGAACCAAAGACTGGGATAACAATTTGGCCAAGTCATGCTGGACTTTTGGATTATGGAAATTAGAGTAGAAGTGAAGAGGCAGCTAAATGCCGCATTAATTTTGAAGGTAGAGTTCTCATAAGCAGAAAAATGATTGCATGTAGATTCTGAAAAAAGATAGAAGTAAAAAAATAACTCCAAGTTGTCTATCCTAAAGAAGTAGGAAGTTGAAGGTACCATTAAATTAAGTGGTTAAAGATATTTGCCCCTTTGTATCTTGAGATTTGGATTTCTTATTCTTGCTTTAGCTCTCGCATTGTGCTAATATAAATACAAATAAAATATCCCAGTAATTTTCATATTTCTTCAGCATGATAGCCTAATAAATAATGGTATTTTAACCCAAGTTTGCTTTTACATTGAAAAAGTTCCCTGATAATTTAAGCTTACCATATGACTATGACCTTTTTTGCCTCATCTGTCTTTTCTCTTTATTTTATCCCTTGATTTAGCAATTTTTAGAAACCAGTGAAATGTTATCTTGCCAATTTTAAGTTTTCTGAAATTTCCAAGGGGTAAGATGAATAAGGGCATACAGGGAGTTCTTAAATAAGATACAAACAATATGGAACATTTTTCTCTGCACTTCTTAAAGGACAATGGGGAGACTGGGGGAAAAAAAGTTCTGAATGAAGCATGAACCACAAAATGAGCTAAAGACCTAAATAGGATTTGTCAAAGGTAGGCATAGAAACAGCAAATAGATACATGAAAAATATTCAATATCATTAATCATCAGGGAAACACAAGCCAAAACTACACTGAGATGTCATTACACCCCAGTGACAGTAGTTGCTATACAAAAGCCAAAATTTAACAAATACTAAAGACACGTGAAAATAAATAGAACACATTTGAACTGCAGCTTGGAACAGAATTTAGTGCAGCTTTTATCAACCCAAGATTAGAGGTTCCTCGAAATGTTAAAAATGGAACAAGTACACAATCTAGCAGTCCCACTACACGATATAAACCAAAAGGAAATGAAATCAACATGTTGAAAAGCACTCCGCGTTTCCTTGCAGCACTATTCACAATAGCCCAGGATATGGAATGAGAATAAGTGTCCATCACAGGTGAATGGGTAAAGAAAACAGAAAGCCACACGCATGCACACACACATACACACACCCACAAATGCTATTCAAGTACGAAAGTCACTGAAATCTTGTTACTTTTGATAACACAGATAGATCTGCATGTACCCAAAGGACACTGTGCTACGTGAAATAAGGCAGGCACAGAAGGACAAAGCTTCCCTGATCTTCTTCATAAGTGGAAGCTAAAATAGTTGATCTCATAGACGTTAAGAAGAGGATAATGGTTGCCAGAGCCTGGGAAGAATAGGAGAGAAGTAGGAAGCAGAGAGGTCAATTGGTGCATACGATCGGAAGAGTAAATTCTGGTGCTCTGTAGCACAGCAAGGTGAATACAGGTAACAATAATGCACTATAAAGAGTCCATAAAATATATATATATATATACCCACTTCAGAAAAAGAAAAATCGTATGATGTTTTTTAAACCAATGGTGCTAGCCTTGTATGAGGCACCATAGAGGATGTCATATATCGCAGAAAACCCACTACACTTCTGGTCCTTAGAGGAGAAATTGAAAGTGCATGTGCGGCATGTGAGGCAATCGCAGTGACCACAGTCACCCGAGCAGCAGTACACTGTACGGATAAATGTCTGGAGGCTCCTGGCCACCACTTTGTGCTTCTCTTGTAATTATAAAGACAAAAAATAACTTGTATTAGTCCCATGATGTCTCAATAAATTAGGGATTAAAATTTTTATACAAGTTTGTCTTTTATTAGAGGGTGTCTACATTTTTTGGCAGACTCTGTATATTCAAAAATCGTTAAAAGAGAAAATTGAATGTATTCCCATGAACAAATGATACCAGTTTATGGTAATGATATGCTAATTACTCTAGTTATATCATTATCCAGTGTACACATGAAATCAAACATCACACTGTATTTCATAAACACTGTCTTAATCAAAAAATAAATGAATAAAAAAATTAAAAAGAAAAGAAAAAGGAGACAAAGAGAAATAAGGAATATAGATATTGAAGTTAAATTAGTTCATAAGCAATTCCTAAATAGCCGAACACTGAGTTTTAATATCTAGTTAATTGTTTTCATAATTAGACAATATTTATTTTGCTTTTTAACAGAATGTGTAAGATCGCACATGAAAGATATCTGAAATCATTTGAAAAGTACTAACTGCCAAACCAGTGTTAGCTGATAATTCCCACTCCTTAGCAAACACTGAGGCAAAAGTACAAGAACACAAAAGAAAGTGAGATAGTTTATGCATGTCAAAGCCTCAATGATTAACCAGTTATACTTTTGTCTTTTCCTTTACGCTTCTTTATTTGCCTTTCATAAAAGTTATTAACTTTATTACCAGCATCTCCCTAATGTCATTTCTGCATATCTAGAAGCAGAATTCCAGCTTCTACAATATTTAGCACAACTATTTGGCCAGAAGCAATCACAAAAATGAAGTAATGTTAAAGACTGTTCACTGCCAGTTGCTTTCCGTGTGCTGAATAACGACGGGCACTTTACTTTCACACTCTGGGATCTTTTTTTACTTAAAAATTAATCCAAATTATTTAAAATAATCAATGAAGTAAAAATTTAGGCCAAATGAGGAAATGCATACATATCTTTATCTAGCACTATTTTTATAATTTCAATGGTTAGAGTTAAGACAAAATAGCATTGTAGTAGATACAATTAAAAGTAAATCATTTAGACTAAATAAATGTACTTTCTCAATTTTTTATTAAATTGCAAATAAATATAAAAATCATAAAACAAATGTGACATTTCAATTTTAGTGAAAAAGTTAATATTCTGGTTTTCAGGCAAAGATTGGAATTAAATTTTTTAATTCATTGAGAAGTTATAGATAGATAATGAGAGATAAATCATTAAATCATTGTGGAACTTGTACATCAAATTTTAGATTGACCTATTACCATTTCTACAAAAATTATAGTAACAGTTCACTTCTCAGTAGTAATGCTACTAAATTTTTTTATAATGAAGGATTTTATAAAATCAGAAAGAATCATTGCAATCATTTCCATATATTGCTTTTAGCTGTAATGTTTTCCAACAACCACATGATTTTTTAATGTGCTACCCAAAGTTATGAATCACAAAATGTAACTCCTTGTAACAAATTTAAATCACAAAACTTTAGATTAAATGCTTATTATTTTAGAATTCAAATAGCAACTTCTGTAGATTTGCAAGTTAGACCAAAATTTAATTTATTATATCACAATTTGTTAATAATACATGGAATTATTACAGACACAAATATTCAAGAAAGACAATTACTGCCATTTTGTCTATTATTTTTTTACAGAAAAATAATTTAAAAGATTTTTAAAAATCTAAAACTTGTTTTTACAGAAAAATAATTTAAACTATTTTAACAAATCTAAAACTTATTTCTCACAATCATATTCCTTTCACAGCATAATTTAAACTTATGTTAGAAGCTGAGAAGTTGTTATCCAGATCTAGCTGTGCCATTTTTTCTCTCTAAAGCCAAAAGGGATTTCCATCAGACTTTCACTTTTTTGTTTGTTTGTTTGTTTTCCTCTTGGACCAGGTATCCAAAGAGCAATGGCTGGGACAAAAGCACTTTATGTAGGAGCAGAAATGAGGGAGTGGAAAAGTGAGGCAGAGAAGAGGAAAGCCAAAGCATTTCCTCCTATTGATCTGTCTGCCTCTGTTTATAGTCAGTCAATTCTCGGTACTGCTGAGATTTGTGGAGAAACCTCAGGAAATCATCCCATAATCATGCCCACTAAGGAGGCAAAGAGGAAAGCATTTATTTGTCAGTCTCTCCCCTCATGGATGAACCACTGTTCCACAGGACACTAATGTTTTATTTTTTTCTAGTTGTACTCGTGTGAAAGACAGGGTGACTACAAGTTCATGTTATGGCCTCAGAGAAGAAGCGATGCAAGGAGGAAGAGGAGCAGCGGAGCTTCTCAGCATAAGAAATGCTCAGGCCTTGTGTGCTCAGAATCAGTTGTCAAAGCTATGCTGCTATAAATGAGGCCAAGAGGATCTGAAGTGCTTTAAAAGGAGGTAGTTTGTGAGAGACTGCTTGGGCCTGCATAAGATGGCTGCCCTCAACCTTAGCCTTTGCCTCGGTGGAAAAATCCCACTAGACTACATACGTGACCTTTGGCAGGTCTAGCCCCTGGGCAAACAGGAAATCTTACAGAAAAAATAGCCCTTTGTGCTAACCACAGGGTCACGGGATCTGGAGCAGGAAGCAGGTGGTATTCCCCGTCCTACTTGCCCCTAGGGATTGTGAAGTTAAAGATTGCATAGGGTTAATTGTTGATGTACGCCTTCCCACTTACCCCTCCCCACATTTGGTAAAATACTGATTGCTGTATGGTTAAATGCTTGAGTGACTCATGTGATTGATTTGCTTGAACTGTCCAATAAGCTTGCTGAACCTTCCCCCTGGGATAACAGTATATAATCGTTTTGCTGAGCCAATAAAGCGCCTTTGATCAGAAACCAGACTTGGGCCGTGTACTCTAACTTCTTAAAGATTTCCTCCACAGACATTCAAGATCGGATCGGCCTCTGATGACCCACGAATAAGAGGCGGCTCTCACCTCCTATTCCCCGCGGGACGGGGTCCCCCCAGAGAGCCGCAACTGGCGCCCAACGTGGTTTACAGAGGTTACCGACTCCCGATCGGACGGCAGAGAGACGACGAGTCCGGAGCCCGCCCGTCAGACACCAGGTAAGCCCCATCCGGGTGGTGCAGGGTTGGGGTTAGTCAAATCTTAGCTAAGGCACAGCCGCCGTCCCAAAGTTCCCCGAGAATAGGGGGAACGCAGTTAGTGAAGGAGCTAAATTTATCTCT
>NW_022900929.1:65209292-65233095 GCF_012274545.1 Fukomys damarensis
CTTGCCCCTAGGGATTGTGAAGTTAAAGATTGCATAGGGTTAATTGTTGATGTACGCCTTCCCACTTACCCCTCCCCACATTTGGTAAAATACTGATTGCTGTATGGTTAAATGCTTGAGTGACTCATGTGATTGATTTGCTTGAACTGTCCAATAAGCTTGCTGAACCTTCCCCCTGGGATAACAGTATATAATCGTTTTGCTGAGCCAATAAAGCGCCTTTGATCAGAAACCAGACTTGGGCCGTGTACTCTAACTTCTTAAAGATTTCCTCCACAGACATTCAAGATCGGATCGGCCTCTGATGACCCACGAATAAGAGGCGGCTCTCACTTCCTATTCCCCGCGGGACGGGGTCCCCCCAGAGAGCCGCAGTAGTTCTTAGAATCCACCCTGTGCTTCTCTCAGTTGTGCGGATACGTTTATGCTTTCCATTAAGCCAACCCATTGAATAGTCTATGTTAGCCACATCTGAATTCTCTGCAGTTTCATAAATGACAAATATTACAACTAATTATAGTCTCTGCTTCTGAAGCTCACCTTGTGTCCTCAACTTATATTTCACCCTTTAGTCTACCCTTGTTTTCTACGTATTTTATATTTTCTGAGCCTCATTTCTTAAGTCAGCTGTTGAAGTATTTTTATCTGGTGATATAACTCAGGAAATCATTCCTTAGGAAGTAAACTCTGAACTGCCTTACTCTTTTGGGGACATTTTACTTTGCGTACTATCCAAAATTTCTTAGAATGAATAGGGATCATCTTCTATCTGCTTCCTAGGGACCAGACACATGATTTTTTAGGATGCAGTATGATGTCAAAGTCATTGGGTCAACATTTATGCCATATCCTAGAAGACAGAATTTTGACTCTCAGTGGTAAACTCTAAACTGACATCTTACCTGAGAATGCATGAAGTCAATCTATGATTCTATCGGTCTAGGTAAGTCTGAGCAATGAGATATATGGATGACCATGGATTCCAAATAATGTGCCCACTATAAATCTCTTTTATTAGAAATCAAGCTCCTTATGACAGAATAATATTGTATAGTTCCCATTCTAACAGATCAGTATTCTGTTAAGTCCTTGTATACTGGTGCTGTCTGTTAGAACTTACTACCAAACATGGGACCCCACGACCACAGAGGCCAGAAAGCAAACACAGGATCAAAACCTGATTCTGAGAGGGTAGTTCACAGCACTCCTCTCAGTACAAACCTTTTCACAAAAGCAGAGCCAGGAACAAAAAGCTATAGGTTAGGTGGTTTATTTTAGAGAATTAGACTAAGGAAAGGAGGTAAAACCAACATAAGAATGGATATCATATTGACTTCACCTGTATAGTACTCATTATCTTCTCTAGCTCAGAACTACTCATCCTGGGAACAAATTAGTTAGGCATATTTATCTGTTGCTTCTTGGCCCTCACTGATAAAATGTTGCTTCGTGAAAGGTTGACTTTCTCATACTTTCAAGTAATGCGTGCATGCCAATCAAGCAATTCCTACAGGTCTCCCACTTGGCTTCCAAACCTGTGTCTTCTGAGAAAACCTCAGGCAAGAAACACAAATAAGATGAGGCACAAAGTTTGTGGGAAAAGTCTAGAGCAAATGCATGTCCCAGGTCCTGAATGGAATAGGACAACAGGCTGTGAAGTTGGTGCGAGTTCTCACAGTCTCACAATGGTTAAGTTGGATTTAGAGATGATAAATTCCCATTCTTTAGCTAATCCACCGTACTACCTGTTCTAAGCACAAAACGAATCAAGTCGAGCTGTCAAAATAGCCTATATCTAAAATTGTACAACCATTGTTATACAACTGTAAACCTCATATTACAAAATTGACTAAAATACTTTAAGAAAATAAACTGTAATTTTAAGTATTTAATATATTTTAAATTGGGATTATTTTCTTAACACGTGAGAGTAATTATTTAACTAATTACTGGTGATTAAACATCCTGTAAAACAACACTAAACCTGGAAAATTAGTTTATTATACATAATTATTTTTAGTGGAAGTCTCAAACAAAAAGCAGAGGTTTAACAATAAGAGAAATACTGTCTTTCCATGCTTGTGCATCACCAGTTTGATAAAATAATTTTATCACTGTTTTCTTCTAAAATATAATTAGGTAAATTAAAGGTATTAATGATAATGTTTCTTTGATTTTTATGCCAATTTTTCTTAATTATTGGCTGAAGTAAAACTACGTAAAATGAGTTAAGTTTTGCTCCACCATAGCCTTATTATTTATTTTTATTTAGAAAAGATAACAAGTGGCTTTATTTCATTTATAATTCATTTATATTATCCACTACTCCACAATGTACCTGAGGTATAGGGTTTATCAACTGAATTATCATCATAATAAAATCACTTTCCACTATTCTTAGGAATGTGATGATTATTTCTATGATAAATAAGATTATCACAAAATCTTACACAAAAACTTCCTTTAAGAATAATCATAATAATATGATTAAATACCTACTATGTACACTGGTCTGAACTAGATTCTGGAGGAAAAACAGTCATTTTGTAAAATTCAATGTTAACTTTGCATTAGAATTTTGTAACATTGTCTTTTTCTTTTGGGCTATCTGGCAAATGTTGAATTTCAAGACAGTAGGATAGACTGACTAATTTTTTAAATTTTATTTTGTGTGCAACTGTGGACTCAACCCAAGGCCTTTGTACCTGAAGTACCACCCCCATCCCCTTTCTAGTTTTGAGACAGGGTACCTCTGAGTTGCTTAATTTTCTTTCAGATTTAACTACCAAAATATCAATCATTTCTCTACAGCCATATGCAAGCAAATACCAAATTTTGTTCATGTGTCCCTCCTTGCGACTTTGAAGCAATTGTTTTAAATTTATCTATCATCACTGTAATGCAGACCCTCATATTTCATAGCTAAACCATCAGAAGGCCCTTTTCCTGCTTCTGTTCTTGTCTGTTGTCATCTAATACATATAATTCAATGTGTCATATGTCCCAATTTTCCTGAACACTCCAGTTTTGCTTCGGCTGAGTATTAAAAACAATATGTCATAAGCTGATCTATTAGAAGCTAAGCTTCAAATTCTCCTAACAATGATACCATATTAAACTTGGTCACTTTATCATTTTCAAATTATTTCAATGACTAAGACAAACTAATTTATATAGGATTCAAAACCTTCTATGATTTTATCACAATCTACCTGTAAAACTTTATAATACATGCTCTCACTTCCGCCTACATAAATTATTCTCTATCTTAGTGACTTTGACAGTCAATTCAAATTCCTTGATTTCTTGCTGTCTTTTCTGATCACTTCTATATTTCCTTATTATGGTAAATTCTCCATTGTCATTCATATGCTGATTTTGAAACAATCACAAGTTTATTTCTCTATTACAGTGGTCTCTAAGGACAGTATTTATATATCTTCTACATTCTGATGAGAGATTGAGAATAATTTAATAATGTAAAATTTGGCATCACAATGTCCTAGGCTTGAATACCAGTTATTCCAATATATGCTACCACTTAAAACATTTTATTTCATTTTACTTTATAGCATTTTGCAAAACCACAGAGAGTTACTTACTAAAGAGAGATGGGATTACAGAACAAAAAGAAATATTAAGAGCCAGATAATATCAGATAATACCTCAAATAACTATTCACTACAACTACCACTTCTTTCCCACCATTGAGTCTTTGCATATCAGGATATAAATATTCCTTTTTCAAAAATTGGGAGTAATGAGGTAGGTTACACATGACTGAATGGACCACACCAAAGGTTAGGGGTGTGATGGGTAGGAGTAGCATTTTCTCCAATTGCCAACATTTTGTTTGTGAATCTAGATGCTATGGAATTCCTTATATCACTCAAAGACAATTAGTCACTTATCCAGGTAGGCTCTTTTTCCCAAAAGTGAGTGTGCCCTGCACAAAATTTGTGACCTAAACTCATCAAATCCCATCCAACAGTGTCTCCCTCTCTGGTCTTTCTGACAAGAAATTTGCTGTCTAATTTATAAGGAAGGTATGTACACAAGCAGATTAGATCTAGTGTAAAGAGTTATTATGCTAAAGCAAAATACAGGAGAATTAAAGAAAAAGTGTTAGGACTTGAGTATCTTTCTCTCAAATGTAGGATAATAGCTGGACAATATTATGCATAATACTCAATGCACAAATTAATGGACTGAGTTAACAGTTTGATGAATAGTTCATTTATTTCATACTTCACATTAGTTATTTTAGTTTAAGCATCTCAATGATTTTAATATTGATAAAAAGTAGAGCTATGGAGTATTCTACAATGTATAAAGCAAGATCTCCTCCAAATCATCATTAGATTCATGAACTGTTTATTTTTGTTGTTTTGAACCATGCTGCACAAGTCAATAGGAAGAGCTTACATAGCACCAATTTAATGCATTTTGATAAAAATAATCTTCATAATAAATTATCAGAAGTAGTTGAGTGAATTATTCGATATTGCCACACATTTATGTAACAGAGTAAGTCGATCACACTAATTGTTCTGTTTTCACTGAACAAGTTGCATATCTGTCTTGTGTTCTGCTATCATCACATACTGTAATAACAACGAAATTTAAAATCTCTGTCCAATCGATGATGTAGTTTGGATTTCTTGATCATTTTAACACAGATGCTTTGATAGTAGGTACGTGGAAGGAAATATAGTTTTTAAAACTTTTTCTGTAAATCTATATTTGTTAAAAACAACATCTACACATTTAAAACACACAATCAAAAAAATGCCAAAAGAAAATAAATCTTCAATTTAAAAGTATTCCAACAGGAAAAGTTGGAAATGTTAGCTTTGATCACTTCCTATGGCCAATTTTTTTTTTAACTGACTCACTTCTTTGAAGTTCTACTCAGTCCCTCTTGAATACCATGTGCAGTCGAAAGTAGTTAGGGAAAATTACAAATTGGATATAAATGCATCAAGGCAAATTTAGTAATAATACACCTACATATGAACATCAGTCCTGTCATTTATATTTATGATATAGTTTGCTAGTTAATATCAGCCTGGGCAGTAGTTTACTAAAGACATTTGGAAAACCTACTTGAACCAAAAAAAAAAAAAAAAAAAAAAAAAAAAAAAAAAAAAAAGAAAAAAAATAAGGCCCGAGACATAAAAAAAAGAAATAAAAAGAAAGATAGAAAATCAGGAGTCCGAGTCATGGCAGATTAAAGGATGAACTTTCCCCAAAAGCCTCTTCACCTTTCTATGTGGGTGTTTGAAATTCAATCATATATGGGGTAAGTTCAGCTAAGATCTACATAGACCATTAAATTGTAATCAGCCAGAAAAGCTAATATCTGAGTAAGCATGATGGTCAGCATTCGTGGCAGATAGAGTCAGCAGTGAGAATAGTCAGGAAAAAGCAAGGAAAGCACAGATGTGATCAGGCCCACAAAAATTGAAGGATGCCACAGCCTGAGCAGGTTAGGCACAGGGCAACCTGTGCAACTAAGCAATGATACTGAAAGGTACAAAGGAACATATGCATGTAATAAAAGAACCACGGACATATTAATATTCAGGAGGCATGATTCACTGATTTGTTGAGTTTTCCGCTTCTTGCCCTGGTTTATGGCCCTAAAAGCTCTAATGATCAATGGCAGTGTATACCCAGATGGAAAAGACCAGGTGAAATTTGAGAAGCATATTTAACTTTTACCTGCCTCAATTAATTTCATTTATTAAATATGTATTCATTAAATACAGTTAACATCTCTCTTCTTTGCAACCAAAATGATCAATATAATCCAAAAACGTTTTTCTCTAATAACATTTCCATTACTTGATGAAAAACTTCAAAAATAAATTACCTTCATATCTTAAGATATTTAATAGCTATATTTCATTGCTCATTGAAGCAGAGGGTATGCTACCCCTTGACTAAAATCTACGTAACCCTCATTCTCTTTCTCCTGGGCTCTCAACAAAATCACGTTGTTTTTTTTTCTCTCTTTCAATGATATATGTTTAGGTTGCCAAGCCCTGTACAATGAAATGTCAAGTGAAAATTATGTGACTCTTTTCCAGATCAAGGCTGCATGAGGTGGTTATGCTTTTTTTCCTGGGGATGCTTAACCCCGTTTCCAGCTTTACTGCACACAGTACAAATAGAACCCTAAATTTACACAATTCAATAATCAGGAGTCACATGTGGCTACTTAAATTTATAATAGTTAAAACTAAATACAAATTTAATTCAGTTTTTTGGTCAGACTTGCCCAGTTTCAGGTGCGCAGTTGACAGGGCTTTCTATTTCCGACCATCACAAAACATATAATAATTGCAGGAAGTTCTGTTGTATATTATTGCCCAGGCAATGGTGAGGCTTGGTCCCTACACCAACACATGGAAAGCCATACACACCGATACACATCTGTTGTGTAAGTGAGCAATATAATCCCAATGTTATTAAGGCTTCCTACAATTTTGGGTTTATACTATCACAACTAATAATTATCCTAATTAGTAGCATTAGTATTATATGTTCATAGAAAATGGAGTTACAGTTAGGAAAAGATAGTAGGTAGTACCTTGCCAGAAAAAAAATAACTTGATTGGCATCAGGTGAGCAGGATATTTAATTTCTATAGCACATAATAAATGGTTTCAAGTAATACTTAGTATAAACTTCTCATCTAGTGTATTTCAGCATCCATGAGATGTGCATATCAAGTCAAGGTAGTTCCGACTTTGAGTGTATATAGGAAATGAGTCTCTTTTATAACTGAAACCAATTTCCATTACACAAAACAAGACAGTCTCATAACTAAATATGAGAAGCTGTTGGTTCATATGTGTATTGCTGATCTAGTCAAGGACAGAGAGAAGTTGATGCTATATAATTTATTCAATACAGAAGGCAACAAAGTTACCTTCAAATTTAAAAAAATGGTTATAGGAATAATATATCGAAATGTTCACTAAGAATAAGAAAATTAATTTTGGGGAATAGTCTTAGAAAAGGATCTCAATTATTTATTAAGAAATGTCTATAGCCTTTATCAAATGAATATGTTGTATGTTGGTGTTCTTTGTCCTGTACAGCAATTGTACTTTAGCCTTTGGCTATGAGCAAAGACTGACTATATCAAGTAAAAATAAAAAGTACCCCTTACCTTATTTTTATTCCTACAGAAACTAGTGCTAGAGACACCATAAAGAAAAGGTTGCGAGAAAGTGCATCTTTTTTCCTGTACTGAAAGAAATAATTCAACTGAAGCATAAATCTTTAGAGGATGAAAAATAACAGATTTCAGACAGAGTGAAAATTTTTTTAGAGTTTACTGCAAGGAAAGTAAAAATGTGAAGACACTTCCATGCGAACTTATAAAATAATAAAAAATAATTCTTGAACCACTAAACAGTGGAATGAAGGAGACTAATTTACTCTATAACCCCTTTACTTTAGGCCAGAAGTCGTACTTGTAATAGCTGCTTATCTTTAACCCCAGGATTTTTTAGCTCATGAACTTTTGTACCTACATTAGTGAACATCCAAGACAAGGTGAAATACTAATCAACACAGACATCTTGGTTTCTTTACTAAATTAATAAGGAGAGCTCTCTGGATAAAATTTGCTATGGATACCTTGAGAATTAACTGTTGTAAAGTTCAGTCTTGATTGATTTCTAAAAATGTGTAGGTGATGGTGTAGGAAATTACCACAGTACATTAAGTCGTCTCTAACTTTCATCATTTCTGTTTTTTCACCTTTCTTTTCTTAAGCCATGGATGCTAAAGAAGATAGCAAATAAGTAATTAGAAATCAGAAACCCAAGAAAGGGTCCAGTTCATTAGCAAAGTAATTAACCATTCCTTAACACAGATAATAGTGCAAGAAAGTATAATTAATGGCACTAAGCTTATTGATAACAAGAAATAGAATTTTTTGAGAATAGTACTTGCACAAGAATCTGTTCTTTTTGCTCTTTTATAAGTGGACCCTATCTACAATGTGTAGAATATTAGCTATTGTCCTCCTAACCCTGACTGTTTATACGTCTGAATAAAGATAGGATGCAGGACATTGTATTAGAAGTTTGTTTTTTAATAGACTGATAACCAAGTATACAAAACTGTATAGTGGTCTCAAGCCATAAAGGTGCAACAACATTAAATGATCTGGATTGATTATCATTGCCACAGCCAGCACTTGACAAAAAAGGTCACATACCTTGCTGTGTTTCCTGCCAGAATTCTGTCCTGTAAATCCTATTGCAGAATGAGCATGGTAGACAGATGGTGACCATCAAAGGCTTAGAAGAAAACTATACAAAGGTCTGAAATTTCATACATGAATAAAATAAGAGCACAAGTCATTGTTTTAACTATTCTATGTTATCAAATTTCATTTGGCTTTCAGAAATAAGTCAGCAGAGGTCTTTGGTAGGACAAAATAAATTATTATGGCCTTACCCAAAAGGCTACCAGAAAAGGAGCTACTTCTTTTGTTTCTTTTTGTTGTCTTGTGAATAAAATTTCAAAATAAATATTTTGAGAAACTCAAAGAATCCAGTCTTCCTTGGTAACAATACTCATGAGACAAAACACCCCCATAAGTGGAGACCTCTGAATCTGTATCATAGATATCTAATCGAAGCCATATTCCTCCAGGGTGACACACACTTTTTCAATCAAAACTATTTGGGCCCTCAATATTTGAAAACCTTTCAGATACCACCTTTATTTAAAGCTTTGGAAAAAGACTGATGGGTAAGGCAACTGATTAGGTACATTTCTACAACCTTTTGATAAACAGGACTCCTTCCTTGAAGAATGTTACCAGAACAAGTAACATCTTTGGAACTGTCAGTGATTCTTGGTGTAAGGTAGAGTTTTTGGAAGAGCTGGACATAGATAAGCCCTGTTTGTTGATAGTGTCTACATAATATTTCTCCATTACGATTTCACCCTGCAATAAGCACTGCTGTAGTAGTTGAATATGAATCTACCTATAGTCAGCCCATATCTGGATACATGTTTTTTAACTGGCTGATTATTAGATGCTGTTCCTCAAATATCTCTCTTTACTGATGAATGAATACAAAGAAGTTACAGATAAATGTATACTAAGAGATTGTACCAGTGTGAGATCACACACACATCCAATCATCAGAAATGCAGAAAAGAGCTAAATGCATACGATCACGAGTCTCAAATCCTTTCACCCCATTATAAGTTTTCTGTGTCTTTGGCACGTTGAGATGTTACATCGGAAGTTCAGTCCACTCAGGTGTCTATACAGCGGTGGTTTCTCCATGTCTTTCCCTTGATTGTATCTTAAAAGATTTTGTTTATGTTTCATTTTGATTTTGTAATGTAGTAGTGGCTACAACAGTGCCTCCTGGGACCTGGTAGAGTGAGAATTTATACCAGCTAAATAAAAGTCATGAATAAAAATCGTTATACCTGTCGTGCATCCTCAGTGATGAAGTGAGCTAAAAGTCCTATAGGATGGCTCTACCTCGACTGGCTTTTTGAAAAAAGTGCCCCTGTTGGAATGATTTTCAACTAATAGCATTTTGAGCAAAACATATTTTTACCTGGGAGTATCAACTATTTTAGGCAAAATTACAGAAATTTTACACTTCATCAGTGTTTAATTTTTTTTCCCTTCCCCCTACTACTCCAAAGTAAACAATCAGACTTCTGTGATGAATTGGAACAAAGACATTTACGCCTGTTGTTCTTTTGCTGGGCCGAGCAAGATCCACCTAACCGTGTTTTATTTCATTTTAGCTCCACTGTTCTTTGTTGTCTGCGCTGGAACTTTTGGGTTATCTTCTGAGGACCTCTCTTTGTACAAGGAAACCCCACTGCAATTCTTTCAACGCTTAACTCCTAATTGGTGCTGAGTTTTGCAGGTCATATATGTATTTCCTTTATTCAGCTGTTTCAAACATTTCAGCATATAATGCAGTTTTGGAATCCCAAATTCCATGAAACCCCATCATGCAGAGTTTCAATATTTTGTGAACGCTGCCTGAGAGGGGAAAATAATTATTATCTGTATTGCTTAACTCTCACTAAGCTACCTGAGAGACTCTAAATTAGCATTAGTAATATGTAACTTTACCGGGTGAATGGGACTTTACCAAAAGGATTTAACCTCTTCTCTTTTTGTTGTCCTTACACAACTATTATTGTCAATGTGCCAAAAAAGGGCCCTGGCAGTGTCGTAGCTGGGAATGGAGAACACACTAAAAAGTATTACATAGTCTCTGGTACTACAGGGTCTACGGTACTAAGTAGTATTTTTCTCAAACTTCTTCTAAGGTTTCAAGGTCTTCTACCCGTCAGGTTTCCCCTTCCATATTTACTGTCCAATATAAAACTATTAAAACTTTGCTCATTCAGTGAAAGAATCTGCAAGTCTGAACTTATTTGCCCAAAGTTCCACATATATTACTAAATAGCCAAAAAGAATTTAAATTTTCTCAGCGAGATTAGGCCATTTGTCTAGATTTATGAACCAATCACTTTCTTGTATTCTCCGAATTTTGGTTCCACTACAAAATTCCATGGAGAATTTTGTAAAACTATAATTTCCCTCATCTGCAATTCATAGATACTAATTAGCCAATGACGCAGTAAATATAAATTACTTATGATATTAATATACGAAAGTAAATCACTTATTTATTTCAACTGTCTCTTGAAAATGATTTTAAAAAAATCTTTCTTACCTCAAATCATTCTATTTCCTGTCAATAGTATTAACAAACTATGTAAAATTTAAGATGGCTACTAAAAACACAATAACAATTTGTTTGTGTTTGTGTGTTTGTTGGGTTTTTTTTGGTACCAGGAATTGAACTCCGGTCCTTGCGCTTGCAAAGCAAGCCACTGAACCACTGAGCTAAATCCCCGGTCCCACACAATAACAATTTAAAAAAATAAGAAAATTGTCACATACTTTACAGAATATTTTTCACCACACTTTGCAGCTCTGATATTAATCAGCGTAAGCTTTCTTTTGCTTTCCTCAGTGCTTTCTACAACACCTATAAAAATCTACATTCCCATCAAAAGTATATAAGAATCCTACTTTCTCTACGTACTCACCAATATTTGTTATATGTGTCTTCTGAATAATAGTAATTTAAGGGATATTTTAATTTAATTTTGACCTGTATTTCCTTAAATAGTGACATTAAGCATTGTTTTTTAAAATAATTTTAAAATATGAGTAGCAGTCAAGATATAAGAAACAACTGTAAATATAATTCTTATTGCTCACATAAAGAAATGATACTTATTGTATATATTCAGATAATATGATATTTTTCAAATAGTAATTTTTTTTGGTTTTTTTTTGGGGGGGATACCAGGGATCAAACTCAGGACCTTGCATTTGCGAGGCAGACAGCAGCACCACTGAGCTAAATCCCAGCCCTTTCTAGAATGTTCATATGTAGATAACCATACATTTATAAACAATAGGCATTCTATTTCTTTCTTTTAATCCTTATCTCTTTTATGCCTTTTTTACTGTACTAATTAGAATGCTCGATACCATGTTAATTAATTAGAGGGTGATAGATTTAATGATTGTATAGTTCTTAATTTAACAAGTAAAAATTATCATCATATAAAATCATGAAGACATTATTTTTATGTTTTTCCAAATAGGACTACTTCCCTGCATATTTCATAATTTTTAAAAATACACATGTAATTATTTTTAAACTTTTTTTCTGCATCTATTGTAATTTTACATTTTTTTCTTTTTAATATAATGTACGTTGGCTTTCTACAGGTCAGCATTGTTTCATCAGAAAAAATTTAATTTAGAAATATTACCGTAATGTAATGCTAGATTGTGACTTACAATTTAAAATGTTTCCATTCATATTATTTTCTAATACTATAAGATTTGAATAGCCTTATACAATTACTTGGCAAATGTGAATTTTTCATGTAGAAAAACACTTTGAGATTGAAAACATCAATTCCTTGAAAATGTATTTAAAAACATTTCTATCCAGTGAGCTTTCTATTTTTTGTTTATTTGTAGGTGAGTGTCAAATTTTGTTGTTCTTGCTATTTTTTGCCCTGCCTGAATTTCAAACATTTAATCTCATTATCGATGACTTTTTCCTGAATAATTTTCTCTTCAAAACTTATATTTCACTTATTTTTCACTTTGATCTAAACCATGAATTGTATGCACATTTCCAAATATAAACATTTTTATATTTCATCTCTTTTCTTTCAATCTTGCTTTCAGTTTTGTTAATGTCTTATTGCTATCTGTCCTTCTAGCATAATTCTACAAAAAGAACTTAATTTTGCCATTTTCATACATCCATAAAACGTGTTGGCAAAATCATTCTTTATATTATCCTCCTTGCACCCCTTCTTATCTCCTGTTATTCTCTTTCATCTAAATAGTCTTTCTTCTATTTTTATATCTTCTTTTGGCGACTTCACATATTACAGAAAACATGATATTTTTTTCTAAGCCTGGCTTATTTCCTTTAATATGATTCTAGTTCCATTCATTTTCAAGCAAATGATATAATTTTTGTTTTTCTTTCCACCTAATATTTCATAGTGCATATATGATTTTTAATTCATTTATCAATAAGAACATAGGGTAATTTTGTATCTTCACTTTTATAAATTATGCCGCAATAAACATTATTATGTTGGTATATCTATAGAACACTGACTTTAGTTCCTTTGGGTATATACTGAAATGTGGTGAGTCTGGATCACATGGTAGTTCAAGATTTAGTTTTGAGGAACTTAAATACCGATTTCCATAGTGTCTCTGCTAATTTACATCACCACCAACAATGTTATGATTTCCTTTTCCCTGCATTGTCATCAGCATCTCTTTCTTTTGTTTCTTCTCATTTTCTTTTCTTCCTTCTTCTTTCTCTTTCTTTCTTTCTTTCTTTCTTTCTTTCTTTCTTTCTTTCTTTCTTTCTTTCTCTGTTTCTCTCTTTCTTTGATAGTTAAATGACTGTGTCAACTTGAGGGAGAAATGTCCCACTAAATTGGATGAGTGTAGCCCTAGATGTGGCTGAAGGGACTTACTGAAGACGGTAGACCCACAGTAGGGCAGCTCCTCACCTCAATGGTATAAAAGGGAAATAAAGTAGGAAGGCTCTGCTCCGTTTTGAAGGAGCTCCAATCTTCACCTTCCCCTTGAACATCATCTCCTCCTTTCAGAGCCGACTCCAGCCTTCCACCACAGACCGTTCGGCCTCCTGATACAAACTTGCATGGGACACCACAGAGCTCCAGAGCTTGAGTTGATCCTTCAGCTATCCAGAGCGCAGACAGCCCTTTGGTACTTACTCTTCCACACCTGACTCTAGAGGCAGCCATTGCAAGCCTATCTTGTAAATCTTTATATATTTGTATATCTTGCATTAAATCTGCTTCTCTGGTAAGCACTGATACTTTCTTTTTGTCTGTTCATGACATTCTGACTGTTGTGACGCAGAATCTCAACATGCTTTTGATTTGCATTTCCCTGATTGCTAAATATCTTGAACTTTTTTATACACTTATTGGCTATTTATCTTCTTTTGTGAAAATTTTCTTCAGTCATTGGCCCATTATTTTAAAAGAATCAGATAGCTGTAGCTGTAGTTATTTCTATGACCCTATTCATTCTATTACATCAGTAGTATATTTTGTTTACTGTGGCTCTGTAGAATATTTTGGAATTGCTATTACATCCCTTGCATTGCTCATTTTGCCCCATTGCTTTGGGTGTGTTCTGAGTCTTATTGTCTCCATATAAATTTGATTTTTTTCTACTTCTGATACAAAGGACACACATGAGACTACTCAGATACAGCCTTTGTGAGAGCAAAAGGGCTGATTTATTCTGTCTGGGTGCAGACAGGCTGAAATCAAGAAAGATATCAGCAATTGCTGGAGAAAAGTTTTTATAGGGTTTGTAAATAGGGGTTGTAATCCTAAGAATGGAATCATTGGGTCAAAGCTGCCAGGACAGGCAGTGTGTAGGTAATATCTGACGTCTTGGCACTGAGGAGGCTGTATGTCCTGTCCTAAATTGATTCCATGGCCATCTATTCTGTTTACTGACAGCAGCCTGGCCCTTTAGTGATTTCCTGTTGTTTGTGGAGGGCAGTATGTTTGCCTAGAAGATCCCACTTAGGTCAGGCATGCAACTTCTGTGAGAAATATCATCACTGATTCTTTACATCACCTTTGGTGATATAGCCATTTAAAAATATTAATTATGCTAATGAAAATGGGAAGTCTTTCTGTCTTGTATAATTCCTGTTTATTTCTTCAGTTTCTTTATTTTCATTGTGAAAGTCTTTTACCCCTTATTTACATTTATCCCTGTGTTATTTATTTATTCATACTAAAGTTTTTTGTTTTGTTTTGTTTTGTTTGTACCAGGGGTTGAACTTGGGTTCTTACGCTTGCAAGGCAGGTGGTGGAATCACTGAGCTAAATCCCCAGCCTAAGGTAGTTTATTTTCCAGAGCTATTGTGAGTTGAATTTTTCTTCATTTTCTCCAGCTACTTCATTACTAGTACACTAAAAGTATATTATATCCGATGTTAATTTACATCTTGTTACTTTGTTGAATTTGTTTATAGCATCTAAAATTCATTTGGTTCTTATAAGAATCATATTATTTTAAAATAAAGAAAATTTGATTTCCCATTCTTCTATGCTTTTATTTCTTTTGTTTGCATAATTGCTCTGGTTAAAATTTTTTTTTTCTTTTTCTTTCTTTCTTTTTTTTGGGGCGGGTACCAAGGATTGAACTCAGGACCTTTTACCAGGCCACGGCACCACTGAGCTAAATCCCCTGGCCCATGCTTTGGTTAAATTTGCAAGTATGCTATTGGATAAAAGTGATGAGTGTGTCTGTCCTTGCCTTATTTTTGACTTTGGAGGAAGTATTTTGACTTTTCCTTCATTCAGCATATTGTAGTCATAGATTTGTTGTATATGGTCTTTATTATATTGATTGATGATTTCTCTATAACTAGTTTCCTCAAGGTTTTTACCATGAAGGGACATCGAATTTTAGTAAGGGCGTTTTCTGCATCAATTAAAATAATTATGTGATTCTATTTATATAATGTTTTACCTTCATGGATTTGCATAGCTGAATGATCCTAGCATCCTGGGAAGAACCTACCTAGGCCAGGGTGTACGAGCTTTTCATTATGTTACTGAATGTTTTCGTCTACTTTTATCAAGAATTTTGGTTTATAGTTGCATTGATCGGCTTACTTATCAGTGGAACAAAATGCCTGCCACAACGGAAAGGAGGAGAGTTTGGTTTGGGATGATTATCTCCGAGGTCTCAGCCCATAGACAGCTGGCTCCAGGGCATCAACGTCAGAGCAGAGGAGCTCGCCAAAGGGAAGCTCTTCCACTGGAGGGGACTGAAGCCGAGAGTGATTCAGGACAGCCGTAACTGTACTGTATTTGTAAGAAATACCAATAAACTTAATTTAAAAAAAGAAAAAAATCAACCAATTGCATGTCCAGGAAAACTTTTGAACTTCTTTTTAAAAACACCTAAAAGCTTATGACTAGGTGCTACTGTGAGAACCCACATCCCTGTACTCTAATACAGGCAAGAAGCAAGATGAGCCCTTTTCATCTCTTCTATTCAAAATTATTCTGGCGCTTTTGCTGATTCATAAGACAAGAAAAAGAAACAAAACGCAAAAAGATTGAAAAGGAAGAGGTAAAACATTGTTTATAACAAAACTCCTAGGGCTGGGGATTTAGCTCAGTCTAGCAGATGCCTCACAAAACAAGAAGATATCTAGGTATCAAATAATCTTAGAATATATGTTCAACCTTATAGGTTGTTGAAGTACAAATATATAATAACCAAATAGATAAACAACAATAATAGTGATACCAATTTTTGTTGAACAAACAATTTCTATTGGACAAGCAAGTTTATTGCTGGTGGGAATGTAAATAACAATTCACATCGAAAGAGGGCCTGGGACTGTAGTTTCTTACAAAAGGATAGATAGTATATCATGCAGTTTAACAATTCCTCACTCGGGCTGAGGATTTGGCTCAGTGGTTCCACCACCTGCCTCGTAAGCATAGGGTCCTGAGTTCGATCCCCAGTTACCAAAACAAAAAAACATAGCAAGATCCTATCTCTACAATTCCTCACCCAAGTATTTACACAAGTGAGTTGAAAAATTATGTCCAAAATAACTTGTACCCAACAAGCACTTTTAGCAGCTTTGTTTACAATTACAAAAAAACTTAGAAGCAAATAGAATGCCCTTCAAAATTTGAAAAAAAAATTAACACATCCTTAAAACAGATTATTATTGTGTATTAAAAAGAAGCAATATCTCAAGCTACAAGAAGACATGGAGAAAACTTTGAGACACATTCCTGTGTAAGAGAGGAAAAGATGAAATCACTACTATATTATTCCAGAAAAGGGAAAAAAAAGACAGTAAGAAGAGCAGTTGTAAAGTTTTCATTAAAGAGGAACGGAGGGCAAATTATTTATTAGCAGAGAAACTATTTTGTATAGTACTTTAATGAAACATACTACTTTATGCATTAATCAAAATCAATAGAACCATATAATATAGAGAACTTTAAACTATTGTCTCTTGTCAAAGTAATACCATAAAATTTAGAATTTTTTATTATTTTAAGTGCTATTTTTAGTATAGCATGATCATCACTTCTGTGTGTACGAACCCCCTCTATAACATAAAACTTTTAAAATGTGGCTCAATATTTAGCTCTTAAGCATTGTCGATATTCTAAGTTAAAAACAATTAGTGCAATACCAGACAGACTAATTGTTATTTTATTGGACAGAATAATTGTGTCATTAAAATCTTCCTACTGAGATTTCTGATTAGAATAATTTACATTACTATAGCATATACCAATTAGTAATAGATTTACATCCATGTCCAATAATTACTTCCTTTCTGATTCATCAATAGTTAACTTACTCTATTTTTTCTCTCTGCAAATAGGTCACATTTTCTGTATTCATTAATGTAATTCCCCGTCCCCATGTTAACTAGTCTGATTTAAGTATCTCCTTAGGTTTGTACAAGTGAAATGCTAACTTGGTATAATTGATCAGCATAATCCAGAGTCTTTTCATTCATTGATATTTTCTCTGGGAATTTCTCCTGATATCTCAAGAACTGTCTTGTTTTACATGAGAAAAAATGTAAGCTGTATGAAATATTCTTGTAGGAAGTACTAGATCTTATACTTAGCACATTTCTTTAAAACAATAAAAAGTCAAAAATATTTCCATTACATACACTTTTATTGTAAAGGTGGAAATAAACCTGTATAATCATAGCACTTATTAGAATAAGATACTGAAATATGAGTCAAACAGTTAAAAATCTGTCCAATAAACAATACTAATTGCATCACATTTATACTATCGCTATAAGGGGGTAACTGAAGACATTGGTTTGCATGTTTAACTTTTTAATGATTTTATTCTTTAAAGAGTCATACCCAGTAGAATCAAGAGGAGCTGTGATAAAAGTCTAAGAAAAAAATGAAGCTTGGAACTGAATAAGTGATGTGAAAGAAAGCTAAAACACAGCTTTAATAAAAATTATAAACATGCTATTATCATAAAAGAAGAAAAATCATACAGGAATGATACAGACTTGCCTGCTTTCTCTCTGCAATCTGAAAAGTACAAAGTCAACAACAGAAACTAGTCATAGGTAGAGGAACTGTGAAAATAATATTTAAACAAAAATGTATTTGTCTTTTTAGTCTACAAAGTTAAATTGTTCTGAGTGGTCTAGATAACAAAAATCATATAATGGTTAATAATTGCTGTAGCATTTAAACATGATAATTCATATAAATATTAATGTAAAAATGTCAACATGTCTCACCTCTAATAGCCTCTTAAACAGAAAATCTGATAGCCACCATGTAAAAATAATAAAACAATAATTAAAAGAAAATATAATACCTCACAAATCAACTCCAAATATTAACTTCAGAGCAATAGATGTTATACATAAATTGGGGAAAAAGAAAACCCAGAAAATGTAAAAATTAAATGATTGCTAAAATGTACATTGCAAAAATTGCAAATCAGTTAAGAAAATCTAAAAGACAGGATCAAACTCAGTTTACAGAACTCAAAATTCAGATAAATATCAATTAGAAAAGGGGAAGAAAATATATGAAAGGGAGAAAGAAATTTTAAATGATGTGAAGAAATTTCAGATACAATGATATGAGTCTCCAGATTGAAATGATCAACTCAGCTGAAAAAATAAGAATAATGAATTTCAGAAGTCCTATAGCAGCAAGTTGATGGAGAAATGGGAAGGACCACTTAGTAGATTTCATACTTTTAAAACAAAGGGCAAAGAGGTAGTTATAAAAATACTTACAGGAAAACACAGAAATGTATCTATAGTAAATTAAAATTATATTAACATCTAGCCATTCTTTAATGAATAAATTGATCAAATTATATGGTAAATATAAGAATTTTATGTAAATCTACTTGCTTCCTCTTATAGTTTCTAATTTCTAGTCTACAATTTTTAAATTTATTATTTTAATTTATTTATTTTTTATTTTTTATTTTTTTGTTACCGGGGATTGAACTTGGGTCCTTGCGCTTGCAAGGCAGGCCACCAAACCACTGAACTAACTCCCTGGCCTATATAATTTTTAAATTTAAAATGAAATTTTCAATGAAATAACCAAATTTTAACTAGATATTTCACTATTTAGTTTTATCTATTTAACACTTTAATTTTTATTATATATTTAGCCTCATTAAATACTGTAAATGGTTAAACTATGAAAAATTTGCATATTCTCCCTATTTTTTTCCTCTCTTTTTTCTTTATTTCATTTTTGTTTGTTTGTTGGCTAATGATATTTTTCAGCTTTAATTGAGTTTATTGGTACATTTTAGGGATACAGTATAGTTACATTCATTGTTGGGATCTTGTACCTCTACATGACAAGTCTTGGTTCTTGTTTTATTCTGCCTATTTTTAAGAAATCTCTGAACTTAGATTTTTTGCTAAATATTTTAGGATATTTTCTATTTTCTTACAAAGTAGTGCTCACATGGCAAGTGGACAACATTAAGTTTGTAGGTTACCTTCGGAGCATTGGTATATCTAAAGTTTTAGTTATTGCACTTCTTATTATCAAATTTGAGTGTGCTTATAAAGTTGTTGTCCATTTTTGTTTTGAGTATTTATAAATATACAGTTTTTCTTTTGTTCATAAATTTTACATTCTCTTGATACTTTCTACTTGGCTAACAATTACATAGCAAATGCTATTAATTTTTGAGTGTTGATCATACACCTCAAAAATTGTGAATTATCTTGCTGATTAAGAAAGCCTTTGGAAGCCAGTGTGGTGGCTCACGCCTATAATCCCAGCACTCAGGAGGCTGAGGCAGGAGGATCACTGTGAGTTTGAGACTAGCCTGGGCTACATAGTGAGTTACACATCAGTCTCAACTACATAGTCAGACCCTGGCTCAAAAAAAGCTTTTGGACTTGCTTACATTTTTGTACAAAATATTATTTACAAATAATGACAACTTTTCTTTCAGTAATGGTTACTGTAACAAATTACCCCCAGCTTTTCTGCTGGAAGGACTGACTATAAGACTCATTCCAACAAGGTTGTGTTTGGGGCTGGCAGTTCTCAACAAAAGAGTTCTTGAAAAATTGTACTTTCAGTACAGAAAAATGCCTACAACAAGGCTAAAGCCATTTTCCAAAAGTATTCCACATCTAATGACTACTCTGACCTAGAATACAGTGATTAAGCGTCTTCTCTGTTCAAGGAAGTTTTGAAAATTCGTGCCATCTTCAGAATTATTTGTAGGATTGACTTAGGGGTCAGAATCCAAAGGAATATCATCAACATACAGGAAACACTTTACCTAACAGTAGTATAATGCACATTTTTTTCTAAGAGCAATAGAAACACACATCAAATGAGCTCATATAGTGGGCCTTAATGCTAAAATTTTAAAAATTAAAATAAATAGAATTACACTAGTAAAATCTTAACACTCAGATATTATATAAAATACAAAAAAATATCCGTGCACAAATAAGTATCAAAATAAATAAAAAATATATAACTGGAAAAGTGGGGAAAATGGCATAGCAAAGTAATGGGATTCACCCAAAGTATGCTGTGAAAAAAAAAAATGTTCCAAATCAATACAACAGAAGTAAAACCAAATCAATAATTGATATTCCTACCTCATAAACCAGTGAAAGAAGAGTAAAATGAAACACAATTAGAATCAAGAGAGTAATAAGTACAAGAGCCAGATCTATGATACTGAAAATAAGTAAACAACAGAAAAAAAATGAACAGTTGATTTTTAAAAGTAAAAAAACTGAAAAAAATCCAAAAATAAGACATAGAACAACAAAAGGAAATGCAACCTGGTAATATTTTATGTGAAATAAGAGAACTACAGTTGTCACCAATAAAATAACAATAGAATAAAATTCAAAAGTTTATACATATACAAATTTGATAACAGAAGATATGGACAAATTCTTCCAAAATCTTAGTTATGGAAATTTGACAAAGATGAAATAGATGATATGAGTAGCCAATAAACACTGACTGTTGAATTTATAATTTTATATGCTTATAAAAGAAATACCTATGCCAAAATTATTTCCAAATATTTAGAAATTGGAGTTCCACAAAACATTTGAACAAGGGTTAATGCCATGTCTCATCCAAAAAACAGAAGACAAAAGACCACTTTTCATTTCTCCAGTAGTACCTTGAAATAAAAGTGAAACAGGCCAATATTGCTCTGGAACAAAAATGAAACCAAAAAAAACAAAAACAAAAACCAGTAAGATGAACAGCTGTACAAGAAAATATTCTCAAGAAAATGTCAGCAGACACTGCTAATGTAACACTATGTAAATGGTATTTTATACTATGACCAAATTGAATTTATTCCAGTAGGTAAGATGAGTACAACATCTGAAAATCAATCAGCATGAACAATATTTGAACAACTAAAAATTTTAGAATATAAAATAATGTAGAAAAAAAATGAACAATATCCAAAACCTATTCATGATTAAAAAAGAAAAAAAAATTCCTACAAGTTACGATTTATAAGAAATTACCTCAGAGGGCAGTTGTCTGAAATGTACAAAGTCATTTAAAAAAAACTGTGCAGCTAATATTTTTCTTCTAAAAATGAGGACTTTCACCGCCACCATTCTTTTCAATATTGTACTGAAAGTGGTAGCCCTTGCAGTAGGAAAAATAAAGTAAGGTCATAAAGGTTGAAAAGAAAGAAATAAAACTATTCTCATTTGAAGATGAAGTAATCATTAGATACATAACAAATACAGAGCAATCTTTAAGAAGTTCCAAAAGCAAATATGTAAATGCAAAAGAATGTGGCAGGATAGCAGATTAGCATTAAAAAATTAAACTAATTTCTATACATGAGCAATGAACTCACAAAAATCAATCTCATTTCTATGAAATCATCTATTAAAATACAATTTGACCATCTATTGCTAACAATGAACATATGGAAACTGTAATTAAAACAGTTTGTCAGTTTCTTTTAAAATTAAACATGCCCTTAGCCTTTGGTCCAGCAACTGAACTCTGGAGCATTTATCCCAGAGAAATAGAAACGTGCCCAACCCATATACAAATATTTACAGTACCTTTATTTGTAATAGCACCAAAAGGAACATAATCCGGATGTTTACAACAGGTAGGTGGTTAAACAAACACACAGTGGGCGGTGAAACATATATAATGCAGCACCCTACTCACAGTACAACTGAACGTGCAGTTTCTGTGCATTGTACGTGCAGTAACTCGGGCGGTTCTCTATGGCACTATCTGCGTGACGCACCTACAGTCGTAAGTGACCACGTTCTGGGTGAAGTCATTTACACAAAATAATTGAAACAGAAAGATTACAGTAATGGAAGAACAGATCAGCGATTGCCAGAATTTAGGAATGGGCGTATTATAAGGAGAGATGTGGCTGTGATTTATAAAAGGCTTGTTGTGTGACAATTTTTCTAGGTCATGACTATGGAGGTTGATTCATATGCAAACTTACATATCATAGAATATCACAGAAAACACAAAATATTCCTTCTTACACACCACACACACACACACACACACACACACACAAATAGAACAGAAAGTTTGAATGAAATTGGTGGATATTATCAATCTCAATATCTTGTTTGCAATATCATACTATATTATTGCAAATGTTACCATTGGATGAAACAGTAAAAAATATACAAGCTCTCTCTCTTTGCATGAACATTGCTTTTTTAATAATCGCTTAATATAATTGCTTTATTTCAATCAAAGCTTAATTTCTAATGAAATACAAGAGTGACTAAAACAATATCAGAAAACATGGGGTTCAGGGTAAAAATATTATCAGAAATAAAATGATATATTTCTCCATCACAAAAGGGTTAATTCTTCAAGAAGCCACCAATCTTACCCCTGTATACAGTGTACCCCCACTAAGTCGCAGTTTAGACTTCACAGTCTTTTACAGATTTTTTCCTTAGACCTAGTAATTGTTTGCAGAAACTTCGGCAATTTCCCAGAAATCACAAATCATAATTTTTTGTTGGGGGGTGCAAGTAGCCAACCATAGAGCATTATTCAGTTCTCTTTGCTGCTGATTGGCTGCTGCCCTGTAACCCATTTTAGGTAGATGCTCCAACATTCTCGCATCTTAAGAGGATAGCTGTAGCTATCTCAATGTTCTTGGTTTGTTTTCTTAAAGCCCTCAGAACCCTAAGATGCTGCCAAAATGCTTTGCACCTTCTAAGGCTTTATTAATAGTTTATTAAATTACATAACTATAGGAGATATAGCATATTTAGGGTTTAAACTATGAAAATAGGCATTTATAGACATTTTTCTGAACATAACTGAAATTTGCAGTTTTTCACAATTCGAGGGTGATTTAGTAATGTAACCCCAGCAGCTTGCAGCAGTCCCGAGTACAGAGAATAGTAATGCATAAAGATACCTGAAATAAAGACTACCAACTTCAAAGGAAAATACAGACAGGGCTTAAAGAGAAATGTTTAAATATATACAAGAGGTGATCAATAAATATGATTAATGTTAAACTTTACTAAAAATTTCAAGGGTGCATTGCCAAGAATGATGGGATAATTGTATTCACACCCAGGGGATGTATTTTGAGTATTTTGAGAGAGATTAATGGCAATGTGTCTTTTCAACTTCTCATTGATCAAAAGTATATGGCAATTTATGTCAAGTAAAAACATTACAATGTGTCCACCTTTTTCCTTGTCCACCAGATCTGACACTGTGTGTTTTCTGGCTCTTCCCCCAAGTCGAAATGACAGTGAAAGGGAAACATTTTGAGTGGATTCATGTATCTAGGCACGTAGGAGAGCATAACCAAAGATGCTCTTACATTGTCTGTGAAAATGTAAACTGGTACAACCATTATGGAAACCAGTATAGAGATTTCTCAAAGAATTAAAATTAGAAATTCCATTTGACCCACCTATTCCCCTTCTAGGTTTCTTCCCCCAAAATGTTAGACATCCTATTACAGCAATATATCCATATTGATATTTATAGCAGCATAATTCATAATAGCTAAATTCTGGAATCAGTCTGCATGTCCATTGACAGATGAATAGATAACGAAAATGTGATATATATA
>NW_022900929.1:65233212-65241663 GCF_012274545.1 Fukomys damarensis
ATATATATATATACAGCAGAATAATATTCAGCTATAAAGAGGATAAATTCAGGACATTTGTAGCAAAATAGATAAACCTGGAAAATAAAATGTTAAGTGGAATAAGACACATGAGCTTAAATATTTTATGGTATCTCTAATTGGAGTAAAGCAAAGTACAAATAAAAAAACAAAGGAATGACGGAAGGAAATAGGGACACAGACATTTGGAAATGGAACAGGGCACGGAGGACTGAGAGTAAAGCAGAGGAGTAAAAATATTTAAGATGTGTCAACTACCCGTACCAAATACCAACAATGAATGTAATCGTTAATTATCATAAACATGAACTCAAAAGAATAATAATATCAACAGTTTTGAAAATGAGATTGGGATTTAGAGACGGAGGGAATGGGGCAGGAGAATAAAAAAGAAACAAGCTATGTACCTGTAGCTACTCTTGGATGAATGTAAACTTAATGTATAGCAAACATTTATAAAGACACCCATGAAAGAGGACTTCCAGAACTGCTTCAGAAAGTGTCAAGAACAACGGGATGTGTGTGTTGGAAGAAAGGGAAAGTATTCTGAGGGTGATTAATGGCAATGTGTCTCTTTTTTTTGTAACTTTTTTAAAATTTAAACATTCACTGTATTGTTTGATCACCACTCGAACATTAGGAAAATAAAACATTTAGTTAACATTAATTATCTGGACTTCCAATTAGTGACACTAGAAATTGTTCAATATGAATAAAAAAGATAATAAGGAATTAAAAGAATAAGTAGATAGTAGAGAAAAATCAACAAAAACCAAAGGTGGTTCTTTAAAAGATTAATATAATTCATAAAAGTTCCGTACTTTTAAAGAAAAAAAGACAAGTCGCTGACATAAAGGAGCAGAAGACAAAGTGTCAGTTCTAATCGTAAATATATTACAATTTAAAGTATAGGAATAAGAATAGTTTTATGCCAAAGCATTCAATTTAGACAAAAGTGATGTACAGCTTTGAGGAGTAATTGTGAAACTGCCATATGAAGAAATAAAGAACTTTACTAGTCATTTGTAAATGTCAATATTAAATAAACTAGAATATTCATTTTTTTAATTTACTGGAAATCTCTAGGGTAAAATATTTTTCGAGGCTCATTCCATGATATATTTAAGGAACAAATAATATTGACACAAACTTTTCTAGAAAAAAGGAAGATAGCTTCTAGCTCAATTTATGAAGCCGGTGTTACTGTATTATAAAAATCTGAGAAAAAACATTATTAGAAAAAAATACAGACAGCCACATCTGTCTGAATATCAGCACAAAAAGAACTCACGGAAATATTAATGAATACATATGCATATTAAACCATAACACATAGGATCTTAAAAATTAGTATTTCATAACCAGCAATATATTATAAAATATATTGTGACCAAGAAAAACTTATTCTAGAAATATAAGGTTGAATATGAGAAATCCAATCAAAGTAACTCACATTATTAGAAAGTAAATATCATATTTCAATAGATATGGAAAAGATATCTGACCAGAGACTAATTAGAAAGAAAAGGGATTTTCCTTAACTTAATGAAGGTCATTATTTTAAAAATAATATATACCTAATTTGTATGTAATGACAAAGCTTACCACTTTGCTCCTAGGGAAAAGGGCAGGTTTCTGTTATTGTTTTTGCCTAACCTTTTACTGGCGGCCTTAAACTGAGGGGGGAGAGGGGAGAGGAGGAAGAGAAAGAGGAGAAGGGAAAGAAGAGACAGAAGTGAAAAGGTGTCTGAAGATAAGTCAATCACATATTTATGAAGCCTCATATCTTCACCTATTTATTTGATAACAATTTAAACACATATTTACTTATTTGTGACACGTCTCAAGTCTAATAGTTACTTCATGGATGGCATTTATAGGATCAGCTAATCTTATAAAACTTTTAATATATCACTATGTCAGTTTTGTTTTGGTTAAATTTTTCTAATAAAAATTTGCCTACTTGATTTAATTTATGGTGCTATTTGGTCACAAATAATGTTTCTGTGAAACAAGCACAAATATTTTATCAAAATAAAAATACTGGAACAAATATTATTTATTGGGAGATTTTTCAAAGTTAAAATTGCTTTGATCTTTCCAAATAGAATAAGTAAATTATTAGAGCTAACTCTTGGATGTTGTTTCTCTTATCAGCAATTTTTTTCTAAACACTTTAAGTTGCTGTTATATATAGACTTAATGTTCAACGTGTATTTTCAGAATATGCCACCACTGTAAGCGTCTTGTAAATGATTATCACTCCATTGACTCCCCGTCACAGTCCTTTCAGGACCATTTTACAGTCATTAATTCTGTACATGCAAAACATATTTTGAAATAATATTAGAATTTTTTGTGTTAGAAAAATCATGGTTTAATTCCATAGTCATTATGAAAAAAATCTGGACACTCCTGGGTAGACCCACCTCCCAAAATTAAATTGTCCTGTGAATATATTTTGTTTATTTTTATACATTTTTGAAAACTATAAAATAGGTATTAGAGATTCAAATAAAAATCTTGAACAGAAGTGAGTTTTTCTTTATAGATTCTGTTTTTGTTTGTTCTTACAGGAATAGTTATTAAGAACTCAGAGTTCCCTTGAAAGATTTTCTGTGTTTGTTTGGAATATTTTTCCTTGGAGAATAAAGATCTGATTTCTGAAAAGAGCTCTCAATTTTCACTGCAGAATAGAAATAAATGAACAAGTAGGCCTCGCCTCAAAGTTTATCAGAAAAGAAAACTTCCTAAATTCAATGCTGAAGTGCAAATCGTTTCCAAGTCACTAAGGATTTATTTCAGTTTGCTGCAGCCAAAAGGTGCTGATTCTAAAACTCCATTTACATGTTAGTATCGACTGTCAAAAGTTCTTTAGTAATGCACATGAATTCATTTCCATTACTTATTTATAAAAATGAGTGCATCAAAGTGGTACTAGATGAATAGATTTTGTTGCAGAGAAATTGTCAGAGACTACACTTTAAAGAAAAACATCTATCTTTTTAAATATTATCACTTATGCCCAACTGAGGCTTGATGAATTCAGGTAAAACAAAGCCATTTTATAAATATGAAAGTATATGCCAATTTTTAATAATTTATAGATATTTTAATTCAGATTTATATGATAGTTTCCATCTTTCATACTGGTTTTATTTCTTAAAGAAAAGGAAACTTATTTTAAATACCCACAAAGTGCAAATATCATCTTTGACATTCTAATAATTAGTTATCACTAAATTACTTCTCTTAGAAGTTTATATATTATAAGAACTGTGATTTCCATAAGAAGAATAAGATTTGGAAATTTTACAAAATCAAGACAATTAGAACATTTCTTTTTAAAACACTTCATCTAAATGCATATCAAGACTAAAGATAATTGTAGTAATTATTTCCTCATGAAAAATAATCCAGATTTCAGCCTATAATTAATCACCTTTCCAGTCACTGAAATGTATAATGTATTATTTTTGGCACTGGGAAGCTTTTTTTAGTAATCATAAAAGTGTCTGATTAAGAATAGATGTCCAGAATAGATTAATGTGCAACTAATGCAGGTTAATTTTCAGGGCTCCTCATTTCTGCAGGCCCCTTTCCAGGCACTAAGGCAAGCTCTCATGACGTGCTCGTGTAACACAATATTTTTTAAAATTTTGCAAAATCAATGAATTTGGCTCGAATCAAATAAAATTACTATATATTATAAAGGAGTAGATGTTGCTGATGGGGTTATAATTTTAGGATCCATAAAAGAGAAAGATGGAATTGTGTAATATTTACTTAAGATGAAGAGACATGTCTTTCTGTGAATTCAGTGAGTTCTGTGAATAGTTAGATGGCCATCTGGTAGAGATGACTTCTGCCTTTGTCAACTTACCTGCTTTCAATACATGGAAGTGCAGAGGATGAAAATTTACAATGAGCTATGGCTCATAACACTTGGTGCTGAATGAATGTAAACCAAGTTTAAATGCATAGAGTGAAAATTCAGTCATGGAAATTCTTCCAGTTATTTTGTGAGCAAAATTAAAAGGGAAAGATTTAATTTTAATGAATCTAGCTAAATTTGCCTCTTAGAAAGGTACTGAATGATTTAATATATTAGTATTCATGTGAGACACTTTTTTTTTGCTTTTTCATGAAAGCTGAATCATGTAAAAGATAAATTATACAGTTCTAGTGATGCATATTGTGAGAAAGCCCATGTGTGGAGTTAAATCTAAGTAATAAAAAATAATTTTTTAGCCAACCACAGAAGAGAAAACACTGCGAACTATATTCAAATAACTCCTCTCAAATTATAGTACAAAATCATTGACAGAGCCTTCCATTTCAAAACGTAGGAATTTTAGAAATCTTTACTGTGAGTTACAAGTTCAAAGCAGGATGTATTTCAAATCAAAGCCTCTTGGATCCAGAATACAGGAGAAAACACAGGACCGATTGCTTTCGTAAGTCTGGACAAACAAACAGGTAAATACAGAAGGGTACAGATTATCGGGACAAAAACTCAGGAGCAGAAACTACCATGGGGACTAATGCCTGATTAAGCAAACCTGAGTTATAACTGATGAATGGCAGAGGTTTCATTAAGCAATTGACTAGCTTGTGAATTTTATACCCAGAAGCCCAATTTATATATTCAGGTTCCCACAGCAAAATCAGAGAGGGATACCCAATACTTTAGGCAGAGGGAAGAAAGAAGTTTAGTTTTGAGTGGCACCACACCTGCCTTACAAGCACAAGGTCCTGAGTTCAATCCCTGGTAACAAAAGAAAAAAAAAAGTAACAGTTTTGAAACAAACCGTAGTACTGTATTCCTTAACAATGTTTATCATTAGGAAAAACTAGTTAACCAGAATCTAAACTGTGTATATTATGTTGACTTAACTTGGTTGAAGGATATCCACTTGCAGCCTTTCTAGCCATTTTTGTCAACTTGACGAGGGAGAAAAATACTGAGAAATGCTTGTGAAGTTAACAGTACAGAGGTATAAGGTTAATGAAAAATCTGAGCTAACAGCACAGGAATATGGAATCCTTCTTCACCCACCTTAATGAAGGCAATGCATAATGCTTAGTTATAAAACATACCAAGAGGCATAAACTATAAGCTGAAGAGTCAGAGTAAGCATCAGAAGCAGACATAGCAGAGATGTTAGAATTACTGTACTGGGAATTTAAGAAAAACCCATTTCTAATGGACAAAATAGATAACATTTCAAGAACAATCTCAGCAATAATTCAATTACAGGTAGGCACCAACTGACATTATTTAACCTCTATTAGTTACTTAGAGGCCCTAACCCCGGACACAGTGAAAGTGGGAATTACGGATTCAACATATAAATTTTAGGAATACACAAATATTCAGTCTATAACAATTGGTAATTAATCGAGACCTGGATTGTGTAACCCTCTAAGATTTTTTTCCTCATTACTCAATCTTTAACCTGATTGGTTAGTCTCATCTTTCCCTTATTCAAAAGTATTTTTAAGAACCTGAAGAATTCTTACTGGGGACCACATCAGAATGAACCAAAGCAGTGTTCATGAACTTGTATTTTAATAAGGAAAGACAGAAAAAAAAACTTATGTGCGATGTTCCTAAAGACATTTTCAAAGCTGGAATATTTTCTACCACTTACCATTTTCCTACCTCTTTAGTTCCCCAGGCCCTCTCTCTCTCTCTCCCTCCCTCTCTATCTGTTTTTCTTCCTATCTCAATGTCTCTCTGTCTCTGTCTTTCATTCCTTCTCTGTCTCTGTCCATGTCTATCTCTTTCCACATCTCTCTCTCTCTGCCCCTGTTTCACTCTGTATCTGTCTCTCTCTCTCTGGGTTTCTCTGTGTATATTTCTGTGTCTGTCTCTCTCTTTGTCTCTGTCTCTGTCTCTCTCCCTCTCTCTCCCTCTCCCTCTGTCTCTCCTTCTCCCTCTCTCCTCCCTTCTTCCCTTTTTCCTTCATTTTTGCACACGAAGGCTGGGGTTTTGGCTCAGTGATGCCACCACCTGCCTCACAAGGGCAAAGACCCCAGTTTGATCCCCGGTACCAAAAATAAATAAATAAATAAACATTAAAATTTAAAAGAATAATAATCATAATAATTTTCGCACATGAGCATTCCTAGCCGCTATGAAGCAAATCAAACTGCACAATACCTGGCCCATGATATCAGAAAGCAGTGCTACAGTAAAACATGCTCAGTGTGTTTTCACAGTCTATAGAGTTGAATGAGTCTCATAAGAAAATAGAGATCATGTCTTCCTGCATCCATCATTGTATATTGAGCTTCTAGTACTAATTGACAGGACACTCAGTAAAATTCACAAGCTATTGTTAAATCCTAAATTTCTTACACAGCATATCTGAAAATCTTGCTATGAGCACTAATTTTAGGGACGGGATAATGGATGTTATCTTGCAAAACAGAAAATAAATATCTGGTAGTCCCTCACTGAATTTAAAAATATTCACCTTACTTTTATATGCAGAAATATTCAGATCATTTAATAAGAATGTGAAATAAAATGCATCAAAACTCATGGTATAGTACTTTACCAAATTGGTTTTATTGCATAACTTTTTAATGGCATATCTCAGAAAGATTAATCTGTATAGCTAATTGTTGGCAAACACTGCACTGTAATTTCTTTCTTTCTTATGGTTGTGCCAGAAGTCTCTCTGTAAGAGTTAATAGTACCTTTTATTCTCAACATTTGTAAGCTAATGAGTGACAAAATTGCAATGCTACCATAGATCAAAGAATCACATAGAGTTCTGTTTAGAGAACTATTTTACATTACCTCATTAATACTCACCATCAAAGGCACATGTACAACAAAAAGGGCTATTGTAAAATGAACTAAATAAATAACCTCACTAAAATTTAACTGAGAGTGCATGAATCAAGGAACAATTAGCACTTTCATGTTAAACATTTTAAGAGCTAATTAGTTTCAATGGGGGGGTCTTAAAATGGCAATTTCTTTGAAACTTGTAGGCTGCTGCAAAAAAAACACTAATAAGTAAAATAAAATTATGACAAGAACAAAATTAAATACCTTATCAGTTGACTATAATGAAACTATCAAGAAGCCGAATTTCATGAGGCCCACGGACCAAACAAAAATCAAAGAAATCATAGACAGTAACAAGGTATATTTTGAGAATATAAATCAAAATCATCGGAATTAGTTGAGTACATGCTAAATTTCTAGTTGATTCCCATAAAAGAGATGTGTGTGTGTGTGTGTGTGTGTGTGTGTGTGTGATCTGAGGCAAGGGAATTCTACAGAAAGGATATTCCCCGATTTTTTGCTTTCTCAGAAATTGTAGTAGTTTTTTGTGGTTCATGTTCCATAGCAACTTTAAGTCAAATAAATAAATCATACATTACTTATTACATGGAAAGGCTAAACACTAAAAGTATTTATATTTTAAAACTTCAATAATCATTTTTAAAAGAATGAACAGAATAATATTTGTATTTCAATGATAACTAATATCTTTAATTTCCTGGGGTGTATACAAGTGATTCTTTTTTTAAAGTTTTTATAGTTTCACTGCACAGGTCAGGCTGGCCTTGTACCACGGCAGCAATCTTCCTGCCTCAGCTTTCCCAGGGTTGGGATTACACGTATATGCTACCACACATATATGCAACAAAAAACTCTTGAGTACTGCACAATCTTCAACCATCTGGAAGCAAATTGGACACCACTACTTTCATAGAGAGGTGGACACTGACTTTTTTGTTTATTTGTTTGCTGATACAGGGTTTGACTATGTAGTTCAGGCTGGCCTTGAACTCACTTCAAGTGAGTATAATCATGTATATGTGTATATATGTATGTATATATGTGTGTGTGTTAAGCTATAGCATGCTGTATATTTTTATTATTGCTAAAAACCACCAATCTTTGTATTCCTATTTATCTGTATCATGTGCAACATTTTAAAGTACTCTGCTAAGCCCATTCATGCTCCAGTATCTCCTCTAAAATACTACATAGCAAACAAACCAAAAAGCCCAAAATTAAACAACTTAAATTATTGTAACTGTTGTTTTGTAGAAAAAAATAAGAAAGTCATTTAATTACTATGACCTGTTGATATATGTTGTGACTGGAGTCGTGTCATCTCTAAAGATTTGCTATAAGTACTCATAAAACTCAGAAAAGCCAATAGACTCATAGCTAGGATTTACTGCAGCAAAGAATTACTTTCAAATAGTGAAAGGAAAAGATGTTAATATCATCCGAGAAGTGTCCAGGGGTTTCCAAATGCAATCTCCCTCACATAGTCAGCAAAGAACAAGTCCTCATTCCAAATCATAGAATAAAACATATTTCTGCTACTACTGCTTCAATGGGTACAGGAAAAATATTTATTAGTAGTGTTGATTTTTTTTTTTTTTTTTTTT
>NW_022900929.1:65241803-65298969 GCF_012274545.1 Fukomys damarensis
TTTTTTTTTTTTTTTGGTAGCGGGGATTGAACTCGGGTCTTTGCGCTTGCAAGGCAGGCCACCAAACCGCTGAGCTAAATCCCCGGCCTGGGTACAGGAAAAATAAAGTCCTATTAAACATTCCTGTTATGAGTAGAACTAATATCTTCAATCACATTCAAATTGATCTTCAATCAATCTGCTTGTGAGTGAACATAAACATTGGACTGTCAAATAAGACTCATATGACATTGGGCTTTATAAAAATCACAAGGGTATAAGAAATGAAGAGGAACAGATGAAGTAAAGAGAGATTTAAGCAATCTCATGTGGTTCCCTAGAACCTTCCTTCCTGAACCACACCCTCTGGCCTAGAGTAATACATGATATTTCAATGAGATTTTTCTGGTCATCTCACAGCAGAGAGAACATTCAAAATATGATCCATATCCATTGCACATATGCAGGATCAACTGACCTCTGCAAATTTGTCAGGCAGTGGTGCCCCAGTAGTACATAGATATTGAGTTTAGTACCACAGGCAATCATATGCTAGGGACACCCACATTATAGATGAGGACTGGCCTACAAAATACTGTATCAGGAAATCTGCTATCAGACTACTGTAAAGATATTTACAAAGAAATCACACCAACTTACCTGTCCTATTCCTTGCTCCAGGAATATCTTCTCAGTTGCGTTCAGCAATGAGAAATAAATTACAGTAATGATACATAAATAACCTTTAGCTCTGTTGTACTATTTCAATGAAGAATATGGAAGAGAGTGATAGAAATGCATCCATGTCCCTATTTACAGAAACCTACCATATTTTCTCACTTGGGTACCATGGTCCTGGTGACTAGTTATACAGAGCATGCATTCCATGTAATTCTTCACCCAGAAACAGCATTTTTTCCCTTAGATGCTGGGAACACTTGATTAGTTATAATGAGCGAGCATTGCTTTTATAATGAAAATAACAAAATCTTTCAGTCTCTTCCTAACTGAGCTTCATTACGGGCACAGAACAGGAATATACTATTCTTCAAAGACAGAACTTCTCACTATAAATTTTATTTAATACTTAAATTATGAATAAAATTTGTCATCCTTCAAATTCTGAAAACTGCAAATAGTCCATATGTTTACCAGTGTGCTAAATAATTCGTGCTCTTTTAAAAATTCATGTTTTTTAAAAATCAAGTAAGATTAGTATTTTCCTGAAAAGGTAACATAAGCTTTTAGAGGCTTTATTTTTTGTTTGTTTAATAAGCTAAGATTTTAGACACCATAGGAATTCATTTTTCCACAGACTTAATTAAATATGTAAAATGTTACAGTAATTTATATTTTTATGTAAACTACAGAAAAATAAACTAAAGAGTTGAGTAATTGATCATTACACAGCTTTCAAATATCTGTCTTCTCAGTAACTGGTAATTCAAATAATTCAGATTTTATACAGTGACTAGTAATTCAGATTTTCCATTATATCTTCCAAATTATGTCTTCTACTTATTCAGTTTCCTTTAAATTCAACATTTCAATTTTAATTAAAATAAGTTTTACCTCATTCACAAACCTCTCTGTATTCATCCTTCTGAGTGTATCATGTTATAGTCATCGTCTCAAGCAGTAGAAAAAGTGACAATTTCTTGCTGTGAAGAAACTGAAACTGTAGATTGATGGAACATGCTTAAAAATGCTGCTTTAAATCATCTAAATTCTCATTTTATTTTTAATTCAAAAATGTTACACACAGAATTCCTACAAAGGTAATGACGCCTAATACAAATGAAATTTAAATCAGTCAGAGAAGGAGCAATAGAACTCGGGAAAACTCTCATTAACTTAAAGTACTTATTAACTTTCTACTTCCTTTGTACATATACACGGACTGCAAAGATGATTCATGTATTATATGCATCATCTTTCTGGTTAATTATATTCTAAAGTAATCTCTGCTGACAGTACAATAATGATACTATATAATTACAATGCCTATTTTCAGACAACACTTCTACCTTAAAATCCAATGCATATCCTCAAAGCACCAATTTGTTGGGTTTATTAAGCATATAAAGTAAATGGATTCATATTTCTAAAATTAGATTTTTGAGTTAAATAAACACAAAATTATGTAGCGGGTAGGAATCATCATATAAAGAGTTTAACCAAATAGCTAAATAAAATAAAAACATTTTGAAAATTATCCAAATAGACTGGATCTGGGGCTGCATTTCTAGACTTACACTTATGTAATATCTACCAAACACACATTTAGTTTTTGCCATGACACAAGCCTATGTCAAGCATTCCCATTATTTGAGCAGAAATTAAGTTTTGCTTTTTGGGAGATACTGTCCCCATGGAAGGCACTGGCCAATATTCCTAATTTTTTATGTAATAGGACAAATCCAAATGTCATGTATGCTCAGTGACCTATGTCAACAAAAGAACTAAATTAAGATGAGAGTTTGTTACCCAGGTAAAAATATCTAAAAGGAAATGGAAGTTCAAAATTCAGAACAAAGGCGAACCAATCTTGCTAACCTCCATTCTCACGTGTATATGGATATAAATATTTTTTTTCCTTTGCCCTCACTCCATATGAGATATGTTGGGTTCCTTTCAACTTTCACAATTTATTGCTTCACAATGAACATTTCTAACTAAAAATTACAGCACAATACCACAACAAGGATTCCTATTTAGTATTTTTTAGCAATACCAAGAGACACAAAATGGAAATAAACATAAGCATATGGAAAACAGAAATAATTATGTAACTAATATAGAAAACAGTTAACTAATATATTACTGGTAGTGAGGAAGAATATTTTCTCACTACTGCTCAAATGAAGGAAATATCTTACTTTGTATTCTAAAACAAGACACAAATTTTAGGTAAGCATATACCATTCTGAGTGTTAGAAGTGAAAACTTTGATCTCAAATACTTGAGGATTGAAATCTCCAGTTTAAAAGATCTCCTTGAAAAATTCAGACAATGTGTTGCCACCCACTAGCGGCATAAATTCTCCTGGCCATGTGTCCCCCACTTGCAAGACAAGAGGCTCTTTGTTGGAACTTAAAACCTGTGCTGATTCACCAGTTTTCTGAGCAATTTCTTGCCTCCTCACTAGACTGTGTGAGTTTTTCTCAGATTCTTTATGTATCACTTAAGTGTAGTCAGAAGCTCTACTTCATTCTTACCTTCCTTGAACATCTCCCTGGATTACTACTGTTCAATTTCCACAAGGTACTGCCACTAGGATGTTGAACAAAAATTGAGGCATAATGCTATGTGCTTCGTTCTTTCTTCAGTTTATTTCGCAAAACAACTGACCTTGGGGCCGGGAATTTAGCTCAGTGGTTCCGCTGTCTACCTCCAAAGCACAAGGACCCGAATTCAATCCCCGGTACCAAAACAAAACAACTGACCTTGAAGTGGAGATCAGGATACATGAGCCTAATTTCAGGCCTTGCTAACCTCCATTCCCAAATATATATGGACATAAATATATATATTTACTTTGCCCCTACTCCACATGATATGTTCTATTCCTTTCAACTTTCACAATTTATTTTCAAGACTCTCAAGACCATGGATGATAAAAGAGAAAATTAAGAAATAGAAGAAAACGAAGCAAGAGGGTTACAATAAATATTATTTCTATTCCAGTCAAATAATTCAAGAACATCAAGTTGAACTACACAATATGTAAAGTCAAAAATTTCCCTTTTGCTAGCAAAAAACAGCTGGAAAACATCTGAGCACGTAACATGTGCCTGTATAGGATATCAAATAGGCCACAGTTGTACGAATATTTAGCCACATTAAAATTGATTACTTGTATAAAAAAGCAATTCTAAATAGTTAAATTGTATCAATTAGAAATAGTGCAAATTACAACATCTTTGGAATGAAGGTGCTAATCAAGAAATGACAGACATTCAAGCATCTGAAATTTCAGAATTTCACACAAATTTCTTAATATTTTTAAAACATAATATAATCAACAATGCATGGAAAAGCTGTCTACATGGGCTCCAATATATATTTATTTTAGCTTATCCAAACATAATTATCAAAAAGCAGATTAATACATAACCATTATATGGGAATTTTGGTCATTTACCTTCATCATTTTAATAATTCTAATATTAAAATATGGTCATAGAGTAAGATATCATCTGTCTTCATATGTGGAACATTTTCCACATCTGAATCAAACTATAATTATTCAAATGCTTAAAATAGTAATCTTGTAAGATTAACTCAAAGGTTACTTTTGGTTCTTTTATTTAATGTCAAAGCTTCCAAAAATTATTTTCTCTCCCTTGGTCCCAATAATTTCTGCTTTCCCTGTGAAACTTTACGATTTGGATGGCCTGATAGTACTCACCCTGATCAGAAGTGCTGACTTTTTCACCAAGGTCACACAACAGAAAAAGAAAGTCCTAAGTTTAAGACTGATTGTTACTTCTTAGTAATACATTAATACTTCTAACTCTATAAAGATCACATTTTGTGTCAATGCTATGCAAGGGTACAGTGACAACTGCCTAGTGAAAATCCAGATGTTTAACACATTTCTACCTCAAGAATAGTTCTTGTACATCACTGATACTTCAGTGCAATGTCATATTTAGCTATCATTCTTTAAAACAAATGCGCTAAACTTGAAGGCTTATATACTTGCAAAAATAAAATTACATAAGATTTAGATTAAATAAAAATAAACTTACATGGTATTAACTCAATATACTATCTGAATATATCATGACTGAAATATGTTTGCTGTAAAAGCAATGGTCAATCACCAATTTATACTTGATTTCCTTGTTTCTTACTGTAATTGGAAAGACAATTATGGCTCATAATTTGAACATTCTATTTATGAATTAAGGCAGGATAACACAGTAAAAAAAGTTTAGGCTTTGGAATTAGAAAGCCTTACTTTAAAGTAATATTTACATCAATTGTCAACAATGTTGATATTGGAAATGTCATATAATATTGTCTAAGTTTTCTCTATCATAAATTTGATTATCCGCCATACAAGCTTACTTTCATAATCATTCAGGGCATAAAGTAAACATTCATTAACCATTATGTTTAAAATACTTTGCTAATAACTAGCCAGAGCCTCTTCTTTTGAAAGAAATATGAGTTATAATTAAGCATCACAAATTTACAGGATGGTTTCTGAGTCATACAATTATTAATTAGCTGAAAATTAACCCGTAAGCAACAACAAACTCCTCTCCTCATAATTTATAGAAACACAGTCATCTCAATCCCAAAGTTAAATTAAAAAGTCTAGAATAATTTTCTGCTTCTACTTTGGAAGTAACTGTCTCAAGAAAACAAAATCACTTGCAGTAAAAACAACTCTAATAAGAACAACCCAGATAATTTATAAAATCCTATTGTTTAGACCCCTCAGAGAGTTGAGAAGAAAAGCCCATTTGATGAAGTAAATCCAAAATATATTCCTGTACACAGAGATGGACTATACAGAGTCTTTCACTCTAACAGACCACAAAAAGGAGAGGTAGCCACAACAGAGACAAACAAGGTAGGTGAAAAAGAGCTAAAATTGTAAGAATTCTAAGAGTCAAGTGCAAGCTTATGGAAAGGTTTAAAGTCCCTGAGAATCCCAGAAACAAGGTAGTCTCCACACTCATGAGATCATTTATACAGTCTTTCACTGATGTTTTGGGGGAGACTGAGGGAATGGTGGGAGACAAGAAGACTTCCAAGGCTCAAGTGTACAAAAGACAAAGTTTCAAGGACCGGATGGTGAGGGTGAGTACTGAGTACTTTGTGGCAAAAAATAAAAAAGAAAGACAAAATCGTAGTATCATCACATGCTTTATTGAGTGGTGCATTCCTTTACTGGGAGGTTGCATGACAGCCAGAATGGAGACCCTCTGAGGACAAGGGCATGGAGTCACTGTTCTTGAAGGAGAAGTGAAAAAGAAAACCCCCTGAGGATAGAACAGAGCCTGTCCTTCAAAGCAGCAATGTGAGGAGACTTTGGATCAGAGATCTCAGAAGTACAGCAGGAGTCTGGTGTCTTTTATAGTCACTGATTATCAGAGATGCCTGCAGCAGATCGCAGTCACCTTCTCTAGCATGGTGACAAGAAAACAGAACTTGGAGTTAAAGAGACAGATGCACGGGGAGCCAGGATGACCGGTGACCAGTGCTTAAGCAGTTAGAGACCCTGAACACCCAGAGCCCTCAATATGTATGGGGGCATCATAGATTGATGTAAAGGGGCTACATGATGGGACCATGTATAATTGCCGTGGACACACTGCTGATGCAGGCAAGGCTTGTAAAGGAAGAGACAAAGCATTCTTGAATGAAGAACACAATAGACAAAATATAGGTTGTGGTTAATAATTAATCTTGTCTTCTTAGTAAAGAAGGTTTCAAATTTGGGAATGGAATTTGGATGCAAGTCACTCTGACCTTGGCATGTAGGCTTTGGCCTGACTCACTTCTATAAACAAGACAATTGTGAGGTTAACTCTTTCCAGTCTGCATAGTTTACAGCCTACTTTAGATATAGTTAACGGGGTGGTTCACAACAATTGATTTTGCCTTCTGTAGCAGATATTGGGTGTTGTTTCACAGAGCGAGCGAGCCCTAAATGAATACAAATATTCTGAGTGGGACTGTGCTTATATATAAAACAGTGATGTGTCCAGGGAATTGAGCTTGCTTCTGGTTGGATTTCTCTCAGTTCTAGCTTACTTTCCTGTGAAGAAGTAGACAGTACAGGAATCCATATGAAACCAGCCATCTTCAGTCTGTTTATATAACAAATTTAGAAAAGTCACCTGTGTTTTAAGACCTGCATGGCTACAGGCTGTTTGATGTTACCCAAGAATGAAGAAGAAATTCAACTGTTCCCTGGACATTGCTCTGATCTGAGTGAGAGGCTCAATACAGATTTGATAGGTGTCATTTCCATCGAAAAGCTTTTGGGGACTGGTGTGTCACACTTCTTCTTCTTCTCTTACTTCCACCATGACAGTCACTGCTCCACATGAGGATCCAGTCTGCTTTCATGAGTGAGCTCAATAGAAGAAACAGAACTCTAACAAAGTCAAGAAGAAAGCACAGTGAGAGCCCTCTTGTTTCAATCGCCAAAGGTTTTGCATTGTTTGATTTTTACAGCGCGAACTAACCCCCCATGACTAGCACACTGCAAATGGAATTTAGTCCTAGTTCTCATATGATCACTTGTTAATTAAAATTCACTTTTCCATCATGCCAAGAACATGTTATTTCTAACCAGTTGCTTATAGCAGCAAACTTTATAAATCCCAGGAATACTTTTAAAATAGAAATACTTGTTATACACACAGTCTGCTTTTCTGACTTAGTTTCTTCACCGTGATTCACAGTGTGAGGAATACATGTAGTTTTGTGTTTGCCTTAAATTTTCAATTTAGTACTCCACAAATAGCATTTTTAACTTCCAGAAAGACACAAATCTGTGTTATGCCTACTCTAAGGTATTATCAAAAGACACGTTTTTGTCATTCAATAATTTTGATACCTTTAAACTTATATTATAAATAAAAATATTGAGATATATTTTATATATACAGAATATATTTTATTTTTTCTCCATCCCACTAGTACTAATGGAATTTTGCTGTGTATTTTAAAGGAAAATGGAAAAATTGGACTGATTCTATAAATATACATTAGCTACTTTGTCAAAATATTAAAGTATCCTAATATATTTATCTATTACATGAGCCTGTTTCTTTTCTTGATCTTCTTACTTCCTTATTTCAGAATCCTTCTCAGACCTGATCACAGCAAAAGTTTCTATCTCTTTAATCTTTCCACTTCAGTATTCCTAGCTTCCAAACATTTATACTAATAACCATTAGTATAAAGTAAAGCATCTCTCTCCTGACTCCATCCACCACTGGAAAGCAGCAAACTGTCCTCTAGAATTAGCCTTCTTTTCCAGAAGGTTTTATTTTTCAATACATTCCCCACCTTGCAACACGCATGGGAGACACGTGACGTTGAAGAGTCTAATATGGGCAGAACAATGATTTGCAGGTCACAGATGCACATACGTGTTTGTTAGCTGGTTATTCAGAATTACTAGAATTGCCATTCTTTCTATATCTGATTTTAGAGTATGAATTCCCCTCTGGGTAAAATACAGAAATATCACAGTCACAATGCTGCGGGGAAATTATTAAATTACGTTCACATGCTACAAAACCTATAAACTAAATATATTTTCTTTAAAGTATATTCCGCCCATTCCTGATAAATTCACATTTTTGCGGCTGCTATTTGAGTTATCTTTAGACCACCATTCAGAATTTTGTAATACTAATAATCTCAAAAAAACAAAGCATTGGATTTATCTTGAACCCAGTAATATTTTGTTTTTATGTAACATGAAATTCGAATAAAATTATTTCTTTACTTTTGAATGAAATTTATCAGATATGTTAAAACATAGCTGTATCCAAAGGGTAAGCCTTCATTTCCCTCAACAATACACTGTCATGGTAGAGCAGAAGAAAATACGATGTGGTATTAGGGTAGAAAGAGGATACGATGCTAATCAGAAGTCTGCACAAATAAAAATGAAATGAATTCAAAAATAAAGGAGTATACAAATGCTTAGATTTAGGAATTTCAGCAAAGCAGACAATGGTTACAAAATTGTTCAAAATTTTTATTTTAAAGCTTACAGATTTTTTAACAGCTCTTAAACCAATAAACTTCCTACATTAGTAATGGATAATTAATATTTTTTCTTTCTTAGTAGTACATAAAATATTGCCTTGTCTTATACATTGTGTAATCCTGAGGTTTAAATTTCATATAATATGACAAATATCTGAAATATTTTATGATTTACAATGACAACTAATTTTATGACATATTAAAAATTGCATACTGAATCTGTTACTGTCCAAAACATTTAATTTAAAATTGTATAATGAAATAGGTATAATGAATATAATTAAAGGGAATTGTGAATTAATTTAGTACACTCTTTGCGTATATGTATGAAGCACTGCAGGACTTATCAACAAAAGTAGCACTTTTTAAGAATAATTTTATACAAACACATAGAAACACACACACATATAGGTGAGAAATGAAGCAGTTTAAATATTTTACACTTTGGTGTTATGAAATATTTATGCTCAAATTCCCCCAAATGGAAAGAATAAGTTCAGATAAGAAAACTGTGAAAGACAAATGTCTCACTTACAAGACTGTCTCTGGAAATAGAACATGAGGATTTATGCATAAAAGTGCATACAATTAGCCTGTATTTTATGACTTAAATATTAAAATTAGCCTGAAATTATTGATGCTTTTTTTCAGTTAAGACAGTTATCTTCAAAACCAATACAATGAGCCAAGGATTTAGTTCAGTGGTTCCAGCGCTTGGCACAAGGACCTGAATTCGATTCCCGGAAAAAAAAAAAAAAAAAAAAGAAAAGAAAAGAAAGAAAGAAACAAAACCAATACAATGTAACTGCAGAATAAATTTGAGTACAATAGTTCTCACATTTTTACATATATGGAATTTTTCATAATTTTTTCTTTATATAGCTATTTTTGGTACTAAATACATGAATCATGTTTTCAGGTTGTTTTGAATTTTTTTCTTATTCCATTATAATTGTGACTGTCATAAAGGAAGATTTATGTATCTGAAATGTACTGGAACAAGCTCAAATATAAGCTAGTAATGAAGGTGCCATGACTATAAAATTATTTTTGTTTGTTTATTGAAAAGTGAAAAGTCTGATCCTACCTAAAGTTGCATTCAAATATTTCATCTTGTAATTTTCATAACTATATCTTTCTATTAAGTACATACACCATTTATGGACAAAAATATAAACTTCCATGTATCCACTAAACAAAGTGAATAATAAAATCACCAGCAAACTTCTGTTTGCCGCTCTAAATGGGACATTGTTCATTTTCCCTGTGTATAGAGATAATAATACCTATTATGAATTTTTGTTGAAAATTTCCATAGGCCCTTTTATGCAAAATCGTCATGTAAATTTTCTTATATTGGCCTTTAACAATAGATAATGCACTCTATATAGATTTCTTTTTATTATCCTCCTGAAATCCACCTTCCTTGATGACTATAGTTATGGTTCATCTTTTCTCACTGTTCCAGACTAGCCCAGCATCTGACTGTCCTACAACTGATTTGTCTACCTACTACTGATGTTGATTTCAGTTGTGTTAATTTTTATTGTAAAATGTGTTGTTAGGAACAACTGTGCATATTTCTCGACACATGTGAAAGGATTTTGATAGGATATATAGCTAGAAGCATTTTTTCTTTTACTTTAATAAGTAATGATGTGTGTATGAACTTTTATTCAAGATTTCAAATTGTGTCACATGTTCACCAGTACTTGATATAATTTGACTTTTAATCTCCATGAGTTGAGGTGGGGGATACACACACACTATAATGCACTTGAATGTTGCTAAACAGAATTTAGTTTGAATGGATGTAATTTAGCACCAGTAGTGCTACACACACCTCATCTACTTAATACTAACTAAAAATAATTAATGGTTGGTAGTTCCTGCGTAATATTATTTTATTTTTATTAGGGGAGACAGGGACATTCTTCATACTGAGCTACATTCTTTCTCTTCTTCATACTGAGCTACATTCTTAATCCTTTTATTTTATTTTATTAATTTTTGAGACAGGGTCTTGCTATGTTGTCCAGGCTGGGCACAAACTTGTGATCATCCTGCCCCAGCCTCTCCAAATGCTGGAATGACAAGCATGTACCACCCAGCTGGGCTTCTCTAACAAAGTTTTCCTATTATCTGAACTAACAATTTTGCATACTTATCTTACCATATTTGTACCCAGTAGTAATCGGCCATGAGTATCCAAGTTCACTATGCTGAGCACTTACTTTCTGTGGGTACTTCAATATTTGTGTTTATTTCTGCTGACCAATTTATGTGGTGAGCTAATGTAACATGACATGGCACTGTTGTACTCAATTTTGCAATTTGTTTTTTTTTTTTGTTTCAAAATTTAATTAAGAATGCACAATGTTTAGAAAATGAAGAAACTCACCAATATAATTAATATCCCAACTATATTTATCTGGTGATTCCTAAGACATTAAGAACATAATTCTGTAGAAATCTGGAGAACATTATTCTATGCTCCCAGAAGAAATATGACACCAAACCTCTAAATTTATTACCTTTTGATTTTTTTTTGGTTTGTTAGGAGCTATGTAAATCAAAATATAATATTTAGAGAAGCCATTTAGAGCATCACTGCAATCATTTATTAATGGATTTGTTAAGTTACCAAAGTGGTCTGTATGGATTGTACTGAGAAATCATGTCTTCATACATAAATTTCAACAGGATGTTGAAGAGTTAAAAAAAAACCTAGCAAAACCTTTAAGTGATTTTAAACCATCAGCCTCGATGAAGGTCAGAAGCATATGGAAGAAATAAAAACTGAGTTGGTCATTGAAGGTGAATATGTAGTTAATATCTCATGAGGCTGCTTGTTGAACTTGTGACCTCATCACAGACACATTTGTAAATTGTGAGTAACCCATCCTTCCAAGGAGACTGTCTATGCAAGTGTATCACCAAAATAAGAAATCACACTGAAGAGGTCAGTGCCCCAATTTTAAATTATGCATCCAGCATCACAGAATAGATTTCAACATACAATAGAATGTTTTTAGAAATATTAGTTAAAAAAAATGTGAGCCAACTAGTAAAAGTTTTCCTTCTTGCTGGAAGAGTTCAAAACTTCAATGAAACCACTATAATGCTACAACAATTTTGTCCCTGGTATATTTATAGTTTTAGTCTGTTTTCATATGGAAATTTACAAAGTTTCATAATTTTGAATGACAATTAGTGGTAGAATTAAGGTAGTTGCATAATATTCCTTCAAAGGTCATGTTAAATTATACACAGTGACATTAATTTTTCCAAGGCAATCACTTTTACATTTCCAAGGTAACATTCTACCTGGAATATTGGTTATTTAAATATATTAATATATGATTATTTTGTCATAAAATTTGTTATGAATTGTAAAATAATTTTTCTACTTTTCATATATATTGATATTATGCCTTTAAAAAGCTAGCACTGAATGAAACCAGACAAAATTTTTGAATAAAATATTATTCATCAATAAACTCTCAATTGAACTTTTGAATGAAATGAACCAAAAATGTGATTTTCTTATAAATTATATTTTTTCATGACTAGAATCAACGTGTCAGATGTTAAGAATCAATAAACACATTTACAAAAGATGTGCAACCACATATTCATTTAGTTATGTTTCTATAAGATTAAAAAAGGGAAAGAGAAGAAAATTATAATTACATTATATGGTTTATAGAAATTCTAATAAAGTGATAATTAAAGTATGTGAACAGCTGTATTTTTCAATTTAAAAATATTTGCTTGAAGTTACACTTCCATACAGCAGTGTATCTACTGTTCCTTTTAAGATCTCTTTTCACCATCTTCAAACCTTTTTTTTTTTCCTCTCTCTAGTTCCTCTTTTCTAGTAAGACAGCATAAGGGTTTTAATTTTTTTCCATCTTTCACTTCTTGGTTGACTGATCCTCTGAAAAACTGGTAGTACATTTTTTGAAAACCCTTTTAAATATAAACCAATACTGTAGATGTTTATGATCAAAAAATGTATAGACCTCATAATCCCTACTTTCAGTTCAGTTTTGTCCTAGGACTTGCAGCCTCTGTGTGTCTGGAGTAAAACATCAGTGCAGCTAATGTAAGGTAGAATCTGTCAAACGTTGATTCTCTCACCTTTGCAAGAAAAAGTATAAGGCCAAATACGTCAGGCCTATTTCGGTAAGACAGGGCACTGTCTGAATTGAATCTTAAAAGTTTATGTCAGAGTCAGAATCAAGAGAATGCACTTAAGGGGCATTAGAAACCTGGGGAGGATTATTTTAAGGTGAATTTGGCAAAGTAGAAAACAGGATGGGGTTAAAAGTTTATGACATAATAGTTTTATTTCAGTAGATAACGGTGAGGTAAGATTTCTTTGAGGGGTGTTTTGGGGTGGTTTGTTTGTTTGTTTTGGTTTTTTGAGACAGGGTCTCACTACGTAGTTGAGACTGACCTGGAACTCACTATGCAGCCCAGGCTGGTCTCGAACTCACAGTGACCCTCCTGCCTCAGTCTCTCTAGTGCTGGGATTACAGGTGTGCGCCACCACACCCGGCTTTCATTTTTCTTTTTGACTTTTTGAGACAAGGTCTTGCACTGTCATTCAGCCCAGCCTTGAACTCATTGTGTAGCACAGGCCCGCCTCAAATTCACACTGATTCTCCTGCTTCTCAGTGTCCTGAGTGCTGGAACTATAGGTGTGCATCACCGCGCTAGGCTAAAACAGACTACTTGAATTCTTTCCAACTCTTCTAAGAATGAAAAGTTTTAAAGCATATTGCTCAAGTATTTTTACTTGGTCACACTATATTTATCACAGGATCAGAGAAATCTTATCAGATCTAAAGAAAGACAGAATAAAAAAAAACTAGGGCTCTATTCACATCATACAGAAGAATTAATGGCAACGGAGTTTAGAGTTTGTGTAGGCCCTAAATACTTGAATTACAGGCCTGATGATGGAGAGGTACAAAGAATTTTTTAATCTGTTATGTTGTCTTTACATCACATTATAAAGGATATATTCCAAAAGTTATTAATAAGTTTCTCCCTCCTTCTGTCTGTCTCTATACAGGTACACATACACACACACACACACACACACACACACACACACACACACACGTCTCATAAGATATATATAAGCTCACAATTATGAATTAGCCCTGGTTCTACAATTAGTCTGCCAGTTATTGCTTTTTAGGAGTAGTACCCATTTTTGTCTATTCATGTATGTCTTATGAAAGTATGTAATAAATTTGATTAATTTTACACCATTTTTGAAAAGGAATTGTTTATGTAGTAGCCTCTAAGAATAGATAGATAGACAGACAGATATGTGACAATTGAGGGCCATCATAGGTAGATATGAAGTCTCTGGCATAATGTTTGTTTTCTAAGAAATCTACTACCATGAATAAGAAGAAACAGAGCATCGACAAGAGCAATGCTTGCAAGAAGCTTGAAAGATCAGAGCTCTCAAATAGTAAAGGAAAATGCAATTATTCATTCCAGATAAAAACAGAGGGCTTTCTATGCCAACCACAAACATCCAACCCACAATGGCCTGGTAAAAGGGAGGCAGAGGGGAATGGATACCCCAACATCACCACCCTCTTTTCTACTTCGAGTCTTGTTTCATTCACTCAGACAAACCTAAAATTGGCATCAGGGTTACCTGATGTAGTCCATATCTTCTGTGCCACAGAATGCATGGAGAAAAGTCAAGTGAGAGGCAGGAAAGCAGGGAGAAGCTATGTAGAACAATTATTTTCTATACAGTTGTACCTGTTTGTAATATTTGTATGTTCTTTGTGGCAGGCAAGAAGATAATAAATGCCCTGATAATTCAGAGAATAGGTGACACAACCCTAGGAATTTGGTGACAATTTTGAGTTACAGAACCAAACCTAGAACCACTTAGCTTCAAACCATCCAAATTCAGAACAATCAATATCTATTTTATGTAAGCATCATTCTTCCATTGCTATATTGTGAATTTATGCCCTGTCTTGTGAGGTAGCTACTGTTTTGATCCCTCTTACCCAGATTAGGTAATAAAGATTAGATCATAATGAGTTTGGCAGCTTCAGTCATAGCAGTTTTATTTTACTGGAATTGTCAGAAAGAAACCAGAATGCCTTTTCTTTCTCATTAATGTGACCTTAGTGTCCATTTTCTTTATATGCAAAAAAATAACAGTAGGTAAACCACTGCAAGAGTTCTTATGTTACTTAAATTTCATGATATATTAAAGCTATTTTGAAGTAACACGTAACTATCCTATCATACAAACCAAAGCATTTTTAAATATACATGATATTTTACACACAAAATATCAATATTTTTCTGTCATTCAATCAGTACATTTCTTGGACAAAAATGAAATCTCCCATTTGTTACATTAGTAGCTTTTTCTTGTTTCTTTCCCAGTGCTCTTTGACTCTTTTAATTTAATGCTGGCTCCTCAAGCTGATTATGATTTCACAGTGTCATATCCCCACAGACTTTTTAATCATAAAGTGGTGCACATAATAGATACTCAGTAAGCTTTGTTGTGTGAATATAACAACGTGGCAGTATATCATTTGTTCACCTCCAACATAAAGGTTTCTATCATATTTAATAAAGTCTAAGAAAAGTGCCTACCTCTAACATTAACTAAAAGTACACTTTCAACAATAAGTAGTATGTCATTCTATAGCTTAGGTTAAGGGAAATATTTTCACTTGTTATTCCCAATGAATACAACAAACTCACCAGAAATGTCATTTCTGAATTCACTTCAATTGGCTCAGATTTTTAGAAGGGATGAAAGTTTATAATGAAAAGAAACCTACCAGGGATCAATACAGTTTCATTTCCACTTGAAGCTTTCTTCCACTTTTTTTCCCTTCCTACATATCTGTACAACCAACCACGGTCCACAGGACAGAGAGCATACACTTTCCTGAGAGAATTCTAAAGAGTCATTTGGAGGCTCAGGTTTCTTTCTTGTTTTTTCTATTGTCATTGCTTCAAATGTTTTGTTTTGTATTTTTTTACTACAGAATTCTTAGGGTCATAATAAATTAAATCCTATACATCAAATATTTGAACTACACTTAATCTAAAAAAATGATAAAACACCAAAGATGTGTCTGACCTTGTAAATGTTACCAACTTTTAACAGAAAGAAGAAAATTAAATAAAATAGACAGATGGCTTAAATAGCTTTTAAATTTTGTTATAAATTCCTACAAAGGAAGATAGCGACCACCATCTAAAACCAATACTGATACAATGTATTCCTCACATTGTTACACCCTATTAGAAAACAAAGAACATACATCAGAAGGAATTTATATATGTCTATGTATCAGGATTAATTTACACCAGTGTTTATTTGATTTTGTGTAACTTAAAACCGTGATGAAGCTATGTGAATAAGGATGTTTAAAAATCTAAGGTTTTATGGCATACTTATTAATCAGGCAATATGTTAGGATCATAAGTATTATTTTATTTATTCTTATCACAATTCCCTGGTATGGGTAAAATGCTATCAATATGGCAGAATAGAAAACTGGGATTCTTGAGCAAAATTTTATAACTCCATTGCTAGGGCTTTTGGAGAACTTCACAAAATTCACAGGCTGGTTTTACATTCAAACAATAATTAGTGTCTCTTCTATCAGTCAATTATTTGTGTAGCTTTAAACACAACCTCATCGCCTTGTGCTATTGTGTATTTTAACAAAATAAGTTATTGGGTCACTCTTTTTTTGCTATATCATTCATTCATTCAGCATTTCCTGAATAAATAATGTGTCCCAGGATTAGCATTAGCTCTTAAATTTAGAAGTATAAGATGCAAGTCCTGCCTGAAGAGGCTTTGATATATTAGAAGTCACACAATTTAAAAGCCTAATTACAATGCTGAAGAGTAGGACAATACGTGCTGCAATAGTGGCATGCACTTGTCTCTAATTAGGAAGATGCATTTAACTCAGGCCCAGTATTTTATCTGGAAAAGCTTCCCAGAGGTAGAAGCATTTCATCTGGTTATTTGTGGTGCATTAACTTCAGGCTAGTATCCAGTCCCCAAAGTAAACTCACTGCTTATAGTACTCATTAAAATTGCTCTTTTATTGTTTTAATTCGCTGGCTCAATTAAAATAAGTCCACTATTTAAAGTCCACTATTGGGTTGGGGATGTAGTTTAGCGGTAGAGCACTTACCTAGCAAGAAGCTGCGGGTTCATTCCGCAGTTCCATACAAAAAGATCTACTACTTGGTTTTGAAACACAGACTAAGCCTTACTACTCCTTCTTGTCCACTGACTTTGGAGATGGAGGAGGGAAGAGGAAATTAGAGAAGCATATTCTCTAGCAAAGAATTAATGAATCAAATAAACGAATCGCTGTTAATGGGCCAGAAAGTGAGTTATCGATGAATACTTTCCTAGAGGCACTGAAGTTTAGGGTCTAAATGGCCTAATTTTTATCACCAATGCCATGTCCTAAGCTTTACCATCACTGGCCAGTTTCTTATAATCAGAGAGAGAACCACTGGAGGTTTGTGAAGTCCTCACTCTTGTGAGATTGAGAACAATTCTAGAAAGTTATCTATATATTTCTTTCATTTCCCAAGCTGACACAAAACTTAATATGGAATTGCTTAAATCCTCTGCTTTCTTCTACATAATTTGGTTCTACATAATTTCTAAGACTCGGGTCTTCCTACTGTATTCTTAAAAGAAAAAGAAAAAAGAGAGTACTCCAAAAAAGAGGAACAAGAATGAAAGCAATAACAACAAAAACAAAAACAAACAATCAAACAAGAAAACCTTTCTTGCTGAGTTACTTCCCTTTAAGCATCCTTTCTGGAATTCTGACATAATGCTTTTCTATTTTCCTCTGTCAGGGCCACTTCTAGCTGCAAGTAAAATAATAGTGCAGTTATCAGTTATCATAATCTTCCTCATGTAGTTTGGATCCAAGATACTACATTGGGAGAAAGAGGACAACAAGATTTGCTAATCATACACATATGATAACTAGAACAAGCAAAGAAAAAAAATGATTCTTTTGTCTTAGAGCTGAAAATGGGTGGCTACAGATTACTGTTAAAAAAAAATGAAAGAAAATCAAAGGGTTTTTTTTTTTTTTGGCTTGATGTTAACTTTGCCGTTCTTCGGAGTTATTTAAAAGCTATTTGAAAGTGATGGAAATTCGAAAAAACAGATTAGAATTATGGTAATGACTCATGAATCATTCATCAAATGGTGGCAATAGGTCATCTGAGAAGCAGTGCTTAGGTGAACAATCCCCTACGTTGTTTTGTAATTGTGTGTGGGTGTGTGAGACTCTCTGTTCAATGATGTTTGGTAACAAATTGCATTAGGATACAGAGATACCGTGTCCACCCCAAGCAAAAGTTAGATTTGTTTATTGATCAAGTTAACAAAGAAAATAACTCCCGTAAAAATATTGGGCAGACATTTTAGCAGTTCTTCAAAACGTTGTTTCAGGAGTTTCCTTAATACACAATGGATTTGAACCACAGCATCTGTATCATCTCTGTAAGTCTTGGGGTAAAAGAGAAAATGAGAAAAATCTGAAGCTCACACTGCCTGTCTTGCCGTGAATAATAAAGTCCTTGGTCTCTCACTCAAGAGTCTGTATCTTTGGATGGCTTCGGTGGCCAGTTAGCTTGTTAGCTGGCAAATAAGATAAAACTTTAGAATCTTCATGGTTCCTGACTATGTAGATAAAGATAACAAAAGAAAAAAATATGCAATATCTTAGACTAGCCAGCATACTGAGACAGAGATAGACAATCCAGAGAAAGAAAAGGGAGAATAATAGTCATTAGATGCTATCAAATAAGGAGGATTTTTTTTACTTTTAGTTAAGGAATCCTGCATTTAAAATTATCTTTCCACTAAGAAGTCTTTTTGTTCTTCTCATGTCAATTGTTTAGGTAGATAATTGACAGCTACATCCAGCAAGATGTAAAAGATAGTTTAAATGTTTAATTAGATATAAATCAAGTAGTAGATTTATCCTTAAGAGATTAAAAATCCACTAATACTAGGCACAGTCTATTTATACGTCTGTGAAAAAAAATTTAATCTCATTAACAAAAAGATACTCATTATATCACACAAGTAACGTAATTAGTGGTGGATATCTACCAAACTAAGTTTTTAAATTTTAAAATAATTATAAATTAACATGGAGTTATAAGAGCATCCGCATGTTCTACATTCACTTTCCTCTGGTGGTAACAACTGGCATAAATACAGACAATCATAAGCAAGAAACTCTCACTGATAAAGGCCAGTGATCTTATTCAGATATTAACAATATTACATTTACTATGTGTGCATGTTTATTTAGTTGTACATGAATAGTGCCATCACGTGGACTCCTTTTACCAGTTTTCAGCCACAGCCACCTCCCTCCTATCCCAAATCAGAAATTAGCCAGTTGAAATGGGGGGTGGAGTGAGATTGGACAGAGATATGCAACATTTTGTGTCATGAGAAAATGTGTCAAATTTAAAGAACATAACTTTTTATTATCTTTCTTGCTAGTTTACTATGAACACGCTTTACTATGTACACACCTGTTGGATTTAATTTGTAGGGGAACTATTTATATGAGAGAAAGATAAAGATGGATACAGTGACAGATAAAATAAGCAATACAACAAACATTTTCTCATTTTCATTCTTCTTTAATCACCTACGAGTAAGTCACAGAAATTTACTTTTAAAAAGGTCTGAACATCTCATCTTTTTGCAATTAAATCGTGATGTGCAGGTGACCAATAAAGATAGCATCTTTTCCTTCCCCACATCCTTAGTTGTAAATCATGTTACGGCAGAGCAACAGTTTACCTTGGTTGGCTCTAGGGAAACCCGGGACATTAGTAAAACTCATTTCTGGGTGTGTGTGGGTGTCTGTGTGGCCCTGGCAGCTGTATTTGGCCCCTGATGTCTCCCTCTCGGGCTCTTCCTCCCTGCCCCTGTCCTAGTTGCTGTAAAAGCCCCTGCTTTCCTCTGCCACGCCCTTCGGTCCCGCTCTTTCTGCCTGAGAGCCGGTTGACTATGGACTGAATCCTAGGGTCTGTGAGCCAAAGCGAACTCTTCTCCTTAAAGTTGAGTGGGTCAAATATTTTGTCCCACCAATAAAATCCTGACTAATACCAAGTCCTTTGTCAATTTAACACTATTCTTCAGATGCACTGATTAGGTAAGTTAGAAAGTAATGAATTCCATAATAGAGATTAAGAGGCGTGAGAGTTCAAAGGGAGAGAAAAAGAGAGGAAGATAATTTCCTGGAGAGACATGGTGGAAACTTTGTAGTGTACAAATCCTAATTCATAATTCCAGGGATCTGTTTTGCTTGTGCAAGGAAAATTCCACCGGTGTATTGCATGAAAATAAATTTTGCCGGTGCTGCTTTTTTTAATTTCAGCTGCCATACTTCATAATTCTTAGAATTTACATCTTTTGCCAGAAATTTCACATTATCCATAATCAACCCTTCACCCTATAATTCTGGTCCCAGTTAGAAATCAAATTCATGGCCTGCCAGTCCTCAGTCAGTAAGGAGAAAAGATGAGAAAGTCTCCCACCTTATGTTTCTCTGCACTTTCAGTTTCCCCTGACATAGTCACACCACGTTGCACAGATGAGTGAAACAATGCCATAAAGAAAATACAATGGACAAATAAAAATTTGATCTCTCACTGCTGTGGACTGAACCTAAGCCCCAAATAAGGGACCTTTGTAAGCTTCCAATATATTCACTTCTGCCATCTCTGCCTTGATTCCATTCCCTCACTTTATGCCCCCTTCCCCTGAAAGCCATCATTCTGCAAATCTCTTTGTCTGAGTCCCCACCCAAATACCTGGAAACAGACTGATGAGTGGAAGTCACGGTCCTCAGGGGTCTCTCTTCCCTGAGTCCCTCTCCTCCTTCACTTCACCAGAGCTGCCTCATGTGAAGGAAGCCCTGAACCTCACCCATGATGTCAGTAAGTCCCCAGCATAAACATGGGCCAAGGACTCCAAGATCTCTCCTCTGAGAGCGACATATATTACCTGGTCAGGATCTCTCTCCTTCTTTTAAAAATTTCTCATCTATGTGAAGTGCAGATATACTAGTTCCCTCAAGTAAAGTTTGTTCAATTACATCATGCACATCTTTAGTACAAATATTAAAAATCACGGACAACAGAATTCAGAATATAAATATTAATTTTCCTGAAGTACTCGGTAAATCGTGTTATTAATAAAAATAGATTTTACCAAGTATCAAAGCACCTGGCCCTTCTTTCTGAAATTCTTCAGTGCTTTTAATATAGAGATTAAATTCTAAATCTCTATTTTATAGACAGTGGTGCTTTCCTGGCAGAAGCTAGCAAAACGGAAGGGGGACCATTTCTCTTTACAGTGCTGGACATGCTGATGTAAAAAAGGGGCACTGATCGATGGCAAAGAACAACATTTCTCAGATGGCAAAAATAATCAGGGCCCACATCTCCACTCAAGGGAAACTGTGCTGGAGTGCGTAAGTGATTCTGCTTACACAGAATATACCAGATCATGCTGGTACTGAACGTGGTGAAATCAAAGCCTCAGAAGCAGGCAGAATTACAAAAAATACTTTTATAAAAAGGGCAAAAGTGAACACAAAAGAAAAAGAATACTCATGAGGGGCCAAAAAGGTGAAGTAAATACTGGATACAGTTAGACTGGTAAAATAATCCTAGTGAGAGAAACCGCGAATATACATTGTTTATCATTTTTACCATTTTTAATGACAGAAAGACACCTGAAATTTTTTTCAGAAACAATTTAGTCCTGATATGTGATAAAAACATTACCATTTTACAAAAACTATAAAAACTATGCTTTGATTTCTGATTTACCTATCAACATGGTGTTAAATTGTAGTACTTGATCCAGAAGGATACTGCAGTGATCTAGTATTAGAAAAAAATCTTGTTCGTAAATCCATAAAGATATTATTTTCTAAAATACCTAATCTTGCTGTACGATCTGAATAAAATTATAATGAAATTGATAAAATGTGTTATGAGTAATCATTTGACTCTGAAGCAAGGAGTTACTTTTACTCCATTTTGCAGATTTAAAAAACGAAGCTTAGAAAAGCTGGATAAATTATCGAAGTTAGTTGCAAAGTTGAAAGATATTTCAAATTGTTCAAATTGTTCCTGTCTCCAAAGAGTGTCAAATTTTTATATACTGTCACTGAAGAAATGTTAATTTTAAGATTATCAATTTCATTCATAATATCAGTTTAGTGGTTCCACAAAGCCAGAAGTCAGTGCCATTGAAACCACTCATAAAGCTGCATTAAAGAGTTCTAAGTAGAAATAGACTTACTTTCTTTGGAGGGTATTTGATTTGACTCAAAAAGATATTTTAACTAAACATAAAGGAAGTTGTGTTATACAGTCTCAAGCCAGCAAATGTAGAACTTTTCATTCCTTCTTGCTCCACACTTACCTTGTATTTAAATCTAGTGCTCAGTACAACAATCCGCTCTTTCCATAGGGCAAGAACTAGATCTCTCTTTTTATCCCCATCTTTTCCTCAGTTGAATAACTAAACTACACCAGAGGCTTTCTTCCCGTTTTCTTTTCCTCTGTTCAGAGCCATTTGTTCTTTTTGCGACTGAGGTAGTACACTTTTCCTTTCATGAGAGCTCCCGGAAACGCTGAGAAGTAGGCGCATATTTTCATAATCAGGCTCCACCGCACCTCTATTCTACTAGAGTTCTCCTATTCCACCTCACATCTTCAAAATTAAGTTTATTAGTACATTGGAGGCACGCACAATGATCACATTCATCATAGGGAATTTGTACCTATACATGATATATCCAGACTCCTCTTTTCATCCCATTCCCTTATCCTACTTTCAACCCCTCTTCCTCATTTACAGAAGCTTTGCTTCCAATATTTCCTTTTCTCTTTTCCCTTTCTTTCTCTCTCCCCTTGCCCCGGTTCTCCTTCCCATTTGAGCATTTTCTTTCTATTTCATAATACGTAGTATATATATTTGGTCCTTATTAACACTTTTGGTTTCCCATGTCAGAGAAGCAATGTGATATTAACTATGTGTGTTCAATTTTTTTCATTTAAGAGTATGATCTCAAAGTGCACCCATTTAGCTATAAATGTCTCAAGTTTGTCCTTCTTTATGGCTGAGTAGTACTCCATTGTATAAAAATTTTTCTTCATCCATTCATCAGTTGATGGGCATTTGAGCTGTTTCCAAGAGTTACTATTACAAATTGTGTCACTATTGACATATAGACATGGGTGTTCATATATCACTGTGGTATGATGGTTTTAATTCTTTTGGGAAGATACAAAGAAAGAAATAGCTGGGTCAAATGGTCAAAACTAATTCTAGTTTTGTTAGGAATCTCCATGCTGATTTATACAGTGGGAACCCTCGTTTTGACTATTAACATTGCAACTAGAATCTAGGCAAGGATCTAATTAGTGCAAATGCATCACAAGAAAAAAGATGTTATCAGATTTTTAACAAAGTATGGAAGCCTTAGGCCATAGAAAAAGATCTAATATATGGTATATAGACATGAGAAAACTGGGGAGAGCCTTTGGGAAGACAATTGTAGAGTAAAATTATTGATGTCGTTTTCTGTAAAATCACCAGCCTACATAGTCAATTATATCTCCCAAAGAAGATTAGCACTGATGATTTTAAAGTATTAATACAGATTATTTTTGTTAATCAAAGTTTTGATGACACAAAGAACACTAAGTCATCTATGATAACGACGCTTTTAAAGCCTTAACCCACTTTTGTGTAAGTCATCTCAGTAACTAGGAAATGCAGGTCAGAGGAGAGCTGCCTCATGGAAACACTGACAAAAGAAACACAACTTTAATTTTATAAACTAAGAAACTGATGCTAGAGTTTCACCAGGCTAATGACGCACTCTTGAACTTTTTATCTCACCCTTTCTAGTTCTCGTGTTCTTGTTTCTGGGACAAAGTTATCCGCCTCCGAGATTTCATCATTACATCTGAGACAGCTGGATCTTAGGAGTGGCTATGATATTAAAAAGTGGACTGGCTGCTTTCCCCAGGGCCTGAATAACCCAAGATGACACAACGAATTTTCTAGAAAGGAGACATACGTTTGGAAGAATGAGAGGGAGTCATGTAGTCCCATGAAAGTTCCACTCAGAGAACATTTAGAGTGGAAGAGGCGATATATAACCAATGTATGAGAATATTTTAGAATAAATATTTAACACAATGCCCCCACAGAGGATCATCATTTTCCAGTAGAACTTGCTTGATGAAGACCTCAGCCTACAGCTACAGGCATTTATGCCATTTAAATGTCCACAAGCATTCTCAAAGGAAAAAGTTCCATAAGCATATCAGGGTTATGCTTGCCCTTTCATTATTGGTTGTGCATGACACCAACTCATCTGAAAGTTCTATAGATATAAAACTGGGCAGGGGATTTAGCTCAGTGGCACTGTGCCTGCCTCAGAAGCTCAAGGTTCTGAGTTTGATCCCTGGTACAAATAAATAAATAAGCAAATAAATAAGCCTTTGTACCTTCCTACTCTTGTTCTAGCCTCTCCCAACTCACTAAAAGTCAAACTATTCTTGCAATTGCTCAGGTAAAAAGTCTTCCAGACATCTTTAAACAACCCTCATTGGCTCTACTTTCACCACATATCCTGAATCTAACTTTTTAATTTTTATTTCTACTTCCAGTAGCCTGGTCTAAACCACAGTCATGTCTTTCTGGAATACACCTATAGTCTTCCACCTGCTTTTTGTACACCTACTCTTTCCTTCCTATAGTCTCTGTTTTCCACAAGCAACCAGAAGAACAATTACTTAATCTTCCAAGACAGGTAATATTCCTAGTCCACACCGAACTCTAAAGATTTATCTTCCTGACTCAGAGTAAAATCCAAAATCCATACTCTGGCTTTATATGATCCAGTACTTCTCACTATCCCTTTGGTCTAACCTTCATCCACTCTCTCTTTGCCAATTGTGACATACCCACATTTGCCTCTTGGTTAGTTTTCAAATGGGTCAAGCACACTCACTTCAGGACCTTTGTACTCACACAGAAATCTTGCTTTGCTATACACACTGTACTTCAGGCTGGCCTTGAACTAATTATGTAGCCAACCCATGCTGGCCTCAAACTCATTCAATCCTCCTGCCTCTGCCTGTACAGTTCTGGGATTACATGAGGGAGCCACCCTACTTGTTTTCATTTTATGTGGGTCTCTGTTCAAATGTCACTTCCTGAGAAGTATTCATAATAATTGCACATAAAATGGCAGTCCCATTTGCTTTTAATTTCTCAAGTTGTTTTATTATTTTATAGCATTTATTATTTCTTTGGATGCTATGTGTTTATTTTTTTATTCATCTCTTTCCATTGAAACACAGTCCAACAACAGCATGTTTTTATCTATTTTCCTCATTGCTATATATCCAGTACCTAAAACAGGGTTGGTGTACAGTTGATCATTCATAACTGTTTACTGACTATGTGAAATTATTGCTTTAATTCTTTTAAAACTCTATAAGATAGGTAGTACACACCCTTGTGCTAGAAGGAAATTGCTCACAGAAATATTAAATGGCTTTCTACCACTGATAGCTAATAAGAATTGAAATTCAGGTTGGTACCAAGGCTCAGAGTATACATTTTTAATGACAATTTGGCACTGACTTGCTAGGATGAGATCGTAAGAAGAGGAGGTTTAAGTAAGCAGAACTTGTATATTAGGAGCAATAAGAAACAAGGTTTGAGAAGTTAAATTTCCATACTGGGATGAAACATAAAACCCTCTACATTTATATCTCTCATTTATTAGTTCTTGGCTGCAGGGTTAGAGGAAGTTTATTCCAGCCCATAATCTAAATTGAAAATGAAATTGAAGATACTTACTGCTGAGATGTTAAATGTTATATATTTTATTGTTTTCTAATAATAATATAAAATAATGTCTTAAATATATTTTCCATTAAAAAGTCTCATAGTTATGTTTTTTTCAAAAGTTTACAATTTCCCAGAGTGAAAAATGTAGTAATAATAGCCTAAATTATTGCCAAAAATGTTGGAAATGACGTTTATGAACTGCTACTGCTCTTTGTTGTAATTTAGAAGTGTTCACTAAGAAAAAGTGTTCATTTCAGAGTCAGGAGCATACAATTTTGTAGTATCAGTTAGCCTAAGTCTGGGCTCATAATCTCAACCCCAGAGTGACACACAGTAGAAGGGTTACTAAGTCATCTCTAAATGTTTAATACTGAACAATACACCTAAATTGGCCTCTTTTAGCTGGGAGTAATATCTGACAATGCTGAATGCATGCATGCATGTGATTATCATTTTTTAAAATTACTTTTTATAAATTATGAGTTAAACAAAATAATAAATGATTAGAAAGTATAGAAGCCAGTCTCAGCCACACTAATAACTATTTGTATAGTTTTCTTGCTAGTGTTTCAATTTGTAAAGTAAGATAATATAATTAATTGTCTTCATTTTTGTCCTGGTCTCATGTGATACATGCTTCATCTATACAAACGTGTACTACTTCTTTCTTTGAACAGGTTAAAAGCCACTTTTTAGTTTCACAAATGTCATCACTAATAATGTTCTTCTACTGACTTCAAAAATGTTAGCTTTATCTTTAAATACCTGATAAACTTTACTGGGGTTTGACTACTGCTTTATCTTCTTTAACTCCAAATATGTGAGTTTGTGATTCATTCAAAACATCTGAAGACTGTGCTGGGTATTTAGCTCAGTGGTGCCACCACCTACCTCACAAGTGCAAGGTCGTGAGTTCAATCCCTGGTACCCCCAAACAAAACAATTGAAGATTCGAATATAAGCTTTTTTTTAACTTCTCTATGGAGAGAATGGTACTCAAATGAGATTTAATTTAATCAAAATCCATGGACAAAGGGAAAATATTTTCATCAGAACACAATAAAGTGCTATTGCATATCTAAAGAAAGATTCAACAAATTAAAGAGAATGCTTTCAATTAAGAAGACAATACATATAAATACCATTTTCCAGAGTGCTATACAAATAGTACCATACCAATTTCTTTTGTAATATATAAGAACTATAACCCTTATCCTTATAATAAGAAAAAAGATTAAACCAATTAAATATAACTGACTTTTCTTAGATGCATCAAAGAATTTAAGTCATGGGACAATCAGCCAGCCCCAAATCTCAAGAGAGAGGAGAACTCAGCTATGGACATCTGAGAGCTGCTTACACTGGTTATTATTTGTAAGTGGCAATTCTGACAAACTGCTGGAGACCAACTGTGTAAGAAGCTTTGGGCACTAGCAAGAGGCAAAGAACAGTCACTAAGAAATATGCCCACAGGATTGTCCATAACAAAAGCCTTCTCTCTGGTGAGAAAGGAGAGGCTTTAGCAGTGGCCCAGAGTACACCTTGTTTAGGGCCATTTCCCAGGTCATTCCTGTGTCACCTAGAGGGGTGGGGATGGAGGAGCTAGAACAAAACTCTAAAGATCACAGTCCCGAAACACGGACCCATTTAAATACAAATATACACCGGGGATTTAGCTCAGTGGTTCTACCACCTGCCTTGCAAGCGGAGGGACCTGAGTTCAATCCCCGGTACCCCAAAAATAAATAAATAAACACAAATATACAATCATAAATTTATAGTACAGCATCATTCCTTTCCCCAGACCTTACTGCACCTACCACAGTGATTCAGCATATTAACATCCACCACAGGGAACCAGCACACATAAACAGTGACATGCAACTGAACAGATTCTGCGTAAGCAGGAGTTTCTAGGAAAACACAAAGTCAACACAGGAGATAAAAAAGACAGTGAATAGTGATTCCTCAACAGATTACTCTGTCCTCACACAAAAGACTTGTTTCCCTCGGTTCTCTTTCACATAATATGTCATTCATGTCTTCAGTAAAACATCACAAGGCATTATAAAGTTCAAGAAAAAAAACCTTGAAGGTACAAAGAATGCACATCAGAACAGGGCTCAAATATCACAGATTTTTTAACTATTAATACAAGAATAAATAATTTGAATAATTATAATTAATATCATAAAGTATTAATAATGACAGAAAAGTTAAGACACATAATATAGCCAGAAAAATGAAAAGTCTAGGAAGACTCAAAATAAATACTAGAATACATAGTGAAGTGAAGACTACCTTTGACAGCTTCATCTGTGGAACAAACAGTAGAAAAATGAATCTGTGATCATGCAGATGGGTTAATAAAAATCCTTGAAACTTAAATTCAAACAGAAAAAGAATGGCAAAAGGACAAAAGAATACCCAATAACTTTGGGAAAATTATAGAAGGTATAGTAGACACATAATTGGGATATCAGTAGGAAAAGGAGAATAAAATAGAGGAGACAAATGAAGAAAACAATGGCCATAATTTTCCACAAATTAAAGACAGATACTGAAACACACACATCCAGAAACACACATATACCAAGCATGATAAATACATACAAATCTAATTTAAAAATCTATATACAAATCTAATATATATGTATATATATATATACACAAATCTAATATATATGTATGAGCTATATATAATTATATCATACATATATATGATATATCTGAGTTATATATAATATATGAGCTATATATATTCAATTTTATATATATATATATATATATAGATAGATAGATAGATAGATATATTCAATTTACAGAAAACCAAAATCAGAGAGTGAACATTACTTTCACTGAGTCAGGGTCTTGCTGTGTAGATAGGCTGGCCATTTCACTATGAAATGCAGACCAGCCTTGAAATTTCTGCAATCCTCTTGCTTCAGCCTCCCAAGTGCTAGAATTTTAAGCAGCAGCAGGACCCCATGTTGGAAGGATTTTTTGACATTAAATCTGATGGAAACCTCAAAATGTTGACTAGATTAAAAGTATAAAAAAAAGAGCTGACCTTTTTAAGGGTTGCTTGATATGAGGAAGATAGAACAGTTGACCTTACATCCCCACACACTGCATAATCTAGAGCAATATTATGGCTTGTATCTAGATATCCCCACAAAGCTTCATGCACTCATAGGTGTGGCTTTCGATGTTGGCTGGATTTAAGGTATGATTCTGGGATTAAGGGTGTGTTGTACTGGATCAATCCACTAATTGGTTTATCATAGTTCTGTGTGGACATGGGAAGGACCACCCTGGTTGTCAGTCTCATCACCTAAAAGGCTTATAACTTGGAAGAGATAAAAGGAAAATGGAGGCTTGCTGTTGCAGCTTGCTGCTTTGCTATTTCACTGCCTCCTGCCTGCTTGACCATGAACTGTCTCTTTGTAATGCCCTTCTCCCATGCCACCATGCCATGAAGCCAGAAGACTATGGACTGAAACCTCTACACACTGTGAGCCAAAATAAACCTTTCCTCATTTAAACTAAATACAATATTGTGTCTCAAAAAGAAAAGTAACTAAGACATCTGTCCAAGTAAAAGTATAGTCAACTGTGGAATTTAAAAATTCCTAGAAGTCACATTTTAAAGGGAAAAAGACATGTATGTAAAAGATTTATTACTACATTTTGTTGCTTAGTATATGAAGTGTTAATCTTCCATTTGTTTTTTTTGTTTTTGTTTTGGGTTTTGGTATGAGGGATCAAACTCAAATCCTTGCAAAGCAGGTGGCGGAACCACTGAGCTAAATCCCGGGCCCAATCTTCCATCTATATTGATTCAATTTAAGACTTACAACATGTAAATCTTTTATTTGAAAATAAGAAAAACAAAATCAAACTAATTATAAAAACATTTAAAATGATAATTGAAAGCATATTAATCATGTAAAATTTGTTTATACAGATTAATTAGATTTATTTTGTTATTTCCATATATATGAACTTAATTGTTTTAAGATTTTAGGGAAGATGGCTGCATTTGTATTTGTGTGTGAAGATGGCCATGACTGTGTTTGTCACCTAATGTGGATTTTGTGAAGAGATCCAAAATTTTGTTGAATGCTTTTGTTTGAGAACCAAATTGTTTGAGAACAGAAGCATTCATGAATCAAGGTATTACTACATGTACATGACTATCCAGCCTTCTACTTTTGTTCTCCAATCCGTATATACACACATGCTTCTAATCCTTACTAATCCTTCTTCCACTTTCAGGTTGACTTACTTATTTATATTTCTCTTTTTATTTTCATATTTAAGATTCTTTTGACTTTAAGAGAATATCAAAGCCTTTCCCATAAAATTCATTCATTCAATTTAGAATTTTGTTTTTGTTTCCCCAGGCTAGCACTGAGCTCTCTAGCAATGCTGAGCAGTCACAGTGAGTTCAGCTCCCCATCAAACACATAACCAGTAAACAATTGATATTCTACCTTGCAGCACACTGGTAGGCTGTGATGTTCAATACACTATGCATATTAAATGCATTTTCAACTTAACAGTGTTTACAAAATAGAATATGCTTACCAAAATGTAATCCCTTCATAATAGAAGTAACATCTCTATTACTTCAACATATAATTAACTGGATAATAATGAAATAGCTTACATTATATTTAAATGTGAATTTTATACTGATTGGGTATCCAATTTGATTGCCAGATTTTTGCAGGAAATCCTTAAGCTGTATGAAAATTTCAGAGATATCAATACTGGAAAAATATATTGTGCTGAAAACTGTTTTTATATTTTTGTTTTAAATATATTTACAAGTTTTCCAGAGGCTGAATTGAACATTAACACTAATTTTTAATTTAAATTAAATACCCATTAAATTCTCACTTGACATTTATATTCTAACATAAAATGTAAAGAAAATTAAAATTTCGTTACTTATATACAAGCTACATTTCAATTCTTCAATATTCATGTATGACTAGAGGCCACAATACTGGACAGTGAATCTTCAGAATTCACAGAACACAGTTTAAAAACCTAGTCAGAATGATTCTCACTCAGGAACCCAAAAGCTTGAGTTGTATCTCAATGGTAGAACATCTTGCATGTTCAAGTCCCTGGGTTTGATGTGCAGTACAGCACAATGCACACACACACACACACACACACACACACACACACACACAGGTGGAGTCAATATGTGTTCCATAAAGCATTCTGCTAAGTACTTAGCATCTGTATAAACTGATAAATTATCGATCTAGACCTAGAAGGTGAAGTTTCAGACTATGGACCTGGTTAAATTGACTGATATGATAACATCTTCCGATAGATCTGGAAGCAAGCTACCCAGCCAAATTTCATTGGCATCCCTCCCTGTAGAATGTATATTGCTTTCAAAATATCAACTCATCTCAGAGATGCCAAATCCAGTTCCTTAATCAGCCTACCCACAATCAGTATATGAAATAGATTAACCAGGAGTTAATCTCCTGAAGATTTGTCAATGCACCAGTTAATGAAATGCTGATCACTGCTGTAATAGTTCTGGATAGTTGCTGAGAATAGCCAAATAGCTCCCAGATGGAATGTTGAAATACAGTAGAATCATATCTGCAAAAATATAATCACAAGGTGAATTATGATGTCAATCAATGTAGCTTAATTATGGGCAAGAGAGGATATAGTAATATGAAGTGTAGCAATCAAATAAGATTAATGCTGTCTTAACTTAGTCTACTCTACTTTGTGGACTGTGAAAAGCAACTCTTCAGGAAATACTAATTCTTGGAAATCACAGAAATCTTTGCTAAGGATAGACTTCAAGTGGAATCTTAGCTAATAGAAATCCTGAATACTACATGTGGACTTCCTCGTAAAATAATAAAAAAGAGGCACTGGCTATGGAACACTCCTGTAGCCCTTCTTTTCTTCCCTAACTTGATCCTTATCCAACCATGAGGGATAAAGATGCCATAGCCCTCATGGCCCAATTTTTGGGCTGGCTTTGCTCACTCCTTGAGCTTTCCTCAGATGGTCCATGCTCCTGGCTTTTCCAACATCATGAAGTCTCCACTGCACTTTCTGCTTCATCATCACAGCTTCACTCACTGCCCCCTCAGGAGAACACTCCCTGGCCTACCAGGTCTTCTTCTGAAATCTGGGTGGAAAGCTCCCCGACCACACAACTCTTGCATTCTGACGGTGGACTGGCACCACATGGATGACACCAACGGGAAGAGTAGCTGAGAGAGACCTTTTACATTATGCTGGTGGTGGCAGAGGCCTCTGAGTGCCTGGATGGCTGAGCATAGTGAAATGAATCCCAGAGTATCAATTCCCATTCCATAGACTCCCACTAAAAGTAAATCATGTTGCCCTGGAGCTCTCTTCTGAAAGCAAAGTCTTTCATCTTTACAATTTTAAGCCTTGTTTTCTCACATTCCCTCAAGGTATTTTTCCTAAGTATTCTGTTTGAAAGTACCTGGCTTCTTAATGCTAATCTTTATAGCAAGCAAGTTCTCCTCTGACCCATCTTTACAGGTCTCCAACTTTATCAACTTTCTGGCCAAACTAAAAACTTTTTAAAATTACTATGGTGGGAAGTTTGTTCTTGATTGGCAAGGTAGAACTGGCTAAAATCTCTAAACAGTATCCAAACCACAGTCTAAATCATTGGCTACCTTGGAATTTCCTCACCAGATTAATTAGTCTGCTTCTCTTAATCTGCTTCCTTCAAAGCCTTTGGATATAAGCCAAATGCAGACAAATTTTCTGCCAGAGCATAACACACATGGCCTGGAATCCAACGGCAATGTAGACCTCCCCACCTGAAACTTCTGGAGGTTGGTCTTTCTAGCTGCTTTACTGTCAACATTCTGGTCATCTGAGTCCCACCAGAATTTCCAATCAAGCTTGCCTCACAGCCTTCTAGCACTATTTCTCCAGCTGGTATCTCCCAACCTTTCCAAATTTCTTTCAGAAGATGGTTGCAAAGGTTTCTGAACCACGTGGTTAGGTACTCTCAACAGTGACCCCATTCCTACTACAAAAATCTATGCTAGTTACTGCCTTGTTGCTGGGAAACAATACTTGACAACCACAACTCTAAGGAGAAAGGGTTTATTTTGGCAGTTCACCGTTTGTAGAAGACACAGTTTGGTCATCTGAGAGATGCAAATGAAAACATCAGAGATTCCACCTCACCCTACAAAGAATGGCTGCTGTCAAGAAATCAAAGAATAACAAATGCTGGCGGGGTTGTGGGGAGAAAGGAACCCTTCTCCATTGTTGGTGGGAGTGCAGACTGGTGCAACCACTATGGAAATCAATATGGAGATATCTCAAAGAGCTGGGACTAGAGGTTCCATTTGACCCAGCCATCCTTCTGCTGGGTATTTTTCCAAAAGAATTAAAAGAATCATATCACAATGATATATCTGCACCTATGTTTATAGCGGCACAGTTGTAATAGCTAAAACTTGGAACAGCCCATTTGCCCATCAGTTGGAGACTGAATAAAGAAGATGTGGTTTTTCTATAAAATGGAATACTACTCAGCTATAAAGAATGAGAAATTAGAGTCATTCATAGGAAAATGGATACATATTGAGGATACACTCCTAAGTGAAATAAATAAGTCACACATGTGTAAATACCAAATAGTTTCTCCAGTGTGAAAAATTATAATAGTACATAAGATCCTAATGAGATAATCGACAATGTGAAATAGGAAGAAAAGGGCTATAGGTGTAGGGAAAGTGGGAAAGGTAGGGGAAAGGTAATAAGGGAAAAGAAAAAAATATGAGAAAATGAAAAAATGGAAATGAAGTGTTTGTAAAGGGGGAGGTGAAGAGGGGGTGAAGGGAGGGCAGGGACAAGGGGAAAAATTGAGAACCAAGACCTGTCATGTAAAGGTACAAGATCCCAATGATGAATGTAACTGTACTGTATACCTAAAATGTATCAATAAACTCAATGAGAAAATAAAAATAAAAATAAAGCCAGGTGTGGTGGCCCACACCTGTAATCCCAGCACTCACGAGGCTGAGGCAGGAGGATCACTGTGAGTTCGAGACCAATCTGGGCTACACAGTGAGTTTTAGGGCAGTCTGAACTACATAGTGAGACCCTCTCTCAAAAAACCAAACATATTTAAATAAATAAATAAACATAAAAATAAAAAGAAGATCCAGTTTTGTACTTGGCTGACTCCAAGGCAGGGCAGCATGACTAAGCAGCATGGTGGAGGAGGATTTCTCATAGGATAGCAGGCCGGAAACAGAGATCAAGGAGAAGGCAAGAAGGTGGACCTTTCCAGACCTTGACCCCGGTGACCCAGCTCCAACCAGAGTTCACCTCCCAAGTAAAATTTAACTCTAAACTCAGCAATGGGCTAAGCCACGGATAAATATCGCTCCCTCACGAGCTAATCACCTCCCAAAAACCCCACCTGTAAGTGCATGAGGCTTTTCTGGGACATGTGCATGCAAATTATAACAAGTCTCTTTGAGGTACTATCCTAGGAAGGTTTTTGTTGTACTACTAGATACTGTATATGTACAGTGTATGCTGAGCAAGGTTCTGGGGTGCCCAAAGAACAGGACTCTAAGTGCAGTCCTGGGGGTGTGACTATTATCCAAGAAGAATCGATATTTCAATATTTTAATACCCACAACAGTGGTTTCAACAAATGAATGTTAGTCAAAAATATACCTTTTATTTTGAATTATAGACACTTACTTTTCCTTCTGCACAAGATCCAACAAATAAACATTTCTTAAATCATAGAAAATTAAAACATTCTATTAATTTTCATTCTTATGGATGTTTGCCATTAATATTTCTCTCACGTTTCTCTTTATTTTTGCCATTATCTTTTCCTCATCTTTTATGAATTGACTGCTACACCACTCCTGCTCTTAAACGTTTTTTCCAAAATGCTTCAGCTGTAACTAATGGTTTCTTTCTTTTACTGTAACAACAATCAGTGTATATCCTTCATACCAGATAACAGAAGACTTATAATTGGCACTTTCAAATGTGTTTACATAGTGTATCTGATTTATTCGCTTTACAAATCTATTATAAAAATCTAAATGAAGGCTCTCTAATACACTGTGCAGTAAATGCCAAATAAATAAATCTAACAAAAAGCCACTAATGCTGAATGAATAATCATACTTAAAACCTATATAGCCCTCCCTCAAGTAAGTTACAAATACATGTTTATGCATATTAAACACAAAGAGGTTTTTTTAGGAAGAGATAAACAAAGGTAAGCACAAAAGAGAAACAAAACAAAATACTGAACTTTTTAAAGGTGAGAGCTATCTTCCAGCATTAAGCCCTATTTTTACATTTTTATGATTCAAAGCTGTATCAGTTTAATAATTCAAAGAGGCTTAATTTACTTTTAATAGTGGAATAAATACTATAATGACATTTTTACTGGAAAGAAAAGAATGCAATTTGTTCCCATTAAGTGTCTTCTTTTTTTCTCCAATTTATTCTGAACAGGTTATCCAAGGGCAAGATAAAGAAACTCAAAATCAAACTGCATTAGTGCAGCGATGTCAAATTGCAAGAAAAGTAAACTCTAATTTTTCTTTCTTCTCAAGAGGCCCTTAGTGTAACTCCTACTTTGCTTTTATATTTTCATATGCTATGTATAAAGATTCATTGGCTATCATAAAAATTTTTTTCCAACATTAGAGCAAAATTGCTCTTTTATCTATATGAAAAGAACATGCAGCCCTACATCTGTTGCAGGCTTACTTTTCTACTCACTGCATCAAAATTGAAATCACTTTTGGAATAAAGTCTACAATGTGCAGAATACATTTCCTATTCCATAGTGTATATCCTCATCTTCTTGTTTATCTCTGATACAATATAGGATAATTTGCTTAAAAATGCTCCATTTCTTCTTTCTTATTGTCTTTATTTCTCATCTTGAACTTCCTAACTTTACTACAAATGTCTAAAAAAATTATGAGTAATGAATTTTCTATTGCTTCTTTTCATTTTGTAATTTTGACCTTTCATTTCGATGTAAAACCTTGTAAACAAGGACTAGAATGCAGCTGTGTGAAGCTTTCAGGAGGACGGGTGTTAGAAATGATTTACAGCAGATGGCAGCCAGAAGCCTGCCCAGACATCAGCAGCTCAGGAGGGCAGACCCCAGCCAGAAGCCCACCCAGGCAATAGCACCCGGGTGCAGAGCCCCCAGCTAGGGCCCCACCCATACACAAGACACTTGGGTGTGTAGACCCCAGCCAAAGGCCTGCCTAGAAAACAGCTGCACAGGCACACAGGCCCCAGACAAGGGCCTGCCCAAATACCATTGCTAAGTGTACATAGGAACAGACAGAAGCCCACACAGACCACAGCCCAGAGTGGAGATCCAAAAGGCCATCATTGTGATTCAAGGTATTGGCAGAGGGTGAACAGCAGAGAGAAGGCCTCTCTGAAGCTTATTGAGAATTGAAGTCCATTGGGAAAGCAATGAGTCACCTCAATAAAGGCATAGCAGATTACAGAGACTGAAATTAGAAGACACCTAAAGAAGTCTCAAAACCAGACTTCCAGATCACCAAAGACCACACCAGGGGCAAGGAGATGAAACAATCTGAAGCTTAACCATCTGCACTCCCAGAACTGGCCATAAAAGAGGATCTGGAAAAAATAAAATCAAAAGTAATTTCTCAGATAACAACAGAATACATCCACAGTGAAAGACATGATTAATAACACTAGAGCAGACACAGATAAAAAAGTACAGGAGCTCAGGAATATGATGAAATCCCAGCATAGGAAAAAATAGAATCCGTAAAACAGATGCAAACAGATATCCAGGAGATTAAAAACTCTATTGAATTTTTATGTAGCAGAATGAGTCAATGTGAGGACAGAATATCAGATATAGAAGACAGGATTGTAATTAGTGATCAGGAAAAGAAAGCTTTCTTAAAAATAGTAAGAGACCACGAGAAATCAATCCAGCAGCTGTTAGATACTATAAAGATGAAAAACATGAGATTGATCAGAGTCAATGAAGAAACAGGAGATAGTGCAAATGACATGGCATTCATGAAGTTCCTCAGGTGTTCTTTGTCATGAATGTTTCTCCATCAATTTTGAAAGAGTTTTGTAGGGTACATCAATCTTGGTTAGAGGTTGTTTTCCTTTAGGGCTTGCAATATGTCACTCGAGGCTCTCCTTGGAGAGCTCACAAAAGTAATGACAGAAAACTCCCCAAGCAGTGGAAAAGAAATTTACATATAGATAAGTGAGGCATATAGGACTCCAATTATCCATGATAAAAACGAACAACAACAACAACAAAAACAACACCTAGGCATATAGTAGCCAAAATTACACAAACCCAACAGAAGAACAAAATTCTATAAGCAGGTAGAGAAAAAAAAACAAATCACATATAAAGCAAAGCCCGTCAGAAACACAGCAGACTTCTCAACACAAACCCACAAGACAAGAAGATTCTGGAGTCAAGTGTTTCAAACCCTGAAAGAAAACAAACTCTAATCCACACTGATACACCCTGCAAAACTATTTTTCAAAATTAATGGAGAAATAAGATACTTTCATGACAAACACCACCTGTAGAACTTCATTAATACCAACCCAGAACTCCAAAAATTTTAAAACAGTATCCTAGTAAAAGATAATGAGAATCACAACCCCATGAAGCTCAGCGAACTGCATTCATCAAGAAAGACAAGAAATTTGATGTAAAGGGAAGGAATCCAACAGCAGAAAATGGCCATGACTACGATAAGTCAATAATACAGTTATACCCATCACTATTAATAGTCTCAGTTCACCAATCAAAAGAAATAGACTGGCAGAACATGTCAAAAAGCAAGATCCAACTATAGGCTGCATACAAAAAACACACCTTAATTTAAAAAGAAATTCATAGACTGAAAGGGTGGAAAAAAATATTCCATGTGATAGGAAAAAAGCAGGAATTGCTATCCTATTTGCAGATCAAATGCATTTCAAACAAACACTATTTAAGAGAGACAAAGAAGGCCACTACATCCTGGAAAGGGAACAATCTAAGAGGAAGAGATGGGAACCATAAATACATATGTACTGAATACTAGTGCACCCACCTATATAAAACAAATATTAATGGACATGAAAAATCAAGCAGTAACACAATAGTAGGGTGTGAACTCAATACCCCACTATTGCAAATAGACCAACTAGACAAAAAATAAACAATGAAATACTAGAACTCAATCAAACTTCAACAAATGGACTTAACAGATGTTTACAGAGTGTTCCACACCACAAAATCAGAATACACATTCTTTTCAGCTGCACATGGGTCATTCTCCAAAATAGTCTATATACTTGCTTATACAACCTGTTTAAGTAAGTGCCAAAACAAGAAGTTATCCCCTACATATTATCAGATCATAGTGCAATGAATTTGGAGATCCATATCAAAAGAATCCACAAGAATTTCATACACACATGAAAATTGAATAACACACTCCTGAACAACCAATGGGTCACAGAAGAAATTACAGAAAAAAAATCAGACATTCTCTACAACTAAATGATAATTCCAGTGCAACATATTGAAATTCATGGGACACAATGAAAGCAGTCCTATGAGGGAAATTCATAGCAGTGAATACTCATATTAGGAAAACACAGCGAGTGCAAATAGACAACCTAATGCTTAACCCCAAGCTTCTATACAAAGAAGAGCAGAACAAATTCAAATATCATACAATGGAGGAAAATATAAAGATCAAAACAGAAATTAATGCAATGGAGATTAAGAGAATAATACAAAAATTCAACGAAGCAAAGAGTTGATTCTTCAAAAGAATGCACAGAATTGACAAACACTTAGACAAGCTTAACAAAAAAAAAGGGAAGAAAAGGCCCAAAACATGCAATAAGTAATGAAAAGGGTGACTTTACAATGGATCCAGCAGAAATCCAGAGGATAATCAATACCTACTTTGAGAACTTATGTGACAATAAGATGGAAAACACAGACTAAAAGATTTGTAGATACATACGAATTACCAAAGCTGAATGAAGACCTAAAATTCTACAGAACCCAATATCAATCAACAAAATTGAAAACTTAATGAAAAACTTAACAGTAAAGAAAAACCCATGTCCTGACGGTTTCATGGCTGAATTCCACAAAACATGTTAAAAATTATTGCAACTACTTTTAAATCCTCAATAAGATCCTGGAAAACAGAATGCAGAAGATCATCAGTAAGATCATACACTCTGGCCAAGTAGGATTTATCCCAGGGATGCAGAGATTGTTCAACATATGCAAATTAATAAATGTAATACACTATATTAATAGAGCCAAGCACAAAAACCATATGATCATCTCAATAGATGCAAAAAAAGCATTCAACAAAATCCAGCAGCCATTCATGATAAAAAAACAGAAAATTGGGATAAATGGTCTTTATTGCAACCAAATAAAAGCCATCTATGAAAAACTAATAGCCAACACCATCCTAAATGGTCAAAAACTGAAATACTTCATACTAAAATTAGGAGCAAGACAAGAATGTCCACTATCACTATTCTTGTTCAATATTGTTCTGAAACAGCCATAAAAATTAGACAAGAGAAAGAAATAAAAAGAATAAATATAGAAAACAAAGAAGTTAAATGATCATTACTTACAGATGACATGATACTTTATAAAGAAGTCCCTAAGAACTCTATCAAAAGTCTTCTAGACTTAATAACCAAATTCAGTAGAGTAACTGGATACAAGGTTAACACTCAAGAACAAATAGCCTTTCTGTACATGACCAACAGATTCTCTGAAGGAGGAACTGGAGAAATAACTCCTTACACAACAGCATCTGAAAAAATTAAATCCAATTTAATAAATCTAGGAATCAACCTACCAAAGAAATCAAAGACCTCTATTTTGAAAACTTCAGCACTCTGAAAAAAGAGATTGGAGAGGTTATCAGAAAATGGAAAGAAATCCCTTGCTTTGGGTAGGAAAAACCCAATATATTGAGAATGGCCATACTTCCAAAACTGCTATATAGACTCAATGCCATTCCAATTGAAATTCACAGAATACTTCCAAGAGCTTGAGAAAACAATACAAAAATTCATTTGGAACAAGAAGATAGCTCGAATAACAAAAGCAATTCTAGGCAACAAAGACAAAGCAGGGTGTATCACGATTCCCAAATTGAAACTATACCACAAAGCTACTGTATTAAAAACAGCATGGTACTGGCAAAGAAACAGACCTGAGGATCAGGGGAAGAAATAAGAAGATGCAGAAACAACTCCAGAAATACTCAGCAACCTCTTTTTTGACAAAGGAGCCAACCATCCTCACTGGAGAAAAGATAGCCTCTTTAATAAATAGCACTGGAAAAACTGTTTCAACTTGCCAAAGATTAAAACTAGACCAATATATCTCACTGTGCACAACACTAAAATCAAAATGGATCAAAGATCTAAATATTAAAACAGAAACAGTAAACCTGCTGGAAGAGAGGTCTTGAAGGTATTGGTGTAGGAAAAAGATTTAACAAAGAAAACTTCAGTCACATATGAACTAACTCAGAGTCAGTCCCTGGGATCTCATCTTATTAAAAAGCTTCTTCACAGCAAGAGAAACCACTAACAGACTGAAGACACAACCCATGATGTGGGAAAAAAATTTTACTAGCTGCTCCTCAGGAAAAGAAAAAAAAACTAGAATAGATAACTTTAAAAAGTTCAGACCTCCCAAATTTAAAGACACAGTTCAAAAATGGGCATCCACAATGAACAGACATTTCTCAAACAAAGAAGAAACAGCAAATGAACATAGGAAAAAATATTCAACATCACTGATTATTCGAGAGATGCAAATGAAAACAACACAGATTCCACCTTACTCCAGAAAGAATGATTGCTATCATGAAATCAACCAATAACAAATGTTGGTGGGGCTGTGAGGAAAAAGAAATCCTGCTCTAATGCTGGTGGGAGTGTAGACTGGTTCAACCACTGTGGAAATCATTATGAAGATACCTCAAAGAACTAGGATTACAGGTCACATTTGACTCAGCCATTCCCCTCCTGGGTATCTTCCAAAAAGAACTAAATGAATCATACCACAGTAATATATGTGCACCCATGTTTATAGTGGCACAGTTTGTGATAGCTAAAACTTGGAAGCAGCCTGACTGCCCATCAGTTGGAGACTGGATAAAGAAGGTGTGTTTTTTATATATAAAACAGAGTACTACTCAGCCATTAACAGTGAGAAACTAGAGATATGTACAGCTAAATGGTTGCGCATTGAGGCCATACTCTTAAGTGAAATAAATAGGACAAACGTGTAAATACTGAATAGTCCCTCTGGTGTGAGAAGCTGAAAGGAACAAATAAGGACCAAAATATATAATAGATAATGTGAAATAGGAAGAAAAGGTCCAAAGGGGAAGGGGAAATGGGAGGCACAGGGGAAAGAAAAGAAGGGAAAGGAATAAATATGAGAAAAGGAAAAAAATGGAAACAAATTCCTTGTAAATAGGGAGAGATGGAAGGGTTGAAGGGAGGGCCAGGGAATGGGGGAAAAATAAGAACCAAGAGATATCATGTAAAGGCACAAATTTCCAATGACTGTCATAATATTGTATACCTGAAATGCACCAATAAACTTTGCCAAAAAAGGAAACAGAAATGACTTATAATGTTGTTTCTATTGTCTAAGCATTAATTAACTCTCCCTTGAGATTATGGTCAGTACATTCTTAAGAAATTTCATGAGTTTGTTTGTCTCTCAGTTTTATTTCTGATACCTACATACATCAAATGAAGGAATAATGACCTTCCAAATTAGTCTTGCAACATCTCATTCTACTTTTTCAACCTTTTTATTTCAGTAAAGAATATTGTTACTGAAATTGCTTTAAAGATGTTCCCATGTGCTATGGGGACTTTGCTAATGACGTTACTTATAGTTAGTTTGTAATTCCTAATTTCACTTAAAGTAAATAAAATCATAATTTCTTTGTTATATCTTTAGTTCAGTTTATGTAATTAGATTTCATGTTTTCCACAGTTTAAATTATTTTACATTTTTTTCTCTGGGGTGTTTGGACAATAAAGTGAGACTGTCCCTGGGAGTACCTTAACATTGTTCATGTTTGGGTAACAATAGGAACTAAATGGCTATTTTATGTTTCAGTCTTTTTACTGCAAGCTAAGAATTTCTCCTTAAGATGTAGGTTAAAATAAAAATAATTTACACTATTCTCTAAAGGCATGTGTCAACAAAGAAAATTAAAAATCCAGGATATAGACATATCCTGAACAGTGCAATACAAGAGGCTTTAAAACTTTTGTATTCATTTTATACCACAAATATGTACTATTGAAAATTTTGTAACCACTTCATGCATTAGAACAAATGATCATTTTCTAAATATTTGTCTTGAAATTTATGAGTGTAATATTAATTTATATATAGATATAGCTCATAAAGACTATATATTTCAAAAAATTTACTAGAACTGTTTATTCCTTACAACTAAATGTGATGCATGACTATTTTTGTTTCCAACCCAAAACTAGAAGTTTCATAAATTATTCTTACTAAACCTTTAGAGTGGCTTAGAATCCAAACAGAAAATAAAAATGACTATTATGACTAACATTCTTTCTGTCATAATTTAAACTTTTAGCTTTTGTTTTGTTATTGAGGGAAAATTACTATTAGATACTTAGGGGAAATGAAACTAATAACTTGGCTCTTCTATTTATCTGTTTTATTCTTATAGGCCTAATGGGTATTTCGACAGCAATTTCCTAAACATTTCTCATTCATCTTCTGATTTCAGACTTCTTGACTCTACATCAATTTTGGTACAAAGGCAAATTTCATTCTTAGAAGATTTGTGAGTGTTCTGTTCTCTTTTTGTGTTTCCCTTGAGTTGCTAGTTGAATATACTGCATCCCACAGGAATAAGTTAACCAGTAAAAATATTTTGATTGATTTCCCCCTTTGTCTTTACCCTGGCTGGACCCATATACTCTATTTAATTACCAAAAAAAGAACATTTAAAGAAATACTTTTCCATCTTTTTATATAAGCAACTCCCAAAAAAATAAATAAATAAACAAATTACAGATAGATCATAATATTTTATAAAACCAGTTCTAGTTGAATCAAAACCTTTACCTGCCAGGTAATCCTCAAGTCTCTCTATTTTTATTAATAAGCCAGGTATAAATGATCACAACTCAAATTGAGTGATAAACCGAAGTTGTTTATTCTACCATAGAGATTTCCAAATTTACTTAAATTTCACATTGTCTCAGAGATGAACAGATGCTCCTTGATTTGCTTTACCTGAGGCCAAGTTTCTGATCTTGTACATTCCATGTCCAGGTGTCTGGAGCTAACCTTAACTAGCCATGCTAAAGGCTCATTCAATACTTGAATTTTAAAAAGTATGTAGTTTGTTCTACATATTTGACTTATATTTCAAAAGCATCGAATATCAGGCTATGCTTTTCTTTGATATGACACAAAATATTTGATATTTTCAAATTTACCAAGAAAATTACCCCATATAGATGCTATTTATAAAAGAAATGGTAAAGAAAAATGCAACTTCTACCACTTAACATGTATTGTATAAAAATACAGGTCTCATATTTGTCTTTCAACAAATCTGAAACAGTCAACTATATAGGGCCGTATCTTTCAGTTTGGTGACATATTCTTGTGTTTGACATATTTACTATTTCTTGCACCTCAGATCTTTCCTCACTTTGCAAAAGAGGAGGGCAAAGCAAAATACCTTTACCTTACTACCACAGACAATATGGTGAACAAGTAAATGGCTGTAGTTTAATGTGATTTTTCTCTCAGGGATGCAAATTAATATATAAATATTTAAAAGCTATATTTCATTCGTTCAATGGATACTAATTAAGAATTTATTACCTACTAAGCCATATATGTTAAAATAAAATTAAATTAAAAATAACATATTTAAGAACATGGCTACTGAACAGGGACACTTTGTAATGGTGTATACATTAGCATCTGTCCAATATATTATAAATGTTAGCTTCACATATGCAAAATCTATTAAATTATCACATATGTTCTTTATAATTAAAAGAAAATGTTTCCCTTTTCAGATTAACAAAAAGTGTGTCACAGAGTTTTAGGCTGCATGGTGTCTAAGTATTTTGTTCTAGTGCCTATTTAACACTAGAAGATATCAGGTACAAGAGAAAATACTCCAAAATTAATTGCTAAAGAACTAAAATGGAATACTACACAGTCATAAAGAATGAGAAATTAGAGTCATTCATAGGAAAATGGATACATATTGAGGATATACTCCTAAGTGAAATAAATAAGTCACACATGTGTAAATACTGAATTGTTTCTCTGGTGGGAAATACTATAATGGTACATAAGATACTAATGATATAATTGACAATGTTAAATAAGAAGAAAGGGGCTAAAGGTGTAGGGGAAATGGGAAGGGTAGGGGAAAGGAAATAAGGGAAAAGGGAAAAAAACATAAGAAAATGAAAAAATGGAAGTAAAGTATTTGTAAATAGGGAAGAGAGGAGGGGGGTGAAGGGAGGGCAGGGTTATGGGGGAAAAATGAGAACCAAGACCTGTCATGTAAAGGTACAAGATCCCAATGATGAATGTAACTGTACTGTGTACCTAAGATGTACCAATGAACTCAATGAGGAAAACAAAAGAAAGACCTAGAACACAGTTTCAGACCTCTTCATTAGATTCTCAAGTCTCTTTCAGAAATAATAAACACAAAGCTAATATGTGATACTAGATGATACATTTTCTGACAATAATTTAGATTTTTAATAAAACGTTCTCTCGCATAACTCTCAAAAGTGAAAAATAGTTTTACCACCAAAAAAAGTTTTTTTGAAGAAAAAACTAAATATAATCAATAAGTACATTTTATATATTTAAGAAAATATTTCCTTTATTAATTTTAATGAGATCAAATTTTACAAAAAATTAGGTATAATGGTTATGTTATTAATGTAGAAGTTTTCTACTGACTTACAAGAAAAGAAGTGTACAAGACAGAGTTATCATTACTCACTTATTTCTCAACCACGTTGGAAAAAGATTTGGAAATTATTCTGCTTCAAGCAATGAAGAGACAATTATTCATACTTCCTGTTATTTACAAAGAGAATATCACTTACTCTAACTCTGCCACATTCTCGTCCTGTGGTCATGCTAAGACTCCTGTAGCACAGCCAACTGTGCTCACAGGGATCAGCACAGAAGAGTCTCCACATTCCATCCCATGAGATTGCCCACGTCCATTCTGCCCCACATGGATGCATTCTCTCATGAAGTGGACTTCTTGCCATTTGACCTAAATAAGTATTTTCATTTAGATAAACTATTGAAATGCCTTCATAATGGTAAAAATTTTCATATTATTTCAAAATTAAGCCGTGGATGCTATTTCAAACAAATTTCTCTGTAATTATGAAAAAAAACTGTTGATGGCTTTCATATCAGCACTATTTACCTTTTTATTGATTAGTTTTATTGGTATAATTTAAATATACATGATAACCACATTCACCAAAGGGAGTTTGTACCTGTACATGACATGGCTTGATTTCTATTTTTATCCCATTCCACTTCCTTCTCTTAAAACTATCCCCATTTACAATAGCTTTGTTTCCATTATTTCCTTCTATCAGTTTTTTCCCCTTTTCCCCTCTACCCTTTTCAAAGTTTCCCTTCCCTTTTGAACTTTTTCTTGCTATTCCATATTATCTATTATACATTTTGGCCCTCATTTACCCTTTCAGTTTCTCACACTAGAGAGACATTGTTAGATTTACACATTTGTGTCTGATTTATTTCACTTAAGCACAGTCTCAAGTTGCATCCATTTAGCTATAAAAGTTTCAATTTATGTTTCTTTAGGGCTGAACATTACTCCATTATATAAAAAATACATCTAATACTTACTTTTTGATATGGATAAAATTAACAAAGCATTATAAAATTAGATTCCTAAAGAAAAATTAAGCGCTTTTTAATCTCTAATATTAGTTGAGTCTTTCCTTTTTCTCAGTTTAGCTGTTTGTAAATTTTGTCTTTAAAAAAAAACAATTCCTCCTTTCGTATTACTTTTTTAGACTCTATTTCATTTATTTCTTTCCTTCTGTACATTTAAGGTTTAAGTAGTTCTTATTTTCTAGCACAATAAGATAAAATGATAGTTTCTTCACTTAAATTTTTTTTTAATGTAAACATTTGTGGATATAAACTTTCTTATTAGCTCTACTTTTACTGTGCCCCATAGGTTTTGATAGATTGTATTTTTATTCTTTTTGGTCTTATGAAAATATTTTAATTTCTTCTTTTATCGACTGATTATTCAGAAACATGGAGTTTCATTCCCATATGTGTAAATCATTTCATTATTCCTTTTGTTATTCATTTCTAGTTTTATTCCTCTGTGTTCAGAAATGTTACTTGATATGAACCCTATTTTTAAACTTGCTCAGACCAGATTTATAATATAACATGCTATCCTAGAGAATATTCCATGAAGTGGAAAAAAATTATGAGAACCTGATAAAAGAAGAAATACTAATAAATTACAAAATCTGATAAAATGGATAAATGCCTGAATAGTAGAGTTAAAGTATGAAAAATAAAATTCAAACATGCAAATAAAATAAGGAGTAATAAAATAGAACCACCAATGAAATGTCTCCCAGCAAAAAAAAAAAAATCAAGAGTTTATGGTCCTGAAATATTTAAAGAATACCAATTATTTCCAAACTACTACAAAAAAAGGGAAGAAATTCTTCCAAACTCATCACCCTACTATTATAAGTATCCTGAGATATCAGACCAAAAATTATAGGACAATATACTTGATAAATGTAAGTGTAAAAATTCACAAAATAATAGCATACTGAATTCAGTGGCACATGGTAAAGGATCAATCAGCATGATCAAATATAACTCATCACAGGAATGAAAGAATAATTAAATATGAAAAATCAAACATGACACATCACATCAATAGAATCAAAGACAAAAGTCCTATGATCGTTTCAACAAATGCAGAAAAAGCATTTGGTAAAATACAATATACCTTTAAATAAAAATTACCAACAACTTAAATATAGAAGAAAAGTACTGCAACATAATAAAGACCATATATGACAAACCAAGTGCTAGCACAATATTGAATAGGAGTATGTTGAAAGATTTTTTCTCAAAATTTGAGAACAGAAGAAGGATATTCACTTTCATTAATAAATTTTAGTATAGAATAGAGAGTTCTAGTCAGAACACTTTGGCAAGAGAAAGAAACAAAATCATCAAAATTAATAAGTGGAGATGAAAGGAAAAATCAAATTTCTGTTTTCATACAACATAGTGAGATAGATAGATAGATCCCAAAAACCTCACCTAAAAACTGCTAGACTCAATAACTAAGCTTGGTAAAATTGCAGGATACAACATCAACATACAAAAAACAGTGACTGTTTCTTTATGCCAATAGTGAACTATTGGAGAAAGAACTTACGAAAGCAATCTCAAATTCAAAAGCTACAAAGAGAAATACCTGGGAATGAAGTGGAAGTTCTCCATAAGGAAAAATATTAAAAATGATGAAATTAGAGGACACAAATAAATTGAAAATATCTTATATTCATTTGACAAGGGATCTAAACATTTAATGCAAACCATATAAAAATAATGTCACACTTCATTCAAATTTTAAAAATCATTTTTGAAATGTCTATGAAAACACAAAACATTCCAAGTAGCCAAATCTGTCCTGATCAGAAAGATCAAAGTCTGAAACATCACAATACCTTTCTTCAAAATACAGTACAAAGCTATCGTGACCAAAATAGCTTGACACTGGCAAAAATATGGTACAGGTCAAAGGAACACAGTAGATAACCCAGAAACAAGTTATAATTCCAGCACTTATTGCCAAATGATTTTTAACAAAAGCACCAGTCACACACATTTGGGTAAGATCACTCTGCGCAATAAATGCTGCTAGGAAAACTGGATGCCCACATGCAGAAGAACTTATATTAGCTCCTTTTCACCACATATGAAAGATTAATTTAATATGAATTAAAGACTCAAATGTAAAAGCCAAAGCTCTAAAACTGCAAGAAGAAAAAATAGGGGAAATACTTTATAATGTGTGATCAACAAATAGGGTGGATATTTAAATTTCAAAAATAACAGTAAAATATACATTGCCTTAATCTCCCCCAAAGAAAATTCCCTCACTTTAACACATTTCTCCCATCATACTTGCCACATTCTTTGTATATGTGCTGCTGAGGCGAGCACTACTTGCCACATTCTTAAGCAGTTCTGAAAGTTCTTTTGCATAGATGTCTGTATTTGTGCTGTTGTGGCTGCTTCAGTATCCTGAATTGATTCACACATTTCCATTTCATGATCATTTTGACTTTGGAGGGGAGTCAGATGTCACACAGAGCCAGATGCAATGATTGCAGTGGGTGAAGATACACCAAACGACGGGGGGTATTTTGACAGGGATCGATGTCAATGCGTCTTTTAATGTAATCATTGTTTAGCTCACACATTCACCGTATATTTTGATCTTCCCCATATATGATTCTGGGCAAAAAAACTTTTTATGAAATGTACATAAAAGCATAGCAACCAAAGGAACATAGACAAATTGGATTACATCCAACTAAAAAGCACGCACACAAGAAAGAAATACTAATCTAAGCGAAGAAACAACTTATACAATGGGAGAAAATATCCACAAAGTATTCATTTGGCAAGGTATTAATGTTCAGGATATACAAAGAAGTTAAGGTTAAAAAAAAACTCTCAGTACCAAAGACCAAATAAACTAATTTCAAAGTGACAAGTCATTTGAACATCTGAATAGAAATCTCAAAAGAAGGCATAAAATTGTCCAATTAGAATGTGAAAAATACTTAACATCCCTGATCATCTGGAGAATGCAAATCAAAATAAAAGTTATCATCTCACCCTAGATACAATGCCCTTAATCAGAATGATGAAAAATGACAAATGCTGGTAGGAATGTGGACAAAGAGCAACTCCTGTACCCAGTATGTGGGAATGCAAATTAGTTTAATCATTATTGAAAACCATAGGGATGTTCCTCAAAAGATTTTAAACAGAACCAGCAAATGATCCTGCCATTTCACTACTGGATATTATCTGAAAAGAATGAAATGAGTATATCAAAGAAATATCTGCACTCCCCTATTTGTTGCAATGTTATTCACAATAGTTAAGATATGGAATCAAATGAAGTATCCATTGATAGATTAAGAGTTACAGAAAATGTGGTACAAATACAAAAAGGATGATTTAGCTATTTTAAAAATGATAAAATCCAGTTATATGCAGCAACATGGATAGAACCGGAGATCACAAGGTTAAGTGAAACAAACCAAGAATGGGAAGGTGAATACTGTGAGCTATCACTCCTATGTGAGGTCTAAAACATGTGAACTCATAGCATTTGAGAGGAGAATAATAGTCACCACAGCTCAGGGATACGGGGTGATGGAGGGGTGGGTGAATGGGTACAGATTGGTTAAGAGAAACAACATCACATCTAGATAGGAGTAAGTTCCAGTGTTCTGCTACACAAAAGGTTAACTATGGTTTAAAATATTTCATATGATTCAAAGTACGAGAGGTTTCTGAGTATTCTTATCTAAATAAACATAAGTGTTTGAGATGGCAGATAAGCTGACATCTGGTGTTGATCCATATGCAGTAATACCTCAGTTCACAAACTCTTCTGTTTGAAAACAAGTGTTTGACAAAGTTTTGCTTCTTTTCACAAACTCGGCATCAGTTGACAAACACAACTACAGCCATCTTCCCAACACAAGCACAAACAGAGCCGTAATCCCCAAATTTGTAAAATAAATTGTCTGTAAACCAACGTCCCACTTTACAATGTACACATATCCTGCAATATTTTACTGTACACAAATGATAGACAATTATCATCCATCGATGAAAAATTAACCTCCTTTACAAACCAAATTTGCCTCAGTGAAATCTCTAGTTTTGGATGTGAAACTCTAAAATTTTTAAAAATATTCTACAGGAGAAAGCTAATATGAATATTTCTGGGTATTTAGGTGAAACAAAAGATGACTAAATTTTAGGTTAAGTGAACAAATTTTTAAAAAATCAAAAGTGTTTAAAACTATAATGGTATAATAAAGGGAATTATAAAATATGTTTTTCAGCTACCATTACAATAATAAAAATGAAATATAGCTCTACTGACAGTAATACTTTATTATATATTAAAATTTTGATTTGCTTACTTAATCTTATAACTTATGATATCAGTTTCTAAATACTGTCAAGAAATTTAAAATACTTTGATAAATATTCACCAAGATGTAAATAATGTTATCATCTGAATTTTACATACTTAAGAATATAAACCTTGTTAACTAGAAGATAAATAATATTAGTTGATGTTAGATAACTAGAAGGTAAATAAACACAGGACTGTAATACTTCGGTTCACAAATGACTCTGCTTGGGAAAAATTTGGTTGCTGAACAGAACAGAAACCTTTGGCAAAATGTTGCTTCCATTTGAGAACTCTATATTGAGTGACAAACATGACTGCAGCCATCTTCCCTTCAGGAACACAAACGTGGCCATTTTCCTCAACATTAAATCTTATCACTGAATTTGACTGAGTTCTGTCTAATTCAGTTTGCAACCAGACAGAATTAAGACCATGAACTGAGGCATTGATGATATATCACAGAGAACAAAGTAAATAAGTGTACTATATATTAGGGAAGGGGAAATATTTGCTATTAAATTGTAATAGTAAATATAGATCAGTGAAGTCAGGAAAGCAGCAAGATATTTATATATAATTGACTCAGAGAATCAGGGATCACTGTTCTGAGTCCTGTCTTTAAAATGTTCACTTCTTACACTGTCTGATCATTCCCTCCCCAATGGTTCACAAATCAATAGGGCCAGCAAAAGTCTGTCTTTCTTGAGCTTTTCATAACTCCAGGTCACACTATAGACCTTAAAACACAGGAATAGATGCCCAAATGGCCTGAGTCCACTTTGGAGCCTGTGTAAGTCTGCTCTTGATTCTGACTTCTTGAGGGTCAATGCCTCTGTTTCTGCACTCCTAGTCAGGTTTAATGTGGTCTTTGTTGTAATACACAGGTGCTTTCAGATACAACTGTAACTTCTCAAAAAGAGGGAGGTGTAAAGTGAGTAAGGACAGGAGAGAAACTTCATAATATATGGCTCTTATCTACCAGAGGACAAAATAAGAATCATTCCCTTTGCCTTAGTGGCATCCACTAAGAGGATCTGATGAATATTTTGTTATAAATCACCTTAATATATCACCTATTACCCTTTGCTTGGAGTATACTTCTATTTTAGCATGAACTTCAAGTTCTAACCCAGGTTAAGTTTCTCAGGTTAGGGAATTTTACAAAGCTGTCATATCACACTAGTTAACATTGTATAGGCAGCTGGAAACTATAGGACCAGTGTCTGCAAGACTTGCGTTGCTTTTAACAAAGGCAGTCTGTGCTGTCTCTTTCTGCATGCTAAATTATTTACCACACTCACTATTCTAAGTGGTATGGTCTTTATGAATTACTGGATTTTTATATCAGGCTTATTTTTGACAATAAAATAAAATCCATATTTATTATGAGTTACCCTCAAAAGTCCTCATTTTTTTTAGTTCATCAAAGAAATTTATTAACAGATATTCCCCACTGTTCTAAGTTCTACTGCCTGATAATTGACCACAGTGGGAGTTACTTACAGTGACTATCAATTCAAGAGCAATTAATGTGCAGCACAGCTTACAGAGAAACAACATGGGCTGGAAGAAAGTACTTTCAGATCGATACTGCTTTTAAGGTTTTCTAAATTTTAGAAAAGAAAAAGAACACCTGATGAACAGAGACTGTCCAACTCATACAGATTTCCATAACAAAATATTTCCACTCATACTGTGAATATTCCATGAAGTTGACATACAAGGAAATTCTGGTTTAATTTTGGAAAGGTTATGTTCCTGATTATGTGTAAGTTTTGGATGTTATTTATAAGATCAAAACATATAATTTTGCAATAGTGGACAGTAAAAGTAGTTTCTCTATTAAAAGTTCTCCTCTTTTTCTCCTATTCAGTAGAGTTCAAAATTGGATTCAATGACAGAAATTTCACATTTTTTCAATTGAAATTCTATTCATGATTAATCTACAAATAAAATGGCAAGATGAGTATAATTTATAGATCTGACTCGATCAAGTTAAAACATATTTTTAAAATTTAAATGTAATATAGTTTGTCCTGGAAAGGACTACTTTTATGTATTAACTTACAAAATTATCTAGGCACACATATTAGCAATGCTAAAATAAAATAAATATACTGTAGAATTATTTTCATGTACATTAAATTCTGTTTAATAAAGATTTAAGGTCAGAGTTTTTCTCAATACTGTTTATATTACTGCATTAAGCTATATTAAAGAAGATAATAACAGATAATATTGGACAATCAAACATCACAGGAGATTTCTCTAGGAACCCAGATGGCTAAACTTTTGAAAGTCAGAGTAGTATGGTATACCATGCCATCAATTAACATATATTTTTCTTTCAGTGGGTAATACATGTGTTCCATCAGTACATATCACCCATCTTTTAATGACAGTAGTACATTTGATGATTACCTTCAAAACCACCCACTCTCGTAATTAAAAGGTGTAAGAATATTGCTGCGTCATTTACAACAGTTCATGTACTGTGCTTAAGGAAAGGAGTTGGTCACCCTATTCACTTGCTGTTCTATATAGTCTCCATTGTACGATGGCTATATGAGATGTTGAAATTTAAATTGAATATGTTTGAAATTTTACAAAAGGCAGTTTTTTGTTTTTACTTTTGGTACCAGGAATTTAACTCACAGACTCAAGTTTGCCAGGCAGGTGATGTGCTGCTGAGCTATTCTCCCAGCCAAGATAGTTTTCTTTGTAATCTACACATTTTTGGATGTTTTGAAGAAGATATTTTATTCTTTAATTCTAAGATAAACTGTTGTAAGAGTTGAAAACTGTAGCTGGTTATATACCTGTATATTTAGTAATAAAACAGGTAGAGCTGAGAATGCACAGGGGAAAACTCTTTAGAGATGACAACTTTTAGTAAATTATTAGTATTTAAAAAATAAATCTAATATAACAAAATTAATTTTCTTCACTAGTTTTCCATTTCCTTGGAGACTGAAAAAAATCTTAAATTCAGGAAGCTATGATTTGATAATGTTGGAGGATTTTGTGTTACAAAACCTAAAACCCAAGTGAGTCAAAGTACTCTTTGATATGAATAAATTTTAAAATGTTGTGGAAACCCAAATGATGGGGACATTTTTAAATATTCTACACTCTTCACATTGCGAAATTGAGTATGTCCACATTTGTAGAGGAACTCTCTTTCAAAGCACTGATTTTGAATTAGGCCAACTATCTGAAGAATGCTTCTATAGATGACATTACCTTACTAAGAGAATGGCCACAGTAGTCTCGCTTGAGTAATGCAAAGATAATAAAACTTTCATAACCACTGTGTTATTCAATATGTATAGAGAATATTAGTGCTTTTATTGTACCACCGTGCTGGTTGCAATAAGTGTGAAAATTACAAATTAAGATCATAGGACTAGGGATTTGCCTCAGTGGTACTGTGCCTGCCTGACAAGCACAAGATTCTGAATTCAATTCCTGGTACCAGGGAAAAAAAGATAATATAAATGGCTTATTATTGTTACCTTTTAAATTTGTTGAAAGCAATAGTCACAGAGTATGAATGGCAGGATGCTTGGATGCCTGCTTGTCCCTCTTCCTGTCTCCCATCCAACACTTTTGCGTAGTCCTTTGTCTTTGAATGTGAGCAGAAAGAGTGACTTGGTTTTGGTTTAAAAAATACAGAAAAGTAGAAGTTATATTGAAGAGATAATCAAGGTCATGTTATATTGACCTAAAAAAGCTCAATAATAAATAAGAGAAATGCAAGGTATACTGAAGATGTAATTGAGGTAATCAGTTGATTTATGTTAATCAAAAAGTAGATTATCTTAGGTGGGATTAGCTTAAGGAGATGAACCACTGAGAAGAACATAAGAGATATTCAGGACGGCCTTTAAAGAAGCAAGCTGCAAAGGTTCCACAGCCACAAAGGAAGTGAATTCTGACAAAAAATAAAAAGTGAGCAGTGGCAAACCTGTGACGTGTTATTTTTCTTTTAAGACAAAACATGCTAATTTATGAATTGTTTTTTCTAAACTTAAATTTCAGTGTTTAGTTGCAGTTGCACTGTCGGCACTTTGCCGTTTGGGCCCTTGACTGTAAGAGGTTCGCCATCACTGTTCTACGTAAAAAGGACCTGTCCTCTAGAGGAGACGCCATCCCTCAGTCACCCTTTTATGATGCCTCACTCATCCCCCAAGCTCCAGCTTTACATACATGAGACTTGTGGGGAACACTGTAGATCTAAGCCATAATACTACGGTAAATGACCACATAAATGTACCTCCCCCTCAATGACCTGAAAATTACTTTGATCGTGTTATTTCACTGAAACAAATGACTATGACTAAACACTAGCATGTTATTATTAGTGAACCCCTCTGCCTGACCTTAGAGTCCTTCTTTATTCAATTCAATTTCATTTACTTTCCAACTGGCAAGAAGGTGAACTCAGTGGCTTCAAACCCAATCTAGTTCATCTGGTCTCCGCTGGTTGTTAAACACCCAGAACTTTTATGGGGTTTTTTTGGTTTTTTTTTTTTTTCCTTACTGTCTTTCTCAGATCTAGCATTCTTCTTGCTTTGCATTTATCTTACTTTTCCTACCCTTCAGAGTCAGATTTAAATGCACGCTATTTTGTCTCACTTCATTACATCGAACTACAATTTCATCTTCTTTGCTACAAGTTAAAACCCCTTGATTTCAGGATAATATAGCAGAAAATACAGCACAGAAAGGTGTTGAATTATGGACTATACTACTTATTAATTGTATGGATTTTAACATATAAATTAACCTGCCTAAATAACATTTTCTACACTTGAAAAAATGTATAATCTCGACTACTTTAGAGCTTCATTAAAGACTAAATAATCCTCAGCACATTTCCTAACATCATTTCTGCACATGAATATATTTTGATCTATACATATATTTTGTTCCCCAAAATAAAAACATAAATCAAGGTATCTTAGCTCTCAGTAAAAAGTTGTTGACTGTCTAATTGTTGTCGTTTTCCCTAAGAATACTGAAAACATATCAGCTCCCATAATATTAAAAGTGATTTAATATAAAATGTCAGTGCAGAGATGCACACACACACACACACACACACACACACACAAACACACCCGTTAGGGTGCTACAGAAGTTTTCTATGACTAGATATGTTTCTCTCATTTCTGAAGCTATTTAGACTATGACAAAAACAAAAAACAAAGGAAATGAAGTTGAACCACCAAAGCTATGCTAACATAAAAAAGTGACCTACTACAAAAACACAAGAGAATTTAAAAGTATTTTATTTAGTTTAAATGGAAAAATACTTGTATTTCATCTAGGTTTTAATGTGACATAATATAGAATAGCTTGCTTCAGATTCAAATATGTTGTTATGATATATACCATTTTGTTTCTTTTCAGAGGTGCAAAGTAGTAACATCAAGTTAAATTTCAAAATATTTTTCCCAATGCTTTTTAAGTTTGTGTTTTCCCAGAGCTATGATTATGTATTAATTATTGACATTTGAAATGTTTACTGCTGCTACGAAAACAAGCAAGAACAAGCACCTCTAAGGAACTCCTTGATCTGTTAGATGAAAACCTCTTGCTGTTTCTAATTGTTTCCCATTCATAAGGGCAACACTCAAGGGCCAACAAGCAGCTTCTATGCATGAGCATTGTCTACCTCTAACTTCACTGAAGATTTCCTTAGGAATAAAATTATTAGTGTTTAAGCATAACCATTCGATTTAAATGTATTTATTCTGGGTTAGAAATACATTTTTTAAATCATGACTTTTTTATCAACCATATTACATCTAGTGATTTGCAAGTTGATGTTTAAAGATATGTGAATCAAATTCAAAGGGCTAAGGGATTTCTATTGTCAAAAGGAAAGAGGAAAGCAAAAATTTAAGAAATATTCATTATGTCCCTATGTATGGAGAGGTTAAAATATAATTAAATATCTGTTCTAACCCAATCCAGTTTTGGACAGAAGAGGCTATCATAGCAAACTATGTGAATTAGATAGAATCGAATGTTTTCACTAGCTTGGACAATTCATGTGATTGTTAGTCTTATGTCAACTTGCCTGGATTACCACATTAGTCAAGCCTACTTCTAAGTGTGACTGCGGTGTGTTTCCAGAGGTGACAAATGCTCAGGCCACAACCAAGCAGGGGAAAGAACTTGCCCACACTGTGGGTGGCAGCATCCAATGGGCTAGCAGCCTGGGAGAACGCAAGGGAAAGAAACAAAGCCTGTTCGATCATAGAAGCGCTACGCTGCCTGAGCAGGAGCACCTGTGCTGCTAACATCGTCTGTGGACATCAGGCCCCACTTTCTTCAGCTTTCCGTTGCAGACTCACTTGGCTCCTTGATCCCTCTTGTTCTTCAGCTTCCATATCCTAGGTCTGAGCAACTACTGGATGCTTAGCTCTCCTGCACACAGATGCTCACTGCGAACTCTGCAACTCCGATCCTATAATCCTCCCTAATAAATGCTGCTGCATACAGATTCCTTATTTATTCTGTTCCCTGGAGCACCCTAACCAATACTATTGCAGAATAGTTAGGAAACTACTTTATTCACCTCATATGCTTATGTTCCTACACATTCATTTGCCAATTCATATATATATATATACATATATACATATATATATATAATTTCACAGTGCAAAACCTCAATATTAAAAGTGTAACATATTACTTAGATGATGGTCATGTACACCCTGCCATTTCCCTTGTACCTTTTCTGGTCCTTCTTTCCTCTCCCACTCTTCTCCTTTCCCTTCCCTAATAGTCTCTTTTCCATCTTTTCCACGCTCATGTCGTCTTTTCCACATATAAGAGAAAAGATGATTCTTGTATTTTTTGCCTATCTTATCTTGTTTACCAGGGTGTTTTGTTTTCCATTCTACCAATCCACCTGCAAAGAGCATAATTTTTTGTTCTTTTAAATATCATATATTTCTTTCTTTCTTTCTTTCTTTTTTTTTTTTTTTTTTTTTTT
>NW_022900929.1:65299009-65368367 GCF_012274545.1 Fukomys damarensis
AATTTTTTTTTTTTTTTTTTTTTTTTTTTTTTTTTTTTTTTTTTTTTTTTTTTTTTGGTACTGGGGATTGAACTCGGGTCCTTGTGCTTGCAAAGCAGGCAGCGGAACTGCTGAGCTAAATCCCCGGTCTAAAATATCATATATTTCTAGCTAGTCATCTGTTGATAGGTACAGCAACAGAAAGATTCCATATCTTGGGTATTGTGAATACTACCACAATAAAAATGGTTATACACGTATATCTTTCATATTGTGCATCATTTTCTTCAGTTAAACTCCCAGAAGTGGAGCAGTTAGATCATATGTAGTTCTCCTTTGATTTCTTCAAGAATCTGCATTCTTAGTTGCATAGTATCTGTACTAATTTATAACCCCATTAGTAGTATAGAAGAGCTTCTTTTTCCCATTTTTTGTATTCTTGACAAGAACCATTCTGACTAGGTGAGATGGAGTCTAATTGTATAAAATGTGTGATTTCGATTTCTCTGGTGGATGACATTATTGAGCATTTTTTCATCTATTTATTGGTCATTTGTACTTCCTTTGAGAAGCATTTGTTCAGATTATTTCCCATTTTTATGGGATCACTGTGAACATTTCATTGGGCTATGTAAACTTGACCAGGATAAGAAACGAAGAGCAGATAAACAAAGCACATTTGGCTGTCTGTGCATGTTTCCAGAGATGGTAGGAATGTAGGCTAGCAAACTAGGAAGGGAAGATCCACCTTGCTTTGAGGTGGGACCATTTAATAGACCTGTAGCTTGCATGGAATAGAAGGGAAACATGGTGGAAATCACCTGCATTCTGCTTGAGTGTGTATACCTTTTTGCTACTCTTAAAGCCTGTGGATGGTAGACTGCAGGTTCTTCACCTATTCAATGGAGACTCATACTAGTAACCCTCTTAGTAATAAATTCATAAATGCCAAGGAGTGACCTTAAGTGGGACAGAAATGCTTGATGACAGGAGAAGTACAGAAAATTAAAATCAACAGCAACATAAACATAAATAGGATTAGTTCATTTTGCAATGAAGAAAGTGACAAATTTTATGTTTAAAGTGTCAACCATTGAATACACCATGAAGGAATTTGATACACATTTTAAACAATTTAAGCTATTACCTAATGCACTGGGAAATCAGAAATAGAAACTCTTTAAGAATAAAACTCTTATGAATAGATTGTACCTTAAAAATACATTCTACTTACAATATGGATAATGAGTTGGAGATACAATTCATAGGATTTATATGGTATTTTTAACTTAATCTAAAACTTTACAGATAAAGTATGTTTTAAAATTATTCCAATAAAGGTCTCTCAGAATAGTGAATGTGACCGATTATGAGAGTAAATTGCCCAAATATCCCCTCCTGATACTTTTTACATACTGATTCCTTCAAATTTCCTATTCTTGCTCTTACTTATCCTTAACCACTGAGCTCAAGAATCATTTTCCTCAAACTCCCAGAGCTCTTTCTTCTTCCCTCACAGCAGTTGTTACCCATTATTGAAGAGATAAATTCAAGTATCTACTTCCTCTCCAGAGACAAGTTCCACAAAATTAAAAATCTGTATTTATCTTTGAATATCCATGTTTACAATAACATTTCACACATAAAACTTACCCAATAAGAGATCTTTTGAACTTCTGATAGAATGTGCAGGGTATGTGAGTTTTATAGGTCATCTAATTGTGTCTGAAAATCCCTATCTCCCCATTACTGAGAACAAGGGAAGAAGATCCATATGTTCTCTTTAAAGAGATTAAACTCTGTCCTATTATATTTTAATGTATATACATCCCAAGTGTTCTTTTACTGATGAAAGACAAAAGCAGCATGTGAGCAAATTAGTGATTTCTTTTTTAAAAAAATACATATCTCAGCTGACATAACATTAGCACTTTGTTGAAGATTCTAATCCAAGGACTGGGGATTTAGCCCAGTGGTTCCACCGCCTGCCTCACAAGCACAAGGACCCTAGTTCAATCCCAAGTACCAAGAAAAAAAAAAGATTTTGATCCAAAATATATTCCCAGGTAAAGTGGTGGGGTGTGTGTGTGTGTGTGTGTGTGTGTGTGTGTGTGTGTGTGTGTTATGCATGTAACTTGTTTGAAGCTTTTTGTCTATCATAAAAAGAGCTGGTTAGAAACTTTCTTTCAAGGTGAAAACTGAACAAATAAACAATGACAAAAAATATTCCTTTCTTTTAACCTTTTAGTCCTCTGGAGTCTAAACCCAGGATAAATTTAGCAGAAGTAGTTTTAAATCTTCAAAAATCATTCTTTGTTGGCCACCTTCATGTGTCTGAATTTAGATTCTAAATCACTACCTTTTACTCTCGAATATCTTTATTTTGATCCAGATTATGTATGTACTAAATAGAAAACAAAAACAAACTCTCCCTTTTTGCAAGTACACGTCAGAATTTTATTTACTTCTTAAAATGTAAAAGATAACTTCTGCTTCAATTCAAGGTCCTATAACAAAGACAGCATTTACCTTCTACCTGCAATGAAAAATAAAATTGATGAAGTATATGAAACACCGGAGTTCAATACATTGAACATCAGATGCAAAATGAGAGCAGAGAAACAAGACACAGATAAGCAACACCAGAGTTGTCACAACTTCCTGTATTAGGAGAGTTCTCAAGCTGTGACAGGATGAACCCATGTGACACCAAAAGACATCTCGAGTTGAGGATCCAGGAAAGCCACAGCAGAGAACCACAGAAAGAACATTATAACAGAAGGAACTCCCTGAAGATCCACAGTGTGTTCTCCTTTGAGTGTCCTACAGAACACTGATTAAACCTCTTCCATGGATAAACTACTCAAGTCCAATGGAAGATCCACACAAAGGAAGTTAGGAAGCAGAGGCCATGTTTCCACAGGACCAGGCAGATTGAAAGACATCTTAATATGTAGGGCTTTGAATAGTGCCTTCATTGATTATTAGGATAAGATCAACTTTTGTTTAAATGGTACCCTACTCCCATCTAATGAATTTTTATTTTTTTCAAGTAATTTAACCAGATTACAGAACAGCATTTATATATGAGAGAGAGAGAGAGAGAGAGAGAAATATCCAAATACCAAATGCAAAGTTCAAAATGTATGACCTTGGATAAAAAGATGAACTGGTCAGCAAAGAACCACAGAAATATGAATGAAATATGATAAAGAATTTATTAATCAAAATAACTTAGACTCAGATAGTTGTTAGTATTAATAGTAAAGGACATTTAAACGGTTATTAAAATCTATTTCATATGTTCAAAGGCTACTAGAAACATTGAACAAGTTGACAGGTGGGCTTTAGAAAAGTGATGCAAATAGGACTTCTAAAGATAGAAAATACAACACCTGAGATGAAAAATACACCAAATGGGACTAACTCAGAATATACATCACGGATGAGATGAACATGAAGATATAAGAATGAAGCTAAACATTACTGTATGACGATTTTTAAACACTACAATGCTGAGGTTGGAAATGATGTGGGTATGCTCCAAGTCTATATGTCAGAAGCTTGGTCTTCAGGATGGAGAAACTTGAAGGGGAGGGGAGTGTAAGAGCTGGGGTCTAATGGAATATGCTCAGGTCTTCCTGGAGCCTGGAGGTATTGTCCTCTCATGGGATCACAGTAGCTCTCCTGCGATCCCTTGGTCTTTTCTTAAAAGTAGATTGTTGCAAAAGGAGCAAGCCTACCCCCTCTCACCATCTATGCATTTCTGAATGAGAGGTGACGTCCTCGTCCCCACGTGTGTCTCCCTCCACCATCACAATATACCAAGAAGTGCCACAGTCAGGGAGGACCTTGCCAGACCTGAGCTGATGGATGCTGTGTCCTTGAGCACTGGTGCTGTGAGCTTCACAAACCTCTTTACAAAGATAGCTGCCTCAGATGTTCCACGATATGGATGAAAAGTTTATTATCATTGGGCTGCTGGAAAAATTGAAGCTATACAAATATATTTTATTCAAAGAAAATAGAGAGAAGATACAAAAAGAGTTACTAGTTGAAATAATATTTTAGTAATAGATCATTCTTTCTTATAAAAAGTTTCACTTATTCCACATCTTTTGCATTTTGTCATGGATTTAAAATCAGTTTGTCAATTTCCACAGAAAAGCAGCAAAGCTTCCTAGGATTTTTGCTTAGCGTTGCTTTCAATTATTTATTCATTGAATTTGGGCAGAACTGACCTCTTCTATTTGTTTTCTAATCAGCAAAAACTGTGTAGTTGTTTTAATTGGGTCTTCTTCAGAAATGGTTTTGTTCCATGCTTGTGTCTTATACAGACCGGGTCAGATTAAGCTCTACATAGCTCAAATAGTTTAAAGGTGTTTCCATTAGTAAGGTTTGTTTAATTTAAATTTCCAACTGTTTGTGTTTTGTAAATATAAATAGAAGTGATTTTTATGTACTAACCTTATATCTCCCAACTTTCCTAAACATGCTTGCTAGTTACTAAATTATTTAATAGATTCTATTGCATTTTCTCCATACATAATGATGTTATTCTTAGAATAAGGATAGCTTTGTCTTTTTCCATTTACATGTCCATTGTATGTTTTCTTGATTTATTATTCTTATTAAAATCATCCATACACTACTAAATAGAAGAAACCAGAGAAGATATTCTGGTCTTGCTCCTGAACTCAGGGGGAAAGCACTGATGCTTTCACCACTAACTTCCATGTGAGCGCTCACTTTTCACGGTTCTCTATTCCTACCGTTCTCTTCTAAAAAGCACGTTCAAGTTCTAATTCATCTGTGAATGCAACACTATTTGAAAATAAGATGTCTGCAGATACTGAAGTTGAAATGAAGTCAAAGTAGTGAGCCTCACAAAGCAGAAAAGCTGGACACAGAAAGGCATGCAAAGAGGAAGGAAGATCCAGGGGGTGGGGGATACCACTTCTATATACCAAGGAATGTCGAGATTGCCAAAGGCTAGGAGGGAAACATGGCACCGATTTTCCCTCAAAGCTCTAAGAAGTGACCAAACTTGCTAAGACCTTGGATATGGAAATTCTAGTATCCAGAACCGTGAAACAGTAAGCTTTTGCTGCTTAAGACACCCACTTTGAGGTGGTACATTATAGTGGCTTTAGGAAACTAAGGGTCTTTTTCAGGTTGAGGAAGTTCTGCTTCTTCACTTTGCTGAGAGTTTTACCAAGAGTTGAATTTTGGCAAATAGCTATCCTACTTTCAATTATGATTTTCTTTATATTGTGGTACTCTGTTTAATTGCACTGAATGATGTTTAAATGTTAGCCCAACATTGTATTTCTGAAGTAAATGCCACTTTGCTGTGATATATTTTCCTTTTTTATATATAAAAATAAATTTGGTAAATTTATGGCTATTAAATTGTTGTTGGCCGGGGATTTAGCTCAGCGGTGCGGTGGCCTGCCTTGCAAGCGCAAGGACCGGAGTTCAATTCCGGCACCAAAAATTGTCGTTACTTCCATATTTCCTAATTAGCTCAACAGTGTCATAAAAAGCAGAGAAGAAAAGTTGTTAAATCAAAAGTACATTTTATAGTGGAAATACTGTTATTGTCTAAACATGAAAGCGATTATACCTCTACAGAAAAAAATTGGAAGTTATGTAGCTCTGACAATACCTCTGTAACATATTCTAACCCCTAACGGCAGTATTTGTTAAATTCTTATAAAATAGTGACATGTTACGCCAGCAAAGAATTTAGTCATCTATTCTTTCTTACTTTCAGAAATTAACCACATCTATTTTGTTTCATCTACAGATGATTTCAACTTTCTAGGAGGTTTAGGATTTGTGTCCATAAGAATAATACTGCAGAAAAAGATAAGCAGGTACTCATCTCGACCCAGGTAGTCATGAGACTGTATCGGGGCCTACTGAAAATTCCAGGACGTTTTAGCTGATAGTCTGACTTTATACAAGTCCATCCAAAATCCACTCTTCTAAGAACGGACTGACAAGGACTGAACTGATGAGTGAGTGAAAAGTAGATGTAGGAATTTGCTTCAGTGCATTAATATTATTTTTAACGTTCCTTTTTTGTAAAGGTGTTAGAGTAAAACTCTGTTGTTTCAGAAATCTATTTTCAAGCTTTGCTCTAAGAGATAATGCTTTTGCCAACTGAAACTAAATGTTTTATAATACCTGAGATTTCAAATCTCCCAGATATCAGAAGCAGTGACAACAACAAAAAACAATTGCCCAGTGTCACCGTATGGTAAATTTACCTGATACATGTTTTCACTGTCATCTTTCCATCACAGAACGTGTGAAATATCTGATGAGTTGGTTGACTTGTTTAGTCATTTCACATTGTATTAACAATCATAATATTCCTTTGTACCCTTTAAATATCCTCAATTATAATTTATCTATGTACGCAAACTGAATTTGTTGTTTATATTTTATTTCGAGGGGGAGGATTGAGACAATGTCTTATTGTGCCCTGAGTTTACAATCTTCCTGCCAGGCCTCATGAATGCTAGGATTACAAGCATTTGCTATCATACCCAGCTGATAAAATGAATTTGAAAAAGAAGCAAATAATTTACTGTGGATCCTTTATAAATATTTTCAAAAATTCTTCTGTGCAAGGATTGTTTTTATATTTTAATTGCAATGAAATTTCTGCCATATAAAATTAGCCTTTTAAAAATTAGCTCACTGGACTTCAGCACATTCACATTATATTTGCAATTATTACTCTTATAGTTAAGAAAATTTTTTATTATTCTAAAAGAGAAGCCTGTATTCTTTTCCCAGTCTTACCTTTTTTTTCATTTTTCTGTCTTTGGTAATAAATAGTGTGTTTTCTGATCTAGATATTTTATATAAATGTAGCAATATAATATGTGAACTTTTGTGTTATCTGATTTCCTTCACTTAGCGTGATTTTGACATTTTTTCCATGTTACAGCATTATCAGTATTTCTTACATTATTATGGTTAAATAAGATTCCACTGTATGAATAAACCACCACATTTTCCTATTCATTCACCACAGAACTTTTGGGTTTTTCTACCTTTTAGCTATTTTGAAAAGTGTATTGTGTTGTACTGAATTGATTGCTAACCTGAACAAGTAAACATTAATGCCATTATAGCTAATTCATTTACTGTTCTCACTAATACAATTGTATAACATTTTAAAGATATTATAGTATACTACAGCAATCAATTCAATAGCTAATGATAGCTTGCAGATTATTTAGAATGAGATACACAATGCAATGCTATTGTATTTGGTCATTAAATAATAAATATTTATTGTTACACATCATACAGAACTAAATGAAAGAAAGTTTTAAATGATAAGTATAACTAAAATATAGTATGATTTTTGTTTTGTTATTGTTCATGTCTGTAAGCAATGCCTGCAAAGTAAAAAGGCTTAAATGATAGATGTTATAATATCAGTTGTGTTGGGGCTAGGGATTTAGTTCAGCAGTTCGGTGGTCTGCCTTGCAAGCGCAAGGACCTGAGTTCAATCCCTGGTACCAAAAAAAAAAAAAAAAGAAAAAAGAAAGAAAATCAGTTGTGTTTATTTGGGGTGTTGAATTTGGAGTGTCCTCCATTTTTCTTCTTTGCTTCTATGATTATATTTTCCCAAAAAAACTCATAGGCATCATTTTATGACATTAGAATTTGTTTCTATTCTTATTTTTCCCAAGTGCTGTAGTAAAAGAGAGACTGGACTGATCACATATGTAGATACTCAGCGATATTTATTAGCTGTGTTTTTCATAGACTGCCTACATAATGTTGGAAGTTTCCACTTATTTTTTTTATTATGCAATCTGCCTTCTAATAACTCACATCAAAAGGTTTCTACTTAAATGAAATGCACCAGATTTATCTAGGAAAAAATTCAAGTTACTATTACTTTTTACAGGTTTCTTTTCCCCCTTTTTTCCAAGTATTCACTTGAGGGGTTTCATTGTAACATACTTCTGTATTTTGTCAAACAGAGAACAAAAGAATTTATTCTTTTAAACATTCTTTGCTTTTAGTAGGTAGTCTTTTGAGAGCAGACTACTGAACTGAGGTTTGTCTCCAATCAAGTTCCACAGCAGGAGAATGAAAAAAGCAGAGAACAAAAGATTAGGAGAAAAAATTGAAAAGCTATTATCTTGTAAAAGAGGTTCCTGGTTGAAGCATTATTGTTTTAATATCCTTCATGTATAAAGAAGCTACTTGAAAACTCAAAGTCAATTTTTTCTTTAGTTTCAGAAATGTTCACATATTCATTAGTGGAAGAAATGACAATGACTTCCTTTCCAAATACCTAGTCAATAAGGCACTTTCTAGCTCGAATAAGTGTCTAATAAGCTTCAGAATTCCAGCTCTATTACTGGCAGGCTTGCCACTCAGGCCAGTTTAAAAACACCACTGGACCTTAGACTCTCCGCATGTCAAATACAATGGTAGTCATGTGAGAGACTTGGCATAGGATTAAGTCAGATAATACTTCTAAAGTATCAGAATACTGTCAGATGTCTTATTAACACCCAAATGCTTGTTATTGCATTATTATTATTCTGTTCTCCTTATTATATGGAAACATTACTTCTGTTATTGCTATCACAGGTAGAGTAAGGATTTTTATTTACTATAATAAAAAATATATAGCCTAAATTTAAGATGTTTTAGTATTAGAATACTTTTCCTTGGAGAATAAAAATCTGATTTCTGAATATAGCTCTCAAAATTCACTATGGCATAGAAATAAATGAACAACTAGTCCTAACCTCAAAGCTTATCAGAAAAGAAAATATCCTAAATTCAATGCTGAAGTACAAATGTTAGTCTTAAAACACATTTTTAATTTTCATGTACAAATTTATTTATTTTCATTGTCAGTCAAAGGACTTCTCTTCTGTTATTTGCCTTGTTTTTATATTATTGTGTCAGGAATTGTCCCAAGTATAGCTCTACCCTGGCATTCTTTGATTCTAACTATCCTTCCTGAAAGTTTCATAGAAACTCAACAGTATACATCTATTTCTGTTTGGACTCAATGAATTCATATTTATTTTTATCCTACAGGGACAATCTAAATATCTAAATAAAAAGTAGAATCTCTAAGGCTATCTGTGTAATTATGATTGTGCATATATGTACACACCTATATCAGATGTAGATATCTCAAATGTACATATATATACATACATATTTGTATGTATATATATGCTCTAATTTGTACTTTTCCACTGAAAATGCAAATTTCTGTCAAATTTCCATAAAATCCAATTTAAGTTAACTCAAATTTTTTTCATTGAGTTTATTGGTACTTTAAAAGTATACAGTACAGTTATATTTATCATGAGGATCTTGCAACCACTATGGAAGTCAATATGGAGAAACCTCAAAGAACTAGGACTAGAGGTTTCATTTGACCCAGCCATCCCTCCACTGGGTATCTTTCCAAAAGAATTAAAAGTTAACTCAAATTTTAATGAATGACATTTTGATAATCACAAATGAAGACTGAAGTTTTACTTAGACTTTCTTAAATCCACTTTCCTTTTTTAATTTTTATTTTCATTAGTACATTTGTAATACATAATGATCATATTCATCATGGGGAGTTGAAACGGGTACATAACACATCTTAATTCTGTTTCTTAATCTCCCTACCCCTCCTCCATCTTTCCTCCATCTATTTGTCCCCTTCCATTTTGTAAAAGATCTAGCTCCCTGTTTCCCACTATCTTTTATTTTGCTTTTTAATTTATTTATACAGCATTTCAGGTTTTTCATATAAAGGAAATTGTGTGCCATCTAAGCTTGTGTCTAATTTATTTCACTTAATGTTATGATCTTTTTATTTTGCCTTCTGCAAAACTACTGTATATTGTATTTTGATTTATTTATTGGTTAAATGTATTTAGAAGTTAATATAATTTATAATGCCTTTTCATTTGCAACATATATATTTATATAAAGTGTGTCATTGTATCTGAAACACTTTTTTCATTTTATATAATATGTGGAATTTAACCATATTTATATACTATTAATGGTTTAATTATTTTTTGCTGTTTATATTTCTAGTGTTTGAATCTTTTGTTTTGTTTTGTTTTTTTGAGACAGGGTCTCTCTATGTAGTTCAGGCTGGCCTCAAGCTCAGTTATCCTCCTGCCTCAGCCACCATTGAACATTATCATTTTTTATTTTGAGTAATATTTCAACTGTTCAGTTATTTCTCTCTTTTTTTGCTATAACAGATGGTTTTTCCATTTATAGCTATACAGGGCTCCTTGCACATTTGTGAAGGTTTCTACATGTCTATTGTGATAGATTGCCTCACCAGAAATACTTTAACTCAAAATTATTTGGTAAACACCTTTTTACAAGTATCATTCTTACCAGTTGAATATGACAGCTTTGTTCTTCATCTTCAACATGTATTTTCAGATTTTATCAATAATATTGCATTGTGAGTGAAATGGCGTCTGGAGTAAGGTCTACTTGTTAATTCCTTGATTACTAGTAAAGATAAGCATTATTTCAGAGGCTTATTGAACACCTAGGTTTGTTTTTTATAAGCTACATGCTAATAAAAATTACACAGTTTAACAATATTTCACAATGTAGCTGAAGAATTATGTGGCAAAGAGGTGAAATACCAAATGGCAGTAATCAAGATAGCTTTAATGTTCCCCTCAACTTCATTAAATTTCAGAGGAGTTTCTTCCCAGTCTTCCTTTGCTTGGAGAACTTCTTTTAGAAAATTTGTCTTTGTAGATGTTTTCTCTGCCTCTCTGAGATATAAATCTTCTTCCAGGCTCTTGTCAGTATTATAAAAATGCCTTTCTCAAAGACATACCTTTGAAATATGGCCACAAAGTAACAGTGCCCTGATCAATAGCGTGGGGCTTCATTCCTATATTTTCTTCTAGTAATTTTACAGTTTTGATTCTTATGTTTAATCTTTTAATGAGTTGATTTTATATATAGTATGAGATGAAGGCATAATTTCATTGTTTCGCATGTGAATATGCACTTACGTGTCTCAATATTATTTACCGAATGGATTATCCCTTCACTACATTGTATTTTTAGTGTTTCTGTTGAAAGTCAGTTAACGATAAATTTGTGGATTTATTTCTGGGCTCTATTCTGTTCCATTCTTCATCAGTTTTTTATGCCAGTACTCTGTCTTTATTACATAGATTTGTAATATTATTTAGATTCAAGAGGCGTGATGTCTTCCATTTTGTTTCTTTTTCTCAAGATTGCTTCAGCTTTCAGGGTCTTTTGCAATCCTTAAGAATCTAGGGATTGTTTTTCCTATTCATGTGAAAAATCTCATCAGAATTTTAATTGGGATTGCACTGAGGGTATATATCACTTTATGGAGTATAGGCATTTTGACAATATTAACTTTTCTAATTTATGAACACAGAATAACTTCTTATGTGTGTCTTCTTCAATTTCTTTCACTCATATTTTATAGTTCCAATGTATAGATATTCTATACTCTTGGATAAATTCATGCCTTTTTATATCTCCTATAAATAAAATTATTTTCTTTTATAGTACATTATAGTATGAGTACATTCTCCATTACTAGAACAAAATACTTCATACAGGCTACTTTATAAAGAAGCAAAGCTCATTTAGTGCACAGATGTGCCAGTTCAAAGACCTGGCATCAGCATGTACTCAGCTCTGGTGAGGACATCATGGATGATGGATGGCCAGACAGTAGCAGGAATGCATGCAGGATAGGAGAGTCCATCATCAGACAAGAAGGCAGAGAGGGACTCCTGGATGAACCTCCCTTTTGGACTCATTCTCTCCTTCAAGAGCTCGAAAATCTCACATGCTGTCTCAGTCTCTCCCAAGGGAAGGGCTCACAGTGCCCTGAGGACCTCCCAGGAGACCCGGGCTCCTTGAGGTGACACACCATCTCCCAATGCCACCGTCCTGGGCACCAAAGTTCTGACACACAAACCCTTAGGGTCAAACCATATCCAAACTACAGGGGGACTACAGTTAATAACAATGTCTTGCTTACTTGATAATTTCTAGGGGAGCATTTTTTATATGTTCTGATGCTTTTGTTGAAAGTCAGTTGATGGGAAATGTGTATTCTCACCATAGATAAGAGCTCCACAGGACAATACATGTGTTCATGTTTGATTCCATTTCATAATGCAGACATATTTTAAAACATCACACTGTACGGGCATACATCAGGAATATATATGGTTTATATGTGTGAGTATTATGTTTGCAACATATGATAATTGCAATCATCATGAAAAGTTGCTACATATACATATAACATCTTAACCATTTCTACTTCCCCTGTCCATGTTTCCCTCCTCCATCCCAGTTCAATTTCCTGTCTCCTCCAAGCCTACCTTACCAGATGAAAAAGAAAAAAAGAAGAAAGGGAGAAAGAAAGAGGGGAAGGAAGGAAGGAAGGGAGGGAGGGAGGATCTCTTAGTCTCTGCAATGAGAGAATCTAACTTTAATAAACAAATACAAATGGTCTAATCATATTGATGATTCTCTGCCTTAATGTCCTCTAGTAAATTTCCACTCGTTTAATCTATCACTGAGAAACATGCTGCTTCTGTTTCTTCAGTGCTGAGTTTTATCTCTTACTTTTATTACAACAATCTCGACCTCTCTTTCATTTGTCTTGTTTAACTTTATCTGGGGAACTTTTTAAAACACAGATTAAGATATATATATTCTCCAAACAAAATCATAGAACTGATATCATAATCTCAAAAGTCCCTCATCCACAGAACAGTTCAGAATTCATAATAACAACGTAAGAATTTTTATAAAGTTAGAGGCACTGTGAGTCTCATTAAGCTTCGAGTAAATTGTCTTAAATGATATCAAAGGGAACCAGAGCAGGCACCGTCAGTGAGTGAGAGGCCAGATTATAAGGGGCAGGAAGAGCATTAAGGAGAGATAATATCTTTCACAAATGTAGACATATGCTTCCTCAACACATTATGCACTTTAAGTAAGAGTACTTCACTATATTTCAAAAGATATGAGGAAATATAAAGAATAAAATATAAATGAAAATCAGCTTCCAAGAAGAAAATGGCACCTGTGAGCTCTCCTAGCACTAAGGTAAGCAGGCAAATTACCGGTTACAGGAAGTTTCCAATCTGGAAACAAATTTTATTCAAGGAGAATGTCTGTCAGCCAGATTTGGTGGCCTCCTATATCCAACCAAGTGAGTTTTATACAATTTACCTGCAAAAATTTGAAACTCAAACGTTCACTATGGGACTTGCTGTCTATTAGTTTATATGAGTGTTTTTTCCCCCTTATTATCATTGCTGCTTTTAAAATTATCTGGAGAAGGTGAGAATAACTTGGGGTAGAGGAGGAAATAGATAAAGCTAAGGTGATAACATTTCACACCTTAATAAAAGGAAAACACAGAAATGGGTGTGTTGGGAAGGCATTTCAATGCAAACTGGTTGACTTTGAAGACCACCAAATGAATGCGGGCAGATGAAGGAGAAACGTGGAATTCAAGTGTCAAGAAAGTTATCCTTGCTGTCAAACAGACCTTAATGTGCATCCGTACCACTTACAACCCTTGCTACCTCTAACTAGCTTTTTCTTCTATTCTTCAGTTTACTACAATGCATAAAATGAGACCTAATTTCCCTAAATATTCTGTATCAGTGTATTATACACAATAAGTAATCAAAGTTGGGGTTACTTTCATGATATGCCTCTATTCTCCTCTATCTCTTAAAATCAAAGAATTTTACCATTGTTATGGACTTGTGCTTGTATATGTTCATAAAGCTACATTAAAATAATAAAACTATGACCATAAATACATGACAAGAATAAGAAACTGAATCATGACAAAAATTGAACTTTAAAGCTCATAAAAATTCTGTATATTTTAGGAAACACTATCTGGGGTTAAAAATATTTCAATCTCTTTGTCCATAACTACACAGGAAAAACTTTTTATTTTTTTGAGGGAATAACATCTTTTGAAATGATTTTATATGATTTAAGAATGTTTAATATTTCCATAATGTCTTCTGAACAAAGAGATCTTTTGAGTTGATGAATTATGTACACCTCTTTGCACCAAACAGGCAGTTCCAACAATAATTCCAGTGCTGCCAACAAAGCCACCTAGTGCTACATTGCAAAGCAGTTGGTTGTATGATGACAGTTTTCCTTTGCAATCCCTGGACCACAGATGTGCTGTTATATAAACCACCTTCTTCTTGACTCCCTTAGAGAAACAGCTTAACTTCACAAGTTTTATTCTCATCAGAATTATATCCTCATATTTTACGTTCTAAATAATAAAAATTTGTAATCATCACTGAGAATTTAAAAATAAAATCTTAGGACATTTTTTTACAATGGAACATTTTTCATTTGTGATAATTTATGAGCTTCACATCCCAAGATGTACCAACAATATGAAGGGCAACAGCCCCACTCTGCTTTCATATGAAAGCAGATGTTCAATTGTGGTGTACTCTCAAGTGTTAATGCAGAATTTAGACATCTCATCTGAGTATTACAAACATCCACTAAGAGACATGGTCCAATCATGTCAACTTTATATTAAATACAATGAGTGCTATGAGTTAAATTCTTCATTCACTCATGTTAAAAAGTAGATTATTTCACTTGTGATTAGTGGTTGTTAACCACAGATATCTCATTAAAGTTAGATTCTTTTCCAGGATATAAAGGAAAATAGCACTGATTTATTAATATTTTCTTGCCAAAGGAAGTTGTTATCTAACATCATTACCTTTCATTTGATTTTTTTAACCTAGATATCAGATTCTTTTTTAGCTTAAAGTAAAGCAGAATACAGAACTGGATTTTTAGTAACAGTAGCATTTTTAAAGACAACTATAATTTTAGAAACTTTGAGATATATTTTATTTGAAAGTGGCTCTGAACTTGGCAAAATTTTGTTACAAATATATTTACATTGAAGTGCCCAATATCTTACTAACTTCTTTATTTGGAAAACTAATATTGATGCAAATGACTATGCTCTCCTTTCTTGTGACAGCCAGAGTAAAAAAAATCAAAGGTTTGGTGTTTGTTCTCCAGAGAAATCCGAGTTAGACTCATGTTATCCATCTCAATATATTTTAATAATATTCTCTCATCTTTTATACATTCATCAATCAGCAATTTTACTTTCTTCAGTGATAGAGGAAAATAAAGTTGAATTTTATAAGAATATTACAACAAAATTATGATTTATTTACTGTTATTTGACTCATCTATAATTATTTCTAGAATATTGGGGGAAGTGTTTCATGATACTCAGGTCAAAATCACTTAAACTGTGGTATCTCAGATAAAATTGACATAATATCTCATACTATTTCACAAGTGTTATTAAAAATGCTGCTAATAATCCTGAATGAGCCATAAATAAAAACCTTTACTTCAATTCTCCCCCTTCTAGTTGTGTGCCTGTGCACTATATTAGTGGTTATTAAAATTATGTACCCTTAAGTTTATATATTTTCTGATGAACTCTATGAACTCCATTTACATTTTTTTCTTATGCTTAAAGATGCTTGCGAACATTACGTTTCAAAGTCAAAGACTATCATTTCTGAATTCTATCATTTCTTTTTTGCTTAATATTGATATAAGTCCTTTCCATACCAATTATGCTAGCTCATATTTCCACCATTCATTATATTTTTCTTCTACTTCTTTCTTCTTCATTGACTCAAGCAAATCTCATTGTTTTTCCCATACTCACTAAGACAACATTTATCTCTGGATTATTTCTACAATTTGTTTCTTTTCTTTTATGATTGGATCACAGAGAAAAATTACAACATTTTGAACTGATACCATTACTAATTTTCATCTTCAAGTCAACTTGGGTCTGGAATTTTGCTTCATGCTTTTTTAGCAATTTATTCTTCATTGGATATCTCTTCAGTTTTCTCTCATGTCTATTCTAAAGATGAAGTGTAGTGTCACCATTCTTATTCAATATTGGAAACAGCCAGAGCAGTTAGACCAGAAAAGAAAATATCAGAAATAGGATCAAAATGGAAGAAGTTAAATTTCAATTATTTGTGGATGACACAGTACTCTATTTAGAAGACCCCAAAAACTCCACTAAAAGAATTCTAGACATAAGAATCAAGTTAATTAGCATAGATATATACAAAATCAACACTTATAAATCAATAGCATTAGGGCTGGGGATTTAGCTCAGTGGTGCCACCACCTGCTTAATCCAGAGTTCAATCCCCAGTACAAAAAAAAAAAAAAAAATCAATAGTATTCCTGTACACATATAACAAACTCACTGTGAAAGAAGTTAGGGAAACCGCACCTTTCACAAAAGCATCCAAAAGGTGAAATGCCTAGAAATCTAATGAAGGAAGTAAGACTACCAGACTACCAGTACTCTACAGCAAAGAAAACTGTAGTAAAATATATTACAAAGTCTTTGTAAATAGGGAAGGTTGGAGAGGGTGAAGGGAAAAAATAAGAACCAAGATACATCATGTAAAGAAGGTACAAGATCCCAATGATGAATTTAACTGTATGTATACCTAAAAAGTACCAATAAACTCAGTGGAAAAATGGAAAAAAGAAAAAGAAGAAAACTACGCTACTCTGAAAAAGGAAATTGAAGAGGATATCAGAAAATGAAAAGATATCCCTTGTGCTTTGGTAGGAATAACCAATATATTGAAAATGACCAATCCCCATCAAAATTGTTATACATTTATAATCAACCTCAATCAAAATTCCAATAGTATATTTCACAGAATTAGAGAAAACAATCCTAAAATGTATTTGGAATCAGAAGAGCCTAGAATAGCAAAGACAATTCTGAGCAACAAAGGCAGGGGGCATCACAATCCCTGACTTGAAATTATCCTACAGTGCTACTGTGATAAAAACAGCATGGTACTGGGAAAAAATAAAAAAAAAGAAACAGACTCAAGGATCAGTAGAACTGACTAGAAAATGCAAAAACTCCTACATGCTTAACCACCTTATCTTTGACAAAGGAACCAAACTCCATCATTGAAAGAAAGATAACCTCTTAAAGTTGAATGGGAAAAACTGGCTTTCCAAATGCCAAAGACTAAACTAGACCCATATCTTTCACCATGCACTAAACTAAAATAATAATGGATTAAAGATTTAAATATTAACTTAGAAACACTAAATCTGCTGGAAGATAGAATAGGTAGAGCTCTTGAAAATATTGATGTAGGAAAAAACTTTATGAACAAAACTGATTACACAGGAAATTTCACGAAGAATCAACAACTGGGATCTCATCTTATTAAAAAGCTTTTGCACAGCAAAAGAAACCACCAACAGAGTGAAGAAACAATGCACAGTATGAGAAAAAATTGCTAGCTGTTCCTCAGAAGAAGGATATTATCTAGGACATATAAAGAACTTAAAAACAACCAGACACCCCAAATTTAGAGAGCCAGTACAAAAAATAGGTATCTGAAATGAACAGACACTTCTCAGATGAAGTAGAAAGAGCAAATAAATACATGAAAAAAATGTTCATTCTGGTCATTCAAGAGATGGAAATTAAAACAATGTTGAGATTCTGCCTCACTCCAGAAGGAATGGCTGTTATCAAACAATCGACCAATAATAAATGCTAAAGGGACTGTGGGGGGAAAGGAACACCTCTCCACTGTTGGTGGGAGAGTAGACTGGTGCAACCACTTTGGAAATCAGTGTAGAGATTCCTCAAAAGAACTAAAACTAGAGGTTCCATTTGACACAGCTATGCCCTTTCTTGGTACCTTTCTAAAAGAATTAAAAGCAATATAAAAAAGAATTAAAAGAATTAACAGCAATATATGCACACTCATGTTTATAGCAGCATTGTTGTAACAGCTAAATCTTGGAAACAGCCCAAATGCTCATCAAGGGATGAATGGAAAAGATATGTGTTAACACACACACACACACACACACACACACACACACACACGCAATGGAGTGCTACTCTACCATGGGGAAGAATAAGCTTGGGATATTTCTAACTAAATGGAAGCACCTTGAGATCGTACTTTTAAGTGAAATAAATCAGACACACATTGTTTAAATATTTCATTTTTTCCCTCTGGTGTGAAAAACCAAACGTGTAGGGGCCAAAATGTTTAATGGATATTGGGAAATATTAAAGAAATGTTCAAATGATAAGGGAAACCAGGGAAAGGAAGGAGGAAAGGAAAGAAAGGACAAGAAAAAAAAAGAGAGAGAGAAGAAAAAAATTATAAATAAAGAGAGGAGTGTGAAAAAAGAAACAAGATATATCATGTACAGGAACATAATCCCTATGATGAATGTTATCATTATGTATATCTAAAATGTTCCAATAAATGTTTTGCTTTAAAAATACTATATAGTTTTTCTGGTGTAAAAAGCTAAAGGTATAAAAAAGGATCAAAAACATATAATTGATATTGTGTAATAGAAAGAAAAGGTCTAAAGGGGTAGGAGAAGTGAGAGGGGTAAGGGAAAGGTAAGAAGGGAAAAGAAAAAATATGAGAAAAGGAAAAAAATGTAAACAAAGTCTTTGTAAATAGGGAAGACAGGAGGGGTGAAGGGAGGGCAGGGGAATGGGGAAAAATAAGAACCAAGATGCATCATGTCAAGTGACAAGATCCCAATGATGAATCTGACTGTACTGTATACCTAAAATGTACCAATAAAACTTAATAAGAAAAAAAAAGAGAAAAAGATGAAGCGCTGGCTCAAAAGACAGACAACACCAGGTCCTGCGCTTTATCTTCTAAGACCAAATATCTTGGGAGAAACCCACCTATCTGCATTGTAATGAATGCCTCAGCACTTTTTTTTTCTTTCTTTTTTTTTTTGGCCTAGAGAAATAGCTTGATTTATTTGAAATATAGAGTGGCTAGTTTTTAATGATGGAAAAGTTATACAAGGAAATTTAATTGAGAAAAAGAACAAAACTCTATCTGATGAACACTGGGTCGTCCCCACCTCCACCATCTGTCCTTCTGCTCATACAGGTTCTGTTTTTATTTCCATTAGTTTTATTGGTACATTTTAGGTATACAATATGTTGGCCTTCATCATTGGGAATTCATACCTCTGAATAATATACCCAGGTTCTTATTTTCTTCCCCATCCCCTGCCCTCCCTTCAAGCCCTTCACCCCTTCCCTATTTACAAATACTTTGCTTCCATTTTTTCCTTTTCTCATATTTATTCTATACACATGTGTAAATGCTGAATATTTCTATGGTGTGAGAAACCAAAGTGTAAATAAGGATCGCAATGTGTAAGAGATAATGTGACAAAGGAAGAAAAGGTCCAAAGTGGAAGGGAAAGTGGAAAGGGTAGGGGAAAGAAAAGAAGGAAAAGGAATAAATATGAGAAAAGGAAAAAATGGAAACAAAGTCCTAAGCACATTTTTATGGACACTAAAATTTGAGAAGTCTATTGATAAAAGAGTTTTAAAAATTACTAAGACAATAAATGTAAAACCCATATAGATAAGGTGAAATTGCCATTGATTAGTTAAATTCTCCATAATTTTAGAAATGAACAATTCCTTCAATAAATGACTCAGTTATCACGCACATGCATATATACTTATACATAAGGAAGCCCTTATTAAATTATTACCTATAACAAACACACTGAAATATGTAGAAAAACTTAGATAGTCTTGGAATGTTAAATTTGCTTGTCTTTGTAAATAGGGAAGATTGGAAGGAGGGAAGGGAGGGCGGGGGTATGGGGAAAAAATGAGAACCGAGATCTGTCATGTAGAGGTACAAGATCCCAATGATGAATGTAACTGTACTGTATACTTAAAAAGTACTAATAAAAAGTACTAATAAACTCAATAAGAGAAAATAAAGAAAAAGAAAATAAATTTCATATTGAAATGTGCTGAGTAGCTGGTTTCTAACTTAGAAGGTTTGTGATCAGGCAATTCCTTCAGAGTGTAATCACACCCCACTCATCCCACGCCTCCACACATTATGCTTTCTAGTTTTATTTACCCTTTTATATAAAAGATAATCTCTTTGTGTGCTTTTTCAGTGTTTGCAAATAGTATGAACAAAGTGACCCCCCTGGGCAATAGTCTTTGGAACAATCACTGCTTACCTAAATCTTAATTTGTTTTTTTTTGATGATGAGTTTCCCACAAAACTTGCACTTGGCTAGCCCTCCCTTAGTAAAAAGCTGTATACTTTTCATTGCTTATTTTCTACCCTAGGGTAAGTGCTTGAGTATTTTGATATTTCTTCTGCCTGTTGTTTGATTTTGATGAAGGGCCACTGACTAACAGGGTTACACAGGATGTTCTGACATTCACCAGGTAATTACCATTTGTTGAACAACATCTCATACAATGTTGTATGGAAAATAGCTGGGAGCTAGACAATAATAGATGTTTAATAATTAAACTGCTAGAGACTCATTGCTTAAAAATTTGGCAGAAGTGCAGGTAATTTTCAACACAATACCTTCATTTGATATCCACTAACACTGACCTTCCAAACTGGCTAATGGAAGAGATTTTTTTTTTAATCTGCTTTTTGAAAGATGTAATTAATAAAGATGTATCTAATATTCAGTTTCATTTTTGACAAGAAAATAAGACTTCTGAAATGTTTCCTTTCCTCCTAAATCTCTGTTCTCTGAGCTTACTAACTGAGGCAACTGCAAAAAATAAGTACAAGATAAATGGTTTACACGATGGAGGAAATTTGAATGAGTAAAGGATAAGCAGGAAAAGGGATTAAGCATGGGTACAGTCTTACTGGGCTACATTTAGAAACCTGATTTAGGGCTAACAGCAACAAGCCTAATTATTTTCCACAATTCACTTATTTTGAATTCCTAAAGCAATGTTTACTTCTAAAATAATTTTAGATTTTTACATAAGCGATTATATACTTGCATTCAGCAGGCTGGCAGTTCATGTGTATGCCTGTATGTTAATCTACGCACACATCCCTTATCTCTTTACGACACACCCACGCAACTTCACTTCTGTGCTCCATTATCACCCCCCCCCGGAACTCTTTAAAGAAAAGATCTGACTTAGCCAGATGTGCTGGTGCATCCTGTAATTCCAGCACTCTGGGAACCTGAGAAAGAAGAACCCTAATCTTGAGCTCAGCCTTTGCAATTTCATGACTTAGCTAGACACTGTCTCAAAGTAATAAATAAATAAATAAAAATTTAAAGTATATATACATATATAAATGTGTGTGTGTGTGTGTATGTGTGTACATCCATATATTTGGTGAACTCTTGACTTACAAACTCAGTGGGTTCCCAAGGGCTGGTTGTAATAAGTCCACACAGCTGCTATCTGGATGTTTACGTGCTATAGATAACAAGAGGCAGATGAATCTTCCATTAACTTAATTAATCCAAGTTGTTCGTATGTCAGGCCGGTTGTAATTTAAGGTCCCACTGAATAGTCATTCATTCACTGCAAGATTGCTTTCCTGGTCCCAATACTTCAATTGCCCTATATCTAAAATCTTTTAACTCCTAACTCTGTATATGGCTTAAAATTAGCTCTAAAATCCCATACAAAAAGTCTACTTAAGTGGCCTTTTAAAAAGTAATGTCATATAAAAAGTATTAATCTGCTTTTATTTTTGAAATGTAATTTATAGATTCATGTGAATAATGTAAATATGTACTAATGTATTTATTGGAAGCATGTTGCAGAATGTTATGTTTTTAATGAATATCATTTACTTAAATGTTTTTAATGCACAATTTACTTTAAAAATAGCACTAAAGCTTGGAATACATTTTCAAATTTCTATACTTCTTTAATTTGGAAGTACTTTGCTATAAAATTATTTTCGTTAAGAAATATATGAAATAAGGAAAAATATTTTAAATTTATAGTAGAGTGAATGAAATAATTTCTCCGATATGGTAATAAAACAATTTATCTTATTGATATATAAGCTTCTGATTTTTCTATCCTTTCATGAAGCTATTAGGTAGTGTAAAAAAATGATTTCTATTAATGGTGTTATGCTTGAGGAAGACAATATTGACTCAGAAAGTTAACATTTAAGTCATTTAAACAGATTATATATGTTACATCTATTTCAGTTAGTTATAATCAAAGATATTTCAGAAAATCCCAAATGGATTTAGACAAAATTGAAAGTAATATGTAACATTACACTTAGTCTTTGATTTTTGTCCCTCACAATATTCACTTTTAATTCTTAAATGAGTGGACTTCCTTTCTTATTTCTCTCATAAATCCTGTCTACAAGTTTTTTCTACAATTGAAAATTTTTTTATTCAACTTCGCATATGTGCTGTGAAACTAAATTAGGTCATTTTTTAAAAATTGAAACAATTGCATATTATCCAAAAAATGGCATTCACTCTCTATTGAGTTATTCTTAGTAATAATAGTTATGAAACGTCTTTGTGAAATTCAAATAAAAGGAATCATAATTTCTGCAAGGCGATGAATGGCAGCATATTGTTAAAAGCCGTTTTCACATTATTAGAACAATTTTCATTATCCTTGTAATAAATAATCATTTTACAGAAGTGAATTCTACACTATGTGACCTGAATATGAAATACTATTTGTGAAATAGATCTTTTTCCTTTTTTATTTTATAAAAACTGTGATTTTTCTGATGTTTTTCTTTTGTGTCAGTTAAACATAATGAAATATAATTAATAATAAAATACTAGGCCTTCTCCTGAATATTTTCCACTTTCTGCAGTGTTTTCATACCGACTGTCTGTCTTCCATCCTGCTCCCTGGTTTTGGTAGGCTGTATAGAAACTATCAAAATGTAACATTTCCTCCTCTTTGTCTTTGGACTGTGTTTGGAGACCACAGGATGTTGGGATGCAATTTAGAATGAAAATCAGGCTAAGTGCTGAGCCTAGGAGTAGCAACAATGTCCTTCTTTTGCTAGTCCTGAAGTAACTATCTCTTCTTGGTTCGACAAATGTTTGTTGCCCATGTCTTTGTAGTCTTCTTTTAAAACAATTTATAGTTACCAGTTTGAGAATGTCCCTTCCTCCTGCTAGAACCTTGATGGACATACTGACCATCTACACAATCAGAGGAGTTAAATTATTTTTCTATTTCCCTCTTGAAACAAAAAGACAATATGAAGTAATATCTCAGTGATCTTTTTAAATTCTGAATATGGAGACAGAAACCATATGGACCGACTGGTGCTTAAGGATAATGCCACCACTTTCTGAGTTCTTCTGTATGGTTAGAATATGAGTATCACATTATGTACATCAGAAATAAATTAAGAAATCTTAGGAACTGCTCTTTTGAAAATATCAGACAGATTTAAAGCAGAATCTGAAGAGTATATGGAAAAATCCACAAAAGAGCATGATTTTGTTTGCCACTGTCAAGAGCCCTGGAACTCTTGTTTTCTCTTTCCTTTTCCTTTTCCCTTTTTTCTCTGCCCTTGTGCCACCCCTTACTAAGAAATTCTCCAAAATGAAAACAATATATGATGATTTAAACTTTATTAAAGCATTGATGCTTCTGCAACATTATTATTCCTTTGTTTTTCTATTTAATTATTGGTAACATCAACACATTCCATAAAACAAGTATAAAATAACAAAAATGACCATTTCAATTCAATAATTATGTAGAATATATCAATCATTTTTTCTCTTTCCTAAATAGAAGTTTGCTGTATGGGATACATTTCATTTTCAAGATATTCCAATTGTTTATTTTTTTTCTAAAGTAAGGCATAATCAGCTGTTTTAGTCAGCTTATATTGTTGTAGCAAAATACCACAAATTGGGTGGCTTAACCAACATCTACTGTCTCAGAGTTGTAGAGGCTGAGAATTCATGATCAGAGTTCAGGCAAATGCAGTTTCTGGTGAGGCTCTCTTTACCTCACAGACAGCTTCTTTATGAGTGTGTCCTCACATGGGCTTTCTTCTGACTACATAAGCAAAACAGTCTTCTCTTATAAGGACACCAGTATTATCAATTAAGGCCCATCCTTCTGACATCATTTAACCTTAAATAGTTCCTTAAAAGCCATATTTCCAAATATAATCACACTGAAAGTTAAGGCTTCAGTATATGAATTTATATGGAAATTAAAACATCTTTAACATGTACCTGTTACATATTCTAAACATGTTTCTTTGACTTACATTAAAATTTTCTTATACAATAGTAATATTTTTCTGCTACTCTCTATTCTGTCCCTGTTATTATCTAATTCTTGCTGTTATATCTCCAATTACTTATGCCTTTATAAAAGTTACTGATTATGTTTATTGAGAAACGAAATTAAGCTTTTTCCTTAGTTTGTCTATTTAAATGCATGTGTAGAAAAAGAAAAAATTACATTTGTTAGTAAATTATTTTAATTAATGTATCACTTAAGAAGTATGCATTTGGAATGGTAATATTGGCTCCTAGCCCCAAAGTTTCTATATATGAATTTTCAATTACATAAATAAATTAACAAATTTGAATGTTTGTAGTTAGAAAATATTTTTATGCACAAAGTCAAGATAAAATTATTTGGTGCTTATATAATTGCTCATAATATTCACTATTCCTCCGTAGAAGAGCTTATTTCCTCAACCAATTTGGGCAGTGATAAATGAGGTCGTTTAAACAAACTGCTCCAAATCATGAGTTTGGTCTTTACTGGCATTCTTTGTGCCATGAAGAATTGCTCATATGTAATTTCTCAATTTGGAAATTACCACTGGCATATATTGCTTTTACAGACAACATACTTCAAATAGGGGCAGAAAAAAAGTAATTGTTGTAATCACTACTCATTTCTTTTTTAAAGTAAAACTAGAAAGAAGTGAACTTAATAGCCACCATTTAATCAAACTATCTTCCAACTGCACCCTTCACCATAACTAGCTAATCTTTGCAAGGACTGGAACGTAGGTATAATATTTTGTTGGGGGAGAGCCTTTCCTTTCTTTGCTACACGCATGACTAGAGTCCATCACAATTCATCCAAACACATCTACCACTCAAAAAATTATACTAACAAATTAGAAATCTCTTCTCAAAAAAGCAAAAAAAAAGCATATTACTTTGCTTTAGATCTAAAATATCCCCTAAAATCTCATGTATTCAGAGCTGGGACTTCTAAAACATTGAGAGGCTCATGAGAGCTCTAAATTCATCAATAAATTAATTAATTGGGGACATCACAATTTGATGGTATTACTGGGAGGTACCTGTCATTGAAACTTAGGTGATGTAGCCTCGTTGAGGAAGTCACACGGGTGTGTCTGTGGGGACTGTATCTTGCCTATGGCATCAGTTGAGCAGTTTCTTTCACCATACCCTTCCGCCATCTCTGCTTTGCCATTTTTTACAACATTTCTGCTTTGGAAGCAGCTGAACATGGACTGAAACTTCTGAAACTGAAGTTTTCCTTTTCTAATTTGTTGAGTTTTTGAAAAAATATTTTTAAGGGAATATTTCCAACTTTATTGAATTAAGAGATGCTCAAAAAGTAGTAAAGTGCATTACTGGGTGTGTCAGGTGAGGGTACTTCTGGAAATGACTGGTGTGTGGGACAGCCTCTGAGAGGAATAATCCTCCTTGAATGTGAGTGGCACCATGCCATAGGGTAGGTCTCAGCATGGAACAAAAGTGCAAGAAGGAACAAAAGCAAGGGAGGTGGTTAACCATGGACTAAAAACACTGAAAACCATGAGCAAAATAAATGCATGTGTGTTTGTGTGTGTGTGTGTGTGTGTGTGTGTGTGTGTGTGTGTGTAGTTTCCCAGCTATTGTAATCATGTAGCAGTCACCATAATTCAGTTATTTGGAAATTATCAAAAATTATTTCCTTAAAGTTGATTTTACAAAATATTATTAATCAAAGCAAGTGATTAATTCAACTTTAACCCTTATTTTTAAAACATCCCATTATTTTTCTCAGAACACTCACCATTTCTGTGACTTTTGTCCACACATTTATTCATTTTAATAATAAGGTGTGGATTCTCAAATGGATTTGAGTTGTGCAATAAGCTTCATATATCACATACTTTTATGTTTTTATCGGCTTTCCTAGTTGCTATTCAGAAAGTTGCTTTAAAACTTCAGAAATCCATTTTAGAGATTCTATATTAAATTGATAAGTAAGTCATGGCTGTTTTATGAACATCAACTCATATACTCAATGTCATTCTCCATTTTAACCCATGTTCCCCGGAAAGTTTGAAATCACCAAGCATAAACATCAACAAAACAAGCAGAAATCATGAAGGATTGCACAGAATACTTCATTGTTAGTGTCTCACACATGCATTTTTCTCAGCCCATCAAACTGAAAAGATAAAACCATATTTATCACTTATCCCGCTGCTACAATATCTTTCCTTACTTCCCTTTTTCTGATGATGGTACCACTATTCTGATAATTCCTGCTTTAAAAAAAAATCTATGCAGATATTTAACTCTTTCTTCTGTTTAGATTTCACATACCATTATTACACTCCATCTTTACTACAAGTAGTTTCTAGTTTTATTTCATTATTGCATTACCCCCACAAACTTTCTCTCATCATTTCTTTCTTTATCTTTTAAGGGAAACTCTTGAAATAGAACTGAAGCAACTTTCACCAGACCTTCCAAACATCTTTCCTGGAAAGCAGTTTTTCCAAGGTACACCCTCACTAGACAGTCATCTTTATCATAGACCAACAACTAGAAAGTTCTTTTGAATAGCAAATTTTCACTTCTAAGAGAAAACCAAAGTAGGAAAAGGTCATTTGTCAGGTACCCAACAGGAATGAAAGGAAAACTAGAGAAGATAAATCACCACAATTTCTTTGGACATTTGTCTTTTTTGAACTTCCTACCATGAAATGATTGTTGGAGATGAAATTCTTCATAGTGTGACTCTGGAGGAGGCAGGGATTCTAATCACCAGGACAGCATCTGTGTCGTACATGCCCAGATGAGGACAAATGTTCCAGTACAGTCAATTAGGCATCACCACCTAGAAACGATCAATGAAGAAATGTCATGGGAGAAATAGAAAGGGAGCTTGAATCTGTGGCAGCCACAGTTACGTATGGCTATATTAAGTAGAGAGCTCATTCTGCAAGTGGTCAGTGTGTAGAGACACGTCCTCCCTCCATGGTGGTGTTGTAGCAGATTAGTTTTGTTGCATAATTTCTATTGGCTTTTGGTCATTTTCAGGTTTTCTTTGGTGAGCTGAGCTATGTTACAACAAAAGGCAGAAAATCCTGTTTGTATTCAGAGTTTGGAAGCTGGCAGCAAAGGAAAACAAATTGTTAAATAATCACTTATATTCACCTAAAAAAAGAAATTAAAAGAAATATTTCTAGTGTTCCATGTGGCGGCAGAGATAGGGGATTATGACTAGTAGGAAAGGCATGTGAATTCTATGAATGTGGAATGAAATGATTCTTTTTAACAATTTGAGGCACAGTGACTTTTAATTACTATGATAATTCTTCCCTTCATTTCCCTGCCAAAACAATTAAAGTCAGACTTTCATTCTATATATTGCAAAATTACAACATCCATTGAATGAATATATTATCTCTGCATATTTATTAAATGAAATATGGGGCTTCATCAGGGAGAATCAAGACCACAAACACTGCAATGGAGATACATGAGAAAATGCCAGAAGCCCACTGAATTATTCTGGTCAGATAAATAATTTCCCCATATCAACAAGGTATAATAATATCAATTCTTTCTTTTTAATCAGAGGAAGGTAAGTTTCTCCCTTAATTATTTTATTCTACAAGTTTAAATGAAATTAAAAAAGAAAACATGCAATAATTTTAGGATTTTGCTAATTCAATTAGCAAAAATCTGAAGATTGTGGATGAAAATAGACTCCAAAGCTATATAAGATACACATTTAGATTAAGATGAATTGGCAAGCCAGTCTTGGTGTTTGATGCCTGTAATTCTAGCACTCAGAGGCTGAGGTCAGAAGATTACCATGAGTTTGAGACCAACCTAAGCTACATAGTCAGTTCAAGGCCAGTATGAACTACATTGTGAGACCCTGTCTCAAAGAACAAAAACAAAACAAACAAGATGAATTTGGGTAGGGTATGCATTGACAATGATTTTTACATTAGATATCCTTATTTAGATCTACAATTAAGTTAAACTTAATCTGTTGGCTTGCTATTTTTTGATATCTGGACTTGAAAATAGAGTGTCACACACATCATAATCAATGGGAGAAAAGCGAAGTTTTTCCTCTAAGAGTTGGAACAAGAGAAGGATACCCACTCTCACAGCTTCCACTGAACATAGTGCTGGAAATACAAGAAAACAAAGGTATCTAAACTGCAAAGGAAAAAATGCAATTATCTGTTTTGTGGATATAATGATCTTATATGTAGAAAAGCCCAAATAACCCATTAAAAACTGTTAGATATAATAGATTACTTCAGTAAAGTGCAAGAATATAAAACCAACTACAAAAATCCATGACATTCCTACATACAAATAATGACTTAGCCAAAACTGAAATCAAGGAAAGAATCCTATGGGATGCTATCAAAAAATAAATTGTTTGAAAAAATGTAACTGAGGAGGTTAAAGACTTACACACTGACAGCTATACAGTATTGGTAAAAGAAACCAAGAAAGACATATGAAGTATGGTCAAAATATTCAATGAGTATTTAAATATAAAAATGTATTGAAATTAAAAGCAAACACATAGCAATTAACCCCCCAAGTACCCTCTTATTTCAAACACACTTATCACAGCATTCACTTGAACTTTCTGAAGCCATTCTGGAGGTTCTCTTCATTAGTGCATTTATGAGATAGGATCAAAAGTGCAGTGAATGCTGTTGCTTCATCAATCCAATGAAAAGACAAGCTCATAAAAAATTACTGTGAGGGCCCAGGGATTTAGCTCAGTGGTTCCGCCGCCTGCCTTACAAGCACAAGGACCTGAGTTCAACGCCCGGTACCAAAAAAAAAAAAAAAAAAATTACTGTGTCTTCTTATGCGAAAATGATGAGATAACTATGTTCAAAGTGCATTGTGAGGAGGATTAATGGCAACCTGTCATTTACTGCAATACAATTTTAAAACTTAAACATTCACCATGTTTTTCAATCCACACTTCATAAGCCAATGGAAACAAATTTATTATATTCAGATGGTTAATATAAAATAATTTATATATAATATAAATTTTAGATTCAATGCAATCACTATCAAAATCCCAAAGACTTTCACAGAAATAGGGAAAAATCATAAAAATTATATAGAACAACAAAAGACCCCAACTAGCCAAAGCAACCTGGAAAAGGGGGAGAGACAATGTTGAAGGCATCATACTTTAAAACTTAGTTATATTACTAGGCTATAGTAATCACAGTAGTGTGGTCCTGACATAAAGGAAGATTTGGACAAATGGAACAGAATAAAGAGCTGAGAAATAAATACTAATATGTATTATGAACCAATTTTAACAAGACCACCAAAAAAATGGAAAAGGTATAGTTTCTGCAATCAATGGTGCTGGAAAACAAACTAAATTTCTACATGCTAAAGAATAAAACTGAATCCTTATACCTTGAACAAAAAAAACTCAAAATTCAGAGAAATCCTCAATGTGAGACTTGAAACCATAAAGCTTCTAGAATAAAACATTAGGTGAAAGCTCCTAGCCATTGTTCTTGGCAATAATTTTCTGGATATCATATCATAAACTCAGGCTACAAAAGCAAAAATCAACAAATAGGACTATATCAAACTGCAAAGTTTCTGCACAGCAGAGGAAACAATCAACAAAATGAAAAGGCAGACTTCAGATTGGAAAGAAATATTTGAAAATCATGTATCAGAAAAGGGGTGAATACTCAAGATTCATAAAGAATTCATAAAACTAATAGAAAGAATATATACAACCTGGTAAAATGTAGGCAAAGGATTTGAATAGATATTTTTCCAAAGATGATATAAAATGGCCAACAGGTACATGAAAATCTGTTCAACATCACTAATCATTGGAGAAATGCAAAGGAAGACCACTTCATACCTGTAAGAAAAGCTATTATCAAAGTGATTATGATGTAAGATGAACAAAAGATCTAATGTACAACATGAGGACTACAGTTAGTAAAAGTATAATGTATTCAGAATATATGCTTAGATAATAATTACATCATGACTTATATATAATTTTAAATGTCTTTTTCTTTGTCTTATTATAAAAAGTGTGTTTCATATTTAAAATACAGCTGAAATGATTAAAAGAATGTGCTGTATTATTAAGGAAAAAGTCCCCCAAATTGGGAGCAATTTATTTTTAAAACTGTAAACATGGAAGAAATATGTGTATAGATATGAGGCACCTAATAGTAGGCCTAGTGGACATATAATTTTAAATGTCTTTTTCTTTGTCTTATTATAAAAAGTGTGTTTCATATTTAAAATACAGCTGAAATGATTAAAAGAATGTGCTGTATTATTAAGGAAAAAGTCCCCCAAATTGGGAGCAATTTATTTTTAAAACTGTAAACATGGAAGAAATATGTGTATAGATATGAGGCACCTAATAGTAGGCCTAGTGGACATCTGTTATTATTTTCATTTTTGTCCTGCATCTGAACCTTTGCAGAGACACTCTATTTTCTAGATCTAGCAGAAAGATACCAGCAGCAACTGACTGTTCATTCTAAGCATTCCGGAGAGGGCCTACATGTGGTAATTCATCATTGGCATTTATTCTCCTGCATTAGTTCAACTGTCTACTGACGCCCTTCTCCCCAGTCAAACAAGACTTTTAGTAACTTCCTCCATGTCCTGTCATTCTCCCTTTGCTGGCTTTTAAAAATTAAATATTGATCTTATTCTTTGATTAGAAAATACTCCCTCTTTCACTTTGTGTACCAAAATTCTATCCATCTTTCAAATCCAACTTAAATCACAACTTCTTCCAAGAATTTTACAGTAAACATCCCAGCTGTAATCTCTTCCACTATCCAATCCTTTCAGTGTGTAGGATGGATACTTTGGCCCTGGCAAAGCAACAGGCTAAAATTACCGACAAGTAGTGAAAATCAATCAAATCATGAGAGAAACCTGGGATACACTTCAAGAGAAACCTTTACTTCTTTCTTGTAGTAAGAGTTCATTACTAGAAACCTGAGGGATTGGCTTGCTGGGCAGCTCCCTACACTCAGCTAGGAGAGAGGGGTGAAAGCCTGTTGCACATGAAGCACGCTCCGAGGCACACCAAACCATGAGTGTAACTCATTTCTTGCTTCGTGACTCTAGTAACTGGAATCTGGTTTTGCAATTCTCCTGAGACGAGTACTACACTCTAAGGAGTTACAGAGTGACGCACACATATTGCTACTGTTTGCACTTTGGTAGAATAAGGTAGACAGACTGAGATTTCCTATATGGTATATTCATTCTCTTTACGATTGTACAAGTAGTAGAGATAACCACCCCCACAAGAAGGACTTTCTCTTTCCTTTTGAATTTCCCTCCATTACAGTTTTCTTGTGTCAATAAAAATATTGAGTATCTAAGTGAAATATTATGAGAAAGGTTTTCTCTAAGATATATAGATGGATGTATCTATGCTTCATCAATTCCCTCACATTTTCTTTTGAGCATTCAGTAATAGAACATATGGAAAGTATTCAAGTTCTGGTTACATTTGAAACTCAGAAAAATATCATTCCAATTCATCTCATTCAGCCATATTATTTTTATCTCTGAATCAGTATACAGGTACATTTTTTTCATTTAGTTTATTGCTTTATTTATTTTTTTCTTCATTGAGTTTATTGGTACAATTTAGGGAGACAGTACAATTACATTCATTCATTGGGATCTTGTACTTCCACATGACAGGTCTTGGTTCTCGTTTGTTTCCCCTTGACCCTGCCCTTCCTTCACCCATCTTCCCCTCCCCATTTACAAACATTTTATTTCCATTTTTTCATTTTCTCCTATTTTTTCTTTTCCCTTATTACCTTTCCCCCACCCTTCCCACTTCCCTACACCTTTAGCCCTTTTCTTCCTATTTCACAATGTCAGTTATCTCATTAGGATCTTATGTACTATTGTAGTTTATTCACAGCAGAAAAACTACTTGGTATTTACACATGTGTGAATTATTTATTTCACTTAGGAGTATATCCTCAGTATGTATCCATTTTCCTATGAATGAATCTAATTTCTCATTCTTTATGGCTGAGTAGTATTCCATTTTATAGAAAAACCACATCTTCTTTATCCAGTATCCTACTGGGGGGCAAATAGGCTGTTTACAAGTTTTAGCTGTTACAAACTGTGCCGCTGTAAACATGGGTGCGCGTATAACACTGTGGTATGATTCTTTTAATTTTTTTATAAAGATACCCAGAAGAGGGATGGCTGTGTCAAATGGAACCTCTAGTCCCAGCTCTTTGAAGTATCTCCATACTGATTTCCATAGGGGTTGCACCAGTCTGTACTCCCACCAATAATGGAGCATGGTTCCTTTCTCCCCACAACCGTGCCAACATTTGTTATTGCTTGATTTCTTGATAGCAGCAATTCTTTGTGGGGTGAGGTGGAATCTCAGTGTTGTTTTCATCTTCATCTCTTGAATGACCAGTGATGTGGAACATTTTTTCATATATTTACTTGCTGCTTTTAGCTCTCTGTCTGAGAAATGTCTATTCATTTCAGTGGCCCACTTTTGAATCAGGTCCTTATATTTGGGAGGGGAGCTGATAGTTTTGAGTTCTTTATATATTCTCAATAACAGTCCTTTTTCTGAGGAGCAGCTGATAAAAATTTTTTCCCACATTGTAGATGGTCTCTTAGTTCTCCTGATGGCTTCTTTTGCAGTGCAGAAGCTTTTTAATAAGATGAGATCCCATTGTTGATTCTTTGTGCTAGTTCCCGTGCTACTGAGGATTTGTTCATAAAGTCATCGAAGACCCAAAAAACTCCACCAAGACTTCTAGACTTAATTGACACTTTTAGCAGAGCAGCTGGATTTAAGGTCAACACCCAAAAATCAATAGCCTTCTTGTACACAAATAACAGACTCACTGAGAGAGAAATTAGGAAAACAATTCCCTTCACCATAGCATCCAAAAAAATGAAGTATTTAGGAATCAACCTAACAAAAGAATCAAAAGACCTCTATACTGAAAACTACAGCACTCTGAAAAAAGAGATCGAAGAGGATATAAGAAAATAGAAAGATATCCCCTGCTCCTGGGTAGGAAAAATCAACATAGTGAAAATGGCCATACTGCCAAAACTGCTATACAGATTCAATGCAATGCCAATTGAAATTCCAACACAGAACTAGAAAAAAGAATCCAAAAATTCAATTGGAACCAGAAGAGACCTAGAATAGCAAAAGCCATCCTAGGCATCAGACACATGGCAGCAGGTATAACAATTCCCAATTTGTAACTATACCACAAAGCCACCATGATAAAAACAGCATGGTACTGGCAAAGACACAGATCTGAGGATCAATGGAACAGATTGGAAGGCACAAAAACAACTCCAGATGCACTCAGCTACATCATCTTTGACAAAGGAGCTGACCATCCACACTGGAGGAAAGATAGCATCTTTAATAAATGGTGTTGGAAAAACTAGATCTCAACCTGCCAAAGTTTAAAACTAGACCCTTATCTTTCACCATGCACTAAATTAAAATCCAAGTGGATTAAAGATCTAAATATTAAAACAGAAACACTAAACTTTCTTGAAGATAAGTTAGGCAGAACTCTTGAAGACACTGGCATAGGAAAAGTTTATTGGTTTATTAATGCAGTACAGTACATTCATCATTGGGATCTTGTACCTTTACATGACATATCTTGGACTTATTTCCCTATTCCCCTGGTCTCCCTTCACCCCCTCCACCCTTTCCTATTTACAAAGACTTTATTTCCATTTTTTCCTTTTCTCATATTTTAAGGTGAAATACAAAAAAAGCCTAAGGAGGAGGGGTGGTGGGAAGGGAGTGGAAAGGAAAGAAGGGAAAAGAAAAAACACAGGTACACTTTTGAGAGTGAATTATAGTAGTAGAGTGCAACTTGTCTTAGGTACACACCCATCACAACAAATCTAATATCAATGAAATGTGGCAGGCCTGGAACTCAATTCTTAGCACCCCCCCAAAAAAAATCAAAGGCATTTTCAATAAGTTCCACTATAGTTATGTAAATGACCAGGGCTTCTTAATCAAAAATATTCCCACCTTACTGTAATGGAGCCCTTAGCAATAAGATAAGACACTATGGACATTTTAGTTAAGTTTTCATGGGGAAAAATGAAGTCCTAAATCAAAGTTTCATCCTCATTTTCCTTTCAGCTGGTATCAGTGAAAAAAATGGGCCAGTGAATTGCTGTATTCTCAAACTGCACACCTCTGTAACATCATCTGATTGAATTTGTTTCAAGCAACTGGGTTGGAATGATTATGAGATATAAAATGGATTAACTTTCCTTTCTGAATAGTGTCTATACTGAAAACTTAAAAAAGAGGTGTCAATTAACCATATTACCACCTATGAAAATGAAAGTAACATTTAAAAGTGGAGTTTTTGTGTAATATTATGCCTATTTAGAGTTCAAATAGTGACTTACCTGTAAATCTCACTTTATAGAAACATTTTGAAATAATAAATCTTCAAAAATGTTTAATTCAGTATCTAGAAGGTGTAATGTACCAGTATTATTCCACTCATATTTTGGCAGATATTACAAATAGATTTTAGAGGCTTATTGAAGATTGTATTTCAAATAATTTCCCTCAAAACGCTATTGATTATGAAAATCAGATCCACCCAAATGCAGTTTTCTAATTGATATGCTCAATTAGTTGTGGTTGGGTATATTTAATTAGATTTCAAAAGACATAAATGACATTCCCCAAGTGCTAGGTAATGTGCAGGGTAATTAAAAAGATCAACATTATTTTATCAAGTCCTTTCAACAGGCCTATACATGAGAAGCTTCAGTTTCAAACGAGTTTAATAACTTGCCTAAAGTCAAACAACTTGCTACAGAATTTAAAATAATTTTATCTAACTAAATTCACACAATTTTAAGACATTTTGTCATATCTTATATGTGCATTATATTTACAATACATACAAGCAACAATGTCATTTTTTCTAGAACCAGGGGTATTTTCTATAAAATACTTTTTTAGAAATAAAGTTTTAATCACGAAGCTTGGAGATATTACTTGGTTGTAGAGCATCTTTGGAAAAGCTTTACCAAGTGCTTTGGTTGCTCTTTTCCTTCCCTATTAAATAGGACATAAAATATGTGTATTTTTGATGCTTCAAGTCTTCAATATGATCATCAGTTTTTGTAGACAGCAGTAAGATGTTACGCATGAAGGAATACTGAAGGTCTGTTTGTCTCCTCCTTAATGGAACCTGGGCAAATTTCATTGTTCTGTGTTTGATTTTTATTTTGTTTCATTATTATTAATGGCTGTTTATTCTTGCTGTTAGTGTGACTACGATGATTCATTTTCATATGTATACCTAGTTCCTAGGAATTTAGGGGACACAGAAATGTGATTTCACATATAGTATTTTAAAATTGCATCTGAATAATAAATTACCTAGCTCTGCATGAGGATCTAAATGCCTATTAAATGAAACTTCTCTAGTTCAGGGTGCACATTTCAATGCAAACTCATTTTCATATCTATTTAGCTCAAGTATTCATTCACAAATATTTAATGAACAATTGCTATGTGGCAGAAACATCCCCAGATGCTGAGGAATAGGCGGTGGATAGACAGAAAATGGTCCGTATCCTTAGAAGCTCACATTCTATTAGGAGAAGTAGGGAAAGGAAACATTAAAAAATAAAATAGTGGTTACTAGGGAGTGACAAATATTATGGAGGTAAATCACATAATAAAGAACTCTTATGAAATCCCAAGAGAATAAGAGAGTTACAATTTAAGTTGACACGATCAGAGGTCAAACTCAAGGGGGACATCTAAGTTAATAAAAACACACTGCGTTGAGTGTATTTGTCCTTAAATCTGCTGCTCAGCCTTCACTAGCTCTACTTTACTCGGGCATTTTCACCTACGCCAGCAACCACGAGGTCGGTTTGGCTAGCAGTGAGCTTTGAGAGATAGCGGTCGTAAAGGACAAAGAGTGCCTAGAGCTCTGCACAGGTTTGGTCAGCGTACAGCAGCCGCCTCGCTTCTGAGATTCTGTCTCCCTGAGTGGGTTATGTGGGGCTCCGTGTATTTCCTTTTGATGCCACGCTTGAAAGTCTCATAACAATGGGTCTTCTTTTTGTTTCTGCACAAGTTTCCTAACATAATTAATCCTCGTGTGTTTAGTCCTCCCATAGCCTGCATAACTAAACCCGTGGGTAAAAATCCCTCCTTCAAAATATTCCAAATGCCTGTTTCAAATACTGAAAGAAATGTATGCATCAATATTGAAATGCTGGCTAGCGTGGAAGGTGAGAGATAGAGGCTTGTGACCCTGCTGATAAAAGATCTTCATGAGGCATGGGAGCCGGAAGTCCAGCAGTGAGAGGGGGGTCTGCATTGACGGCTCCAGAGCGGCGAGGACAGCAGAGTGGCTGCCACCAAGAGGGAGAGGGGGGTCCAGACACAGCAAGAGATACGCAGAGAAGGGAGGGAACTAGGGATGAAGCTAATTTCCAGAGGTTGTAAGCCATCTTCCTGACTTCAGCTTTCTTCTAAATGAGATGAGAAGTTGCTGAAAGCCTTTTAGTTGAGAAACAAGATGATCTACTTTTTTCCCCCATTACATTTATTGGTACATTTAAAACAAACAATACAGTTACACTCGCCATTGGGATCTTGTACCTTTACATGATATATCTTGGTTCTTCATTTTCCCCTCCCCCTACCCTCCCTTCATTCACTCCCTTCACCCTTCCCTATTAACAAAGACTTTGTTTCCATTTTTCCCATTTTGTCACATTTTTTCTTTTCCCTTACTTTCTGTTTATGTTATTCTTTCTAAGAAGAGGCGATGTCAAAAACAGGGAGACAGGTTTAAAAGGCATTGAACTACTGTGGTGGGAAATGGTCACAGCAGGAAGATAACAGTGGTGGTGGTGAAGTGGTCAGTCAGATCCTGGGAAGAATACATATCCGATAAAGGAGTGACTTACTACACAAAATACAAAATAACTCTTGAAGCTCAGCTGTAAGAAAGTGTGCGACCCAATTAAAAATGAGCAAAAGATATGAACAGACATCTCTTCAAAGACGATGACCAAGTGACATCCACAGGAAAAGCTATGCTATGTCTTGTAATCACATTAAAACAATGCCATATCACTGCATACCTATTGGAGGGTCAAAATGCAAAACACTGGCAATGCTAGGTGTTGGCCAGGATATGAACCAACAATTTTTTTTTGTATTGGGAATACAATATGGTAATGCTATTTTCTATTTTGGCAGGAGTACAAGATGTAACCCTTTGGTAAACAATTTGACAAATTCTTATAAAACACCATATTTTTACCACGTGATCCAGCAAATGTACTCCTTGGCTATTTATCCAAACATTTTTAAACCTTACATCTACACAAAAGTATTTATCATACAAGTTTGCAGAAGTTTCATTCATAATTATTTAAACTTGAAAGCAACCAAGATGCCATTCAATAATTAAATGCATAAATAAACTGATACATATAGACAATGGAATGTTACTCAGCACAAAAAAGAAATGAACTACAAGGACATAAAAAGACATGGCAAACTTTACATCCATATTATTGAGTGAAAACAAGCCAATCCAAAAATGTGCCATATGTGTGTGTGTGTGTGTGTGTGTGTGTGTGTGTGTAACATTTTAAGAAAGTGAAAACTGTGGAAAGAGAAAAATACCACTATTTTCCAGAGGTTGGTTGGAAGCAGAATGAGTGAGGCATAGAGGTTTTGTGTAATGGAACTCCTCTGTGTGAACCTGGGAGGGTGAGTATACACCTTGGAGTATTTATCCGATCTATAAACTGGAACACTAAAAGAACCTTACATAACCATGGCCTTCAAGTAATACTGATGTGTCGATTCATGCTCACCAATAACAAAACATTCATCACTCTCCTGGACAATGCTCATACTAAGGAGGCTATGCATATGCGCAGGAGAGGGATACATGGGAAAACTGTATCTTCTATGCAGTTATGCTGGAAACTTGAAACTGCTCTAAAACACAATGTCTACTTAGAAGGAAAACAAACAAATTACCACAATAAATAATAAATTGAAAAATATACATCTCTAAGTAAAACAAAGTCTCTGATCTTACAACCAATTCAGTGGATAAACTGAAAAAAAAGATTAACAATGAAAATTATATTTTTGTTTTACCAAAATGTAGTTCAAGTAAAACAAAAATGCAGGCATAAAGTGATGTAGTAGCACAATTTCTTGAGATAAGAATTAGTAATAAATGTTCAAAATGCCAAGAACTCAGAAAACACATACACTTTGATCTTGTGACAGAGAAAGGTTTCTTAAGCAAGAGAGAATATGCAGAGGATGTGTGAAAAATATGTATGAATACAAGCATATCAAGCATAGTGACTTGTGTAATAAAAGAAACATAATCAACATAAAAGACAAATCTCTGAGAAAACATTTTGCAAAATATGTGAAAGGAGAAACAACTGTATGCTAACATACAAAGAAATTCCAAAAATTGCAGAGAATGGAAAATTATTTAATTCAAAGATGAACAAGTTATATTAATATACAATGCATCCCATTGTTACAATGGGAAATGCTAAGTTAAAAGAAGAATGTGAAACTCTCTGTATCCATCACTCTGGAAATATTAAAATGAGTCATTAACGTCAAACAGAGGCAAGACGGAGGAACTGAGTGCTGTCATATGTTGTTAGTGGAAATATAAATAGCTTCAGTCTCAGGGGAATGATAGGAAAGTGGATATCAAACGTGTAAAAACACAATCTTTGGGTCGGGGATTTAGTTCAGCAGTTTGGTGGCCTGCCTTGCAAGCACAAAGACCCGAGTTCAATCCCCAGTACCAAATAAATAAATAAATAAATAAATAAATAAATACAAATAAATTGAATGATAGGAAAGTGGATATCAAACGTGTAAAAACACAATCTTTGGGTCGGGGATTTAGTTCAGCAGTTTGGTGGCCTGCCTTGCAAGCACAAAGACCCGAGTTCAATCCCCAGTACCAAATAAATAAATAAATAAATAAATAAATAAATAAACAAATAAATAATTAAAACACAATCTTTAACTCAGGAACCATTGGCATCTACTTCCTTTGTTTCTTTTTCTTGCATCTTCATTTGCCATACAAAGCTCTCAATTTTATGTTAGGCTTCCTGAATTTTTCTTTTAATGTTTCGCTTACCAACAGAGCAAGGTGGCTAAAGAGACATTCCAAAAGTTGAAATGTATTTGGGGCATAGAGGACATAAATGGTTTTGACTGCATAGGTGTGTCATCAGCATGGTAAGCTGAGTGATTTTCTACTGCATGGATCTGTTGCTTTTTTGGAAATATAGAGAAAACAGTGTTTTTTCACATGCTGTTTGGTTTGGTTTCATTTCATTTCATTTTCCTATGCAGCTATGACAGAAGAAGAAAGATATAAATGTTAAGGTCAAAAAATAATGAAAATATAAGTCATAGCATTTTAGCTAGAATCAAAAATAATATTCCTGGAGAGGGAGAGAATCATTGGGTCTGTCACCTAACAGCACTTTTGGGGTTAAATAAAAAGTGGGTGGGAATTGTCAACTCGGTAAAACATGAGAATAGGAGTTAACCATCAGATAGGAATTTCTGTGTCGTTCTGTAACCCCATGTTTTCAATGATGCAAAGGTCAGGCATTGCCAAGGACATTCTGTAGCCTGGTAGCATCCCTGCAGGCCCTGCTATCTTATCAAATTGGGTTTTGAGTACAAGACACTATTTCCTATGTAAATTTTTCAATGAGATTCACATAAAGAAGGGGGAAAATAATGAAGGATGAACAGTCAGTTTCACTGTGCTACAGGGTGGGGCAAGGTGAGCAAAAAGTATTTTAGAGGATAATAGATCAGAAAATTAAAATACCACGTTGGAAGAGTTATGCATCAAAAATTCCAAGTATCTCAGAACAACTTCAGCATTTAGTGTGGACAAAATTTTGAAACAAAAGTCAGTTTCCAAGGAATGCATGAGATTGTCAAAAAAGTATCTCCAACAGATTCAGAAAACATGCGTCAAACATTTAGCCCTGGTGTATCAGAGAAAATGAGGTCTTAAGGTTTTAAATTTTCTCACAGAAGACAATGGATGAGCATGAAAATTAAAATATGATTAGCACATAAATTTTTGAGTGATAGACACACTGGTCAGAAATTCTCCTGTAAACAAGAAATTGTTTTTAAGAAAGCTAGAAACCAATGTCCTTTTGTGCTCTTTAAAGAAGGTGTAATGTTTCTCAGAACACGGCGTTCAACCAAAATCTTCAGACACAGATTTTGATTTTGGAATGAAAAGAAACCTTCCGGTGAACTGTCTGCACAGTGCTGCCCTGTGGCTGTGGAAAGCATAAATAGCCACATTAAGGCTTTTTTGGAAAAATGTTTGTGGTTTTGTTCAGACACACCTCAGCAGGACCCGCCAAGTGAACAACATGGCTATTCTAATACTGTTTAGTTGTTATTACATTGATTAAACCTGGATAAAGCCCAAATTTAAAAGGGGCTTTAAACTCCACACAGTTCACATTTTCTAACACACAGATTTTTTTAAAAATATACCATTATATTTCATGGGAGCATCAACAGTTTCTTTCTTGCTACCCACAGAATTCTAGTAATTGTTGAAGTGCTTGGCACAATGTAAGCACTTATTGTGTATGTATAAAATTAATATATTTCTACTGGTGCTTCTTGTTTCACCCAAGATGGCTGCGCCACTGGACACTACCAACCATTCTCAATTAGCGTAACAGTATGTTTAGGCATCATCCTCTTATTACTCCCCACAGAGTTGAGAGTGCACACAGTTGAGAACACATTTGGCAATACTTTAAAAGGCTGCAGACAGGCACACCTAACTTTCAACCTGAGCTGCTCATTTATCTTGATGCACAGAGGTGGGTGATCGTGCAATGGAAAGCTTAAACCCTACTGAGTCATCTATTTAAATTATCTTTTATATGAAGTCTAAATCTACTACCCTTCATATCTTCAAAATTCTGCTGGTATTTTTATACTATAATATATAAAATTATATTACCATTTTCCTTTTCTAGTGAATGTTATAACAAAAAATTTTATTGTTAATTCATTAATCTTTTATATCACACTTTTTTCACTATTGAGATTTTAAGATGCTGCCTCTGTTTTTCTGTTGTGAATAAATAAGCCAATTTATATTCTGTGAACATGCATTACAGACTTGGTCCCATTTTGTGTTAACATTTCATGCTGAAAAACAAAAGTGGGATGTTCCCCAATTAATAATCCACTAGGGATCTTTTGTTCTTTCCTGCACTCTGAAAAAGAGCCCATGCTATTCGATCTAATTTCATTCACTAAAAGTTATTCTAAGTAGCTGTAATATTAATTTCAAGTTTTTTCAGTAGATTCTCCCCTAAATAAATCACTGAAAACTGCATGGGTTTTACTGCCATCTAATCTCCTTCTGATAAAAAGAAACTTTTGTAATTAATCTAAAAACCTACAAAATGTTAGGAAAATGTAAAATGACTTTTGCTGTCTCTAACAGCAGTCTGATTTGTTTAGTTCAAAATTAACAGACATTGGAGGCATTGCCCATGAAGTGGGACATCTGGCCTCACCCCTAACCTTGAACACCCATCTCCTGTGCTAGAGACACCTAGTTGAACCTTTAGGTAAACTCCCTAACTACCAGGGATTGTTAGGTTTGGATAAAGTGAACTGTCTGGTTACCGTAATTTGTACATGGGTAGTGTGAACTGAGGAAATGAAATGTAACTACCTGAATGATCATAGCTGTAAAACCTCTAAAAGAGGAAACTGTAACCCAATACGAGGTTGATCACTGGCACTGCCTTTTTGAATGTGATCGATCCTTTTCTGACAAAATAAACTTATTATTTTACTTCCATTCAGCTTGTCTCTATGTACGTGTCACTTGCCAATTCCTTCCTCAACAAAAGTACCATGACTCCCTTCTCCATTTCTATTCCAATAGACTGAGAGGATTCACTTTTTAAACTAAAAGAATAGGATTGAACTAGACATATTGTTTTTTAAATTCCATGGTATATATTTTTCCCTTTCATCTGTGTGGGGTGTGTGTGTGTGTGTGTGTGCGCATTTTTCCATCGTGTGTTATTTTTAGAAAAAGCCACTAAAAAGTAATCTCCAAAAGAAGTTTTTTGTGTTTTTCTCTCAGGTTTTGCTTCACTTACAAAAATACTGCAAATGTCAACAAACTTGAATAAACTAATATACAAAATTGTAACAAAATTTATTTTCTGGAATATGTCTACAACTTTAACAACATTGTAGAACACAAGATGGTAATATTAGGCAAATTAAAATGCAAGATGAATAGCAATAATAGTAATTAGTATATCAATACAAGGCGTTTATGACTGTTACCTTTCCTAATTAATCTTTTCTTTGTTACAAATATAATTCATTATGTGATTCACCATTTGATAAAACAAAGTACATATTTGTTTACCTTTGAGTTCACAAGTAAAAATGTAGACATATCTATTTATTTATTTTTTTCCATTAAGCATATTGGTAAGATTTAAGTATACAGTACAGTTACATTCATCACTAGGATCTTGTACCTTTATATAACATATCTCGGTTCTTACTTTTTCCCCATTCCCCTGCCATCTCTTCAACCCCTCCACCCTACCAATTTACAAAGCCTTTGTTTCCATGTTTTTTCTTTTCTCATATTTTTTCTTTTCCCTTCTTACCTTTTCCCTACCCCTCCCACTTCCCCTACTCCTTTAGAACTTTTCCCCCTATTATGTAGTATCAATTATATATTTTGATCCTTATTTATAGTTTTATATTTTTCACACAAGAGAAACTTTTTGGTATTTACACGTGTGTCCTATTAATTTCACTTAAGGGTATGGCCTCAGTGTGCATCCACTTTTTTGGAGGATGACCCATGTGCATCTGAAAAGAATGTATATTCTGATTTTGTGGGGTGGAACACTCTGTAGATGTCTATTAGTCCATTTGTTCAAAAGCTTAGTTCAGTTTTAGTATTTTGTTGTTGATTTTTGTCTAGATCTATTTGTGACAGTGGGGTATTGAGGTCCTCCACTACAATTGTATTAGTGTTTATTTGGTTTTTCATGTCCCTTAATATTTGTTTTGTATAGTTGGGGGCATTAATATTTGGTACGTATATTTATGATTATCATCTCTTCCTCTTGGATTGTTCACTTTACAATAATGTAGTGACCTTCTTTATCTGTCTTAATTAATTTTGGCTTGAAATTTACTTTGTCTGCAAATAACATAGCTACCCCTGCTTTTTTCTGGATTCCTGTTGCATGGAGGGCTGTTTTCCATCCTTCTACTTTCAGTCTATGAGTTTTTTTTTTTTTTTTTTTTTTTTTTTTTTTTTTTTTTTTTTTTTTGAGCTAGGTGCATTTCTTGTATACAGCACATTGTTGGGTTTTGCTTATTAATCCATTCTGCCAGTCTTTTTTCTCTCATTGAGTTTATTGGTACTTTTTAGGTATGCAGTACAGTTATATTTATCACTGGGATCTTGTACCTTTACATGACTGATCTTGGTTCTCATTTTTTCCCATAACCCTGCCCTCCCTTCACCCCTCCTCCTTTCCCTATTTATAAAAGTCTATTTATTTTGACTGGTGAATTGAGGTCATTAACATTGATGCTTATAACTGATATGAATTGATTTATCATCATCATGTTATTTTTCTGTTGTTGGCTCTTTTTTAATTTCCTACCTCTCCCTATAATTTCTTACTTTGCCTGATGAATTTGTTCTGTTGGGCCTCATGGAGTTGGGACCATCATTGTCTTTTTCTAGGATATTGTTTAGAACATTTGGAATGCTAGTTTGGTATTTATGAAGTTTCTCAGGTGTTCTTTGTCATGGAAGTATCTTATTTCTCCATCAGTTTTGAAATATAGTTTTGCAGGATACATCAGTCTAGGTTGGAGATTGTTTTCTTTAAAGTTTTGAACTATCTCATTCCAGGCTCCCCTTGACTTGAGGGTTTGTGTTGAAGAGATTGTGGTGATTCTGATGGGCTTTCCTTTGCATGTGATTTGCTTCTTTACTGTAACTGCTTGTAGTATCTAGTTTTTCTGTTGGGTTTCCGGGATCTTATATGTCTAGGTATAGATTCTTTATCATGACTACTACTTGAAGTCCTATATCTCCCTTATCTGTATGTCATTAGTCGTACACATTCTTTCTTTTATTATATTTCATATTCAGAAGCTGACACAACATATTCACTATACCGAAAAGTAGTATGAAAAAAGTATTTCCCATTCAACAAAGGCAATAAAGATGTATCAAGTGAAAAGTTTAATTTCATGCCTTTTTTTTTCTCCTCTATAACTAATACTGAGCTAATAGAATACAAGAATAAAGGATCTATCCTGGTGTCATAACAGACTATTGTCCAGCAGTTCTTTTCAAAAGCCTGTGACAAATGTTCCCTTTGGTAAATTTAAATCCATTTTTTTATAATTTGCATTTTATTGTATTATTGAAATGAAATCAGCTTCTTTTTGTCTACCAACATCAATTTTCAGCTCAGTAGTAAAAAATGAATCCTATGTATTAAAATCAGCAGGTCAAATATCATGTCATAATAATACAGGAAAATTGTGTGATAATTTTACAAATGGAGAATTATATTTTCTGAATCTACTACTTCATGGATTCAAAATTCTATTTGTATATACTTAAAACAAATACATAAATAGTAGGCTGATAAGCTGAAGATTATTAAGTATAAATCATTAATACTTGGAAATATATCTTCTCAATCATTTTTCTAATACACTGGATACTAACATACAAAATTTTCTTTGAAGTTATATAATAGTTTATACATTAATTTAAATTTCTGCTCACTGACAATTTCACTGACAACCTAGAGTGCTAAACTGTAATTTTTCACTTGGCTTTATTTCTCTAATTCTGTTAATTGTGTTTATTACAATTAGTACCTGATATACATAGCTATTTGTATATTATGAATTTAATCATCAAACCCTGAAAATTTGCTAAATTTACAATACCTACCTTTAATATTTGGAAATATCAAATCATCCACCTTACTCTGTGTCCCACATAAATATGCAAATGTTATGTTATTCAAAAAATAACTAATCAATAATGATTCTTTTTTCATAATTTATGCATTATTCCGCTACAGATGCCAAAAACAACATGTCTCAGAGTGATGGATCTAAACAAAATAAATGTGGTATCTTGGAGATCTGGGGGCTAGAAGTTAAAGTACCATTTGGTTCACTTTCTCATGAGGCCGATCTTCCTAGCATAGGGATAACCACATTTTTGTTGTGTCCTCACATGGTCTTTCTTGTGTGTGAACGTAAACAGCTATCTTCACCGCACTTTTCTTTCTCTTATAAAGATACCAGTCCTACAATGTTAGAGCCCTGTGCTTGGGACTGCATTTAACTTCTCACCTCCCTAAATAGCTTATTTTATATACAGTAATATTATAGACTTTCCTGTAAAAATTATTTTTAAGGGACACAGTTATATTCATAGCAACATATATTTCATTTTAAAGAAAGGCAAATGAGAAAGATGGCCAAATGGATGCCTCTTCAGTTCATAATGCTAAGTGAATAAATCAGGTACAGAAGATTAAATAGCACATGGTTTCTCTATTAAGAGAAACTCATAACAGAAAGATGATAGGCTACAGGAAGGTAGACTTTGTGGAAATGGAGGTAACTAGGAGTAGGGAGAAGATGAGAAGGAAGTAAAAAGTTTTAAAATGAGTTCTGTATCTACATAGCAATACTCAGGATGAACATGTTTATCATGTATGAAAAACATATACTAATCGAAATTAAGAAATCAAATATGGTGATACATGACTCTAATCCCCACTGGGGAGTGTCGCGAGCCGGCGACGCAGAGCACTGTCCAGCAGTGTCTCAAACCTGAAAGAGCAGCGGGGTGGAGATGGGGCAGAGAGAAAGGAAGGACGCCAAGACAAGAGTCTGATCAAGGCGGCGTTTATTGCCGGCAAGCACCGGCCTTTTAAAGCAAAAAACCACAAACTATTATGGGATGGGTTTACCATAGTAACTGAAAGGTCACACAGGAAAAGAGCAAACAGGTTCACCAAAACAACCCACCGTGAGTAGTAGTAACCCGGACAACCACACATCTAAAGGTCAGAGACAAGAAACTGTAACTTTCAGGAATTCCACAAAGGAAACACTCTACCTGCTAAACTGGAGAAACTTAACACATATAGAGTTACTAAAGTTAACAATACTTACAACCAATACTCATGATCCCCACAATTCCTCCCTTTTTGTTTTAAAACTTTGGTTCCATAGCAAGAAGAAGCTTAAGAGAAAGTAAAGGCATGTCCGAGCCTGTCTTAGGTTGGGAAAAGCATTTGGCTGTCTTACCCGTCATTGGGGTCATCTGTCTTACAGGCCTATAACATGATGAAGATTTAACAGAAGCCCCTGTCTTAGGTTGATCAGTCAAACCTTTTCCTCTTACCCGTCTTTGACTTTCCGGACCCTCATTGAAGCTCTCTTTTTATCTGAGCGAGGTAAATGCCCAAATTTTCAGAGGACCCTTCCTTAAGGGCCATGAGCGCATGTAATGTTTTGCGCTGTATATAAACCTGATTTGAGATAACACAGTATTTATGATATTTCACATATTAGAGGCCCCATGCCAAAAACATTCAAACTAAGGCTAGTAACTTTGACATCTGACAATAAGCGTATTTCTCCCAATGCAGCAGCAGGTTTCCAAATGTTGGTTTGAGGAAAACGTGAATCTGCTCACCAAAGTCCTACAGACAAGCTTAAGTCCATGGAATATTCAAGTGACCAGTCCAAAAACCCTTGAGATGTCTTATTAATTCACCAGTCCCATTAAATCCTTGTTCTGGACAATAAAGTCTCTGCTTGTGCACCAAGACACATCCTAGAGTTCTCTCTGCTGCTCCAGTGTTGGGGTCCCAATCCAGTCTCCTCAGTGGAAACCCAGCATCAAGCTGTTCAGGGATAGTGGTAGGTCTATAAACATATCTGTAACCATAAGTAGGTGGAGCAGAAGAGAAGGGAGAATACCTGGACCAAAAGGTCACCATCACAAACAATATGCTGGAAAACCTGCATGGTCAAACAATATAAATACATCCTGTATACCAGACATGAATTCTTATGTCCTGAAATGTAGCTTTGTATCAACAGGATCTTCCCCCCTTTTTTTTTTGTTTTTTGTTTTAAATAGAAAATAGTATATTGTGAAGATAACCATCAGAAACATGTTACAATAACATATTTACAATTCAGACCTTTGATGATAACCAATATAGACATTTTTAACAACATATTTAACAAGGCATATCTTTTTATAAGGCTATGAAAATTATTTTGGTAGCTTCCATTAGTGAACAAAGATCAGAATAAATTTTCTGAGCAGCTGCTTCTTTATTCACCAACAGGAGCGTATCCAAACTTAAAGGTTGTATTCAATTATCTTTTAAGTTTTTTATTTGATCCTATAAAGCCAGGTTGTAGAAATCAACAATCCACTTGCATTTGACGTCATTCTGATCAAAAACATACAAACATCTTTGAACATTTAAGACAGACAAACATATAACACTTAAGACAGACAAACATATAAGACAATTTTAACGAGTGCACTCAGATGGTTTTGGCCAATTGAATTATAAAATCTTTTTTTTATGACTAGTCAAAATTTTTGCAGATCAAAATTAACAGAGATCTCTTGTAGAATTAGGGTTAAAGGAATGAATACTCTTCTTGACTGTAAATGTAAACCTTTTATAACAAACTTGAAACCAACAATCAAACATTTTATAAATCATTTCCATAAACATTCTCTACATTCTTAGGTAAAGACAAGAGGAACATACAAAAACCTTTCATGTTAAAAGTACAACTCTTACTTATAGCTTTCCTAATATTTTTCTATCTCATTTACTATCAGCCTTCTGTAACAAACTACTATTTTGTTCTTTATTTTGGTCTATAGTCAGTTTAGAACATACCCTCGCTTGGAGTGTGTGTGGGGAGGGACAGGCTGGTCAACAGATACAAAGTCAAAGTCACAGCCAGATGGGAAGAATAAGTTCTGGCATTCTATCACACTGATTATTATAGTCAACAATACTGAAGAGTACTTCAACATGGCTACAAGACAGGATTCTGAATGTTCTCATCACTAAGAAATGATAAATGTTTGAAATGATAGATAACCTAAGCATCCTGAGTCGATCATTTCACAATATGTAAATGTAATAAAATACTACACTGTATCACATAATGATATACAAGATTATCTCAATAAAATAATTTAAAAGAAATCCTACAAATCCATACAATTTGTGTGTCAAAAGCTATTATACCATACATAAGAAGTTACACTAGTATACACATACTAAAACTAGCAGGCTTATACAAAATAATCTTAGAAACAATTAAAATAGTTAAGAGTAGCTATAGTAGCTAAACAGATATAAGTAATGACCTTACCTTATCTTCTAAAACAATTAGGTTTCTATCTTCAACACTGAACGTCCTTGCATATTACCTCAAAATGTTAATTCCTTCTCTAACCCTCAAACACAAGCAGAATTCTGTGCTTTTCTGGCAGCAATAATAGCTATCACAACATCTGAACCTCATCAAGAAGTTCAAACACAAAAAGAAGACATGTCTGAGCTTACAAATCATGCTAAATATTTCACCTTCACAATTAAAAGTGAAAACTTTTCAAAGAAAAGGACTAAACCAAATTATAACCCCATAACATATATTCTTCTGTAGCCCCAAGATCTGGCCCATTAACCTAAAAGAGCAAGTTAACCCTATAATCGCAGTATAAAACAATGCACAAGAAGTGTTACCAAAACTAGTTTTCACTAACAGCTGACTGTCGCAGAGCAGAAGTGTGAGCAACTCCTAGGCTGGAGCAAAAGAAGCCAAACAATGTAAGACAAAGACTTATGAAGACCAAACCGAAAGAAGAACCAGGGACTCTGTCAGGGAATCTCCTTAATCTCCTGTTCCAAAACCAGAAGAACACTCTGACCAGAGGGTCTTGAGGAGGGGAAAAAATTAACCTCCCTCCCCATAAACAGAGAGACAGAGTTCCTACCAGAGGGGCAAAGAACCTCTCCGGCCCTGCTGCGGGGAGTCCACTAGCACGTCTGCCTGGACCTCCCTCCCTCCAAAATGATCCCGATCACAAATTACCAATTCAGATATTAACAGGAAAAGAAAGACACAGAAGCAAAGAAAGGAAACCAAGGACAAACTATTTCTACAAATTCTAATAAATTACACAATTGTTGGTGCCCTACTCTAGCACCACCGACACACAATAAATCTTTAAGCTGGTGGCTGTATCTTGGACAGGCCAATTCTTGGGCCAATGTTGTTGAGCTATCACACTCACATCAGCTCCAGTATCTAAAATTCCCTTGAATTGTTTTTTATTAATCCAAATTGTTAATTCAGGTTTATCTTGTTGGATAGGCGTGACCCAAAATGCATCAGAAGACCCAAAGGCTCTATTTTGCCTATTTTGAGGAAATAAAAACCTTCCTTGTTCTATATAAGGACAAAGCAATATCTGTGCTATCCGCTCCTGAGCAGGGATAACAGTAATGCCATCAGGTGATGAAGCTAATATTTTTATTTCACCCGTATAATCTGCATCTATGACTCCTGGATGAATATGAAGCCCTTTTAAAATCCAACTACTCCTTCCTAGGATGATCCCAACACTGCCTTTCAGAAGGGGTCCAAATACTCCCGTGCGGAGAGCTTGTGTTGCCATCTGAGGGGTTAACACTATGTAAGCGGAGGTATTTATCTAAGCCTTGTACATCCCTTTTTTGTAAGCACTCATTTATTAAAGACCAGAAAGAAAATGTAATGGCTGGTACACTGTCAGAATTATGACTCCTTAATTTTTCATTTAATTTTCCTCCTACTCTATCCCAAACATCATCAGTTATTTCTTCTACATCACTGAACCAAGGACAAGTTTCATCCACACAATCAAGAAATTGAAACAATGACTTTTTCTTTGCCTTAATTCCTTTCTCCCTGAGTAAAGACTGAATTGCTACGCTGAGTTTTGTCTTAGATCCTATGTGCCCCATTGGTACCTGCTTCTTCCGAGGATTTTCCCCGCCGGGCGTTCCAGACAGCGGTGTCCTCCTTGTTTCGGTTCGGCCGAACCCTTTTTGACAGCAGGCTTCACGGATTGCTCACCGATCGCTGCTTCAATTCCAGGTCCCTGTTCGGGCGCCACTTGTCGCGAGCCGGCGACGCAGAGCACTGTCCAGCAGTGTCTCAAACCTGAAAGAGCAGCGGGGTGGAGATGGGGCAGAGAGAAAGGAAGGACGCCAAGACAAGAGTCTGATCAAGGCGGCGTTTATTGCCGGCAAGCACCGGCCTTTTAAAGCAAAAAACCACAAACTATTATGGGATGGGTTTACCATAGTAACTGAAAGGTCACACAGGAAAAGAGCAAACAGGTTCACCAAAACAACCCACCGTGAGTAGTAGTAACCCGGACAACCACACATCTAAAGGTCAGAGACAAGAAACTGTAACTTTCAGGAATTCCACAAAGGAAACACTCTACCTGCTAAACTGGAGAAACTTAACACATATAGAGTTACTAAAGTTAACAATACTTACAACCAATACTCATGATCCCCACAGGGGAGGCTGAGGCAGGAAGATCACTGAATGTTCCATGCCAGACTGGGCTACACAATGAGTTCAAGGACAGCCTGCTATATAGTGAGACCTACTTAACACATATAGAGTTACTAAAGTTAACAATACTTACAACCAATACTCATGATCCCCACAGGGGAGGCTGAGGCAGGAAGATCACTGAATGTTCCATGCCAGACTGGGCTACACAATGAGTTCAAGGACAGCCTGAACTATATAGTGAGACCCTGTCTCAAAATAACAACAACAACAAAAACTTAAGAAAAGAAAGAAGGAAAAATTTCCCGCAAAGAAAGTGTATCATATATGAAGACAATTCCATAAGGCTATCCAGAAGTTTCTTAGCACAAATCTTGCTGGGCAAAATGCAATGGAGCACAGGTGGAAGGATATACTCAAACTCCTGAAAAAGATTCTGCCAACTGAGAGTATGTTACTTGATAAAACTCCTTCAGACAAGGAAGCATGTGATTTTTCTCAGAAAACAAGAGCTGAGGAAATTCATCTCCACTAGAACTCTTCAACTTAAAATGAAACATGTTAATTGATAATATGAGAACAAATGAAGGTATAAAATTTCTTTTTAAGTCCAGTATATATAAAAATTCAGAATATTCTAATGGTGTAGTGATATGTATAAATCAATTATAACTCTGATGTGAGTTTTAAAACAAAAGTATTGAAGATAATTACAGCTACAACAATTGATTAGTGGGTATGCTATATAACAAGATGTAAATTGTGACTATCACAGTGTGAAAATGGGAGTGGGGAACGGCAAAGTTTTTGTATAGAATCACAGTTAATTTGTTATCAGATTAAAATATGCTATTATAATTAAAAGATATAATATGTAAGCCTCATGATCATCTCAAGGCAAAGCCCAATATAACAGACAATAGAGAAAAAGAAAGTAATTAAAGTAAGCTACGACAGAAATTACCAAGTCATAAAGGAAGAGAGAGACAGAGAGAAAGAAGAAAAGGGCATCTAGAAAACAACTAGAAAATATGTGAAAACATAGCAAAAATTAATCTCTATTTAGCATTACTTACTTTAACTGTCAATAAATTACATTCTCCCATAAATAGACATGCAGTATTAAAAACAATTCTGCTGTGCACTGATTAACACTTTATCTCCGGAGGAGTTTGGCTCTACCACTTGCTAGAGACCAAAGGCATCAAAGTTTCACACAACAAGGTACATGAAACAGATTTAGAATGTGTGGCTGGAAAGGAAGGGACTGGAGAGGCCCAGTGGCCATTGTGAACCGGTCTCACAAAACTCAGCAACTGCCCACAGCCGTTACCATCTAGTCTGCAAATGCCTCACCTGCAGTCAGGTGAGGAAGCCTGGCAGCAGCTCATGCAAAAATTGATATTGCAAGGAAACTCGATAAGCTTAGCTAATGTATTATAGGCCACACCACTATAACAGAGATAGAAACAGAGCCCAGACTCTTCTTGTCAGTTCTTCTTTAACTCAGTATGTTTCAGACTCAATATATTCAACAGGTATTCTTGAGAACTACAAACAAGAAAGAGAATGAGGAGGCCTGGAGCCGTGCCAGGCCACCTGGAGAAGAGTCTGGCAGAAGGGTGGATAAGTAAATAAGATCTAACTATAAAAACTACAAAGGAGTCATTGGAAACATATAAAGTTAAAGTAGTGAGATGGGAACATATATTCAACACAATTTAAAACACAGAAAGAGCAGGATTAGCTATATTTATGTTAGACACCACAGACATTAAGTCTGTAATTACAGTAAGAGAAAGAAGGTTATTACATAATGGCAAAGTGATTAACTCGCTATAAACACTTATATGTTCAATTTCAGTGTACCTAAGTATATAAAGCAAATACTAATGATTAGACAATAGAAATAATTAGCAAGGCAATAATAATAAGACTTCACTACTACACTTCAAACAACAGACAGACAATTTGGACTGAAAATCCATAAGTAAGCCATAGAGTTGGTCTACACTTTATGCCAAATGGACTTAATACACAGAACATTACAGCAGTAGTAGACCAAATACACATTATTCTCAGGTATATATGAAACATTCCTGGGATAGATCATATGAGACGCCACAAAAGCATTCTTAAAATTAAAGACAACTAAAGTCATAATGAACATCTTTCCTTCTGAGCAATTTTGTGAAATGGGAAAATGATCATAAAGAAAACCAGAAAATCCACACATGTAGAAATATTGACAAAATGCACTTTAATAAAGAGAAGCAAATTAAAATAAATTAAAAGAGAAATTTTACAAATCTTGATAAAAACAAAAAAGGGAAAATCAACTTTCTAAGACTTACAGGACTCATTAAGAGTAGAACCAAGAGGGAAGTTAATAGTGATAAATATTCACATGAATAAAGAAAAAAAATGAATCTAAAAACAAATAACTTTTATGGTTTGTACCAAGAATGTTCCCCAAATACTTCACGTACTCATCGGCAAGGCTCTTGGACAAGGACTGAGCCACAGTGGCACCATAGCTCACTTACCGTGAGGCAGGAGACACTGGGCAGGAGAGGTGGGTTATTGAGGGCAGTGCACAAAGCTGTGAGAGTGAAGCTGAAACGCAGTGGAACTTGGAGAAGCCAGGAACGCGGTATGCCTGAGGAAACGCACAGACAATGAGCAAAGCCTCCTCAAGAGAGAAGCCATGAGGGTGCCAACTGACACTGCGGTAGGCCCAGGACTGCCCAAGCCTTTTGAAGGTCAAATTGCCCTGGGTGCTGGGTTTGGTCTTAAGGGTTTAATACTTTCCCTGCTGGATTTCGATATGGCTTTGGTTCCACTCCTTTTTTCCCCCCTTTTTCTTCCCTCTTAGAATGAGAATGTTTACCCTGAATCATTTTACGGCTGCAGTGTTTAACTTTCTCTTTTATTTTTACAGGACCTCACAGCTAAGAATTTTTCTTGAGTTCCAGAGGAGACTTTGGACTAGGACTTTTTGGCAACACTGACACTGTTAATACTGTGGTGACTCTCAGACATAGACTCAACGTATCTTATATAAAGAAATGTTCAGGAGTCTTTTGCAGCCAGGGGTGGAATTTTATTATTTATATCAAGAATGTTCCCCAAAGGTGATCTGTGTTCACAGTCAGAGTTTTGGAAGAGGATCGCACACGGGGTACCTTTGATGACTTCAGTTAGGAGGCGGGGCTGCTCAGGGCAGGCTGATCACAGGGGCCTAAACTGGAAGAGCACACCTCCTTTCTCGGATCTTCCTTTCTCACTCTGCTTTCATGACCTCCACGAGGTGAGCAATTTTCCTTCATTAGATGCTTACACAATGCCCTTCCTGCCCTGGAACCTGCTGACTACGAATTGCAAATGTAAGGCAAAATAAACTCCTCCTCTTTTAAATTGTGGGTGTAGAGTATTTCGTTCCAGCATTGAACATTAAATAAAACACTAAATTTAAATCTCAAGGAACTACAAAAATAAAAAACAGATTAAATCCACAGTTTGAACCAATAAAAGTGAAGGAGTAAAGAAAATACGGTTTATACATAAAATGGAGTACTTTGCAGCCATTAATAAGGATACAATCCTGCCATTTGCAACAAAATGGATGGAATTCACAATATCATGTTAAGCAAACAAGTCATACAGGAACAGAAAGATTTGCATCCCATGATCTGTCTCAGATACAGAAACAAACAAATGAAAAACTAAAAAAGGAAAAGAAAGTAGAGAAAAGGGACATGAAGGGGAAAGGAAAAGGAGAGAGAAAGGAAAGGAGAAAAGATGTCATGTTGAAAGAAGAGCAGTTACTGGAGGAAGGGGCCCGGGGTGGGTGGGTAGCAGAAGGACGGATAGACATGAACAATGCACAGAATATACACAGAAGGAAATATCACAGCGCATCACATCAAGTCGTACAGTTAGTATGAGTTAATGAGAAAAGAAAATACAATACATGTCAATAATAATAAAGGCCACATTGGAAATGAGACAGAGGAGAAAAATAAAGAAAAATCAATGAAACTAAGTGTTGTTTTTCAGAAAGATGAATAAAATCAACAAAACTTTACTTAGACTGAGAAATCAAGGCAGAAGAGGCAAATAAAATCATAAATGAAAGAGAAGATACTACTACATCTGACACCACAGAAATACAAAGGGTTATAAGAGACTACTCTAAAAATTAGATCCCATCAAAGCAGATAACCTAGAAAACAAATTCCCAGAAGCATATAATCTTCTAAAATCAAATCATGATGATAAAGATATCTAAACAGTATGAGGATTGAACTTAATGAAATGTTCCAGCAAAGAAAAGCTCAGGATCTGATGGCTTCACATTTGAATTCTACTAAATAATTAATGGATGCTTAATACTAAGATTTCTTGAATATTTCCAAAACATTGAAGAGGCAGTAATACCCAAACTTATTTTAGGAAGACAGAATTAATCTAACAACAAAGCTAACACAACACTATGAGAAAGAAAATGACAGACCAATATCTTTGATGAATCTATATGCAAAAATATTCAAAAAATATAAATAAGCTGAATACAACACCAAAGAAAAAGATTACTCACCATTATCAAGCAGGATTTACTCTGAGATGTAAACATTTTTCAAACAACTTTTGCCCTATCTATCTAGAAAAGTACACCAAACCCTGGTTAGAGATATTAAGCAAGATAAAATAATCAGAGGCACCGGATTGGAAAGGAAGAAGTAAAATTGTGTTTGTAGAAGATACAATCATATATAGAGAAAACTCTTAAGATTACATAGATACAAAAACTATTAGAATAATCAAATTCAGTAAAGCTGCAGAATATCTGACAGTCAAGAATTATTCAACCCACTCTTTCCATAGCTATTTGGAATAGTGCCACAGGTCCTAGCCAGGGAAAGTAATCACGTATCCAGATTACAAAGGAAATAGTAAAATTTTCCTTGGTGAGGATGGAATGATTTTATATACAGAAAGTTGTAAGATTCCACAAAAGTCCTGTTAGAATGAACATATTTAGTAAAGTCATATGAAGCAAAGTCAATATATAAAGATTAGTAGTATTGTTACATGCTAACATTGATGAAGAAAAGTCCCAAGAGATGTCAGAAAATGAACAATATAGGAATAAAATTAGCCAAGCTATACATTTTTCTTGTTATGACAAAACACCTTAGAACACCAGCTTAAAGAAGGAAACCTTTATTCTGGCTCACACTGTCAGGGATTTCAATTCACAGTCAGCCAGCACTCCTGCTTCTGGACCTGTACCAATTAGAACATCTTGACTGAGGTGCAACACCAGAAGTAGCTGCTCACCTACTCCTAGCCAGGAAGCAGAGAGAGAGAAAGAAAATCTAGAGAGGAAGTTGCCAGGGACCATACATAGTTCCTGGGTTAATGTTCCATGTCCCATTGCTTTCATCTAGGCCCCATCTCCCAGTAGCCTATGGAAGTACGGTCCTTGGGCACACATGATCTGATCACTTACCCAAATCCCATTATTTGGCCTTTGGAAAGCACTTTATATCTAATCAATAACAGCAAAACATTTGCAGATTCTATGCAATCTCTGTCAAAATACCAATGTTACGTTTTTACTACAATTCATATGGAACCACAAAAGATAACAAACACTATCATAATATTAAGCAAGAGGAACAAAGCAGGGAAAATCACACTACCTAACTTTGAAAAATGCTAAAATCAAACATTATGATAGTGACATAGATACAGACACATAGATCAGTGAAAGAGTATAGAAAGCCAGGAATAAACGCATGCATACATATAATAACAGATCTTTGATGAGCATGACAAGAAAACACAAGGAGGAAAGGATCAGCTCTTGAATAAATTAAGTGGAAATATAGGATATTTACATGAAAAATGTAGGAAATTGGATTCTAATCCTACACCACACACAAAAGTCAACTCAAAATGTACTAAAAGCTTAAGCATCAGCCCTTAAACCATAAAAATAAGTATAACACCCCTTGGCATTGGTCTTGGCAATAATTTTTTTGGATATGACACCAAAACATTTTCAGACAAAGTGAATAACTGGGAGCGTATTGAATTGAAAAAGTTTCTTCATGACAAAGTAAATGATCAATAAAATTAGGTCAACCTAAGGATTGGGAGAAAATAGATATATACTTTTGTATATATCTACACTATATAAGGAAATCATAAAAATTAATTGCAAAAGCCCTATTAAATACTGCAGTTAAAACCAGGCAGAGGACATGGGCAGACATTTTTCAAAGATAACATAAAAATTGTCAAATTTTCCATGAAAAAATTAATATCACTAATTCTAAGGGAAATTTAAATAAAAGATTCAATGAAATATCACTTCAAACTTATTCAGATGTCTATCAAAATAACCCACAAGATAGTAAATGTTGGAGAGTATATAGAGAAAAGAGAATCCTTATGTATTGTTTGTGGAAAGGTAAATTAATACAGATATTATGGGACAGAGTATGGAAATTTCTCAAAAACTGAAATTTACAAAGGTCATATCCAAAGTTTGGTGTATATCCAAAATAAATTCAATCAATATATCATAGAAACATGTGCATTTCCAAGTTTATTTCAACATTATTCACAATAGCCAAGATATGGTTTCAACTTAAAATATCCACCAGTGTTATGAATGGATAAAGGAAATGTGGTAAGTAAACACAAAGAAATACTACCAGCAGTTATAAAAAGACATATTGTCCATTGTGACAACCTAGAAAATTTTGTATTAAGCATTTAATATTAATATTATATTAAGATACATGCAGAGAAACAAAACCACGTAATCTCATTTATATTTAGACCATAAACATATGGATTTCTCCGAAGCAAAGGGTAGAATGGTTGCTGCCAAAGGCTTGGATTGAGGGAGAAGAGAAATGTTGTCAAAAACTACAAAGTATCAGAGAGGATAAATACAGAAATCCTACCAATATTAGGCCATAAAAGTCAACAACCTATAGCAGATATAACTAGCCAAATTAAAGGAATCTCAGAATGGCCTACTAGCTGAGATATTTTAAAATATATCACTATACTTTAAATCCATGAGTACATAAATATTAACAATATATATCACAAAATTATGAAAGTTTTTAAAATGGAAAGCATTAAGTATCAGAATGATAATGCATTAAATATTAACCAATGGAAGAATGCAATACTGATCAGTTAATGAAATGAAAAATATTTTTTATGTACTGATACAAGGCATATTATTGAGTGAAAAAGAAAATGCAGAGGAGTAACACATGATTATGTACACACATCCAAATGCATGTATTATATGCATTTGTAAAAATTTAAAAATTGAAGTAATATGTATGTTTCAGTGATGTGGAATGTTCATGAGATAATACACAGAAAATTCATAGTGATGAGAAAATCATAGTTGATATGAAATACTTTTTGTTGTGTATTTTCCAACTTTTAACTTTTATAGCAACTGCATGCTTTTTATATACAAACTAAATCTATTTCAAAGTTTGTAAGAAGTACAACCTTTCTTACAGTGGTAAGAAAAAGGATATGACATCAATTTGCATGCAAAAAGAACAATGAAAACTAATGGAACCGTTAAACATAAGCACAATAAATGAAATCACCTAGTCCTTCAGATGCACCCTAAGACTGTTGGATGAGAGCCCCATCTTGAAATGATGTACATTTCTTCTATAAACTGTAGCATTTCATATACTCTTCTCATAATTTGTATTTTGTTTCATGGAAATTAATTTACTTTCTTATACTCCATGCCTTTGTACCTTTTCTGTATCCTTTCCTAAGGATATACGACAATATATATCCTTCCGGACATCTTGGTTTAGGCATTACTTCCTCTGGAACTTTCTTAGCCTGTTTGTAGTTTACTGATCACTCCTTCTCCTTACCCCTCGGAATCTCTATCCCACCACAAAGATTATACTCAGAGTTACCGTTTAAAAGTTTCTTTTCCTCTCTAGGCCATTAACATTCAGGGAGCCTGTTACATGTAACAGGTCATCCAATCCGGACTACAAACTCCCTGAAATGGGTACTGCAGTCATACTCTGCTGTGAGAAATCTGAGGGACCTAGAGATTACAGAACTTGCCCAAGTAAACATTAATCAAGACTGATTTGATGCCAGTGACACTTACTTTCTGCACTATGTTCTACACTATGTTACTGCCCAAAACTCAACCATCAATATTAATAAATTAGTATATAATATGACTTGTGATGTTAAAATACATATTACTTCCATTTCAAATAGGAAATTCTTGGGACTTTTTATTCTGTGGTGAGGTTTTTTTCTTACCTACATCTAAACTATCACATCAGCCACCTTGAGAATGGTATTTCTAACATTAGCACATAAAATTGCTTTCAACTAGTACATTTAGCTTCAAATTGTATTACATAATAATCGGAAATGAAATATGTTAGAAAACTGTATCTCATATTTTCTGCTCTAATTCTGTTTTACAAGTGTAGAGTTTATATGATAGGACCCCACAATCACAAAAACTTCATGTTTTATGGCACTCGTTATTGCAAGTAGAATCAGAAGTTAATTATTTTAAAATATTCTAAATTTATTCTTGTTCTTATCTACAAGGTAAATAACCCATTGGTGGAAACCCATTAGGCATGTCCAAGAGAATGAAAAATAAAATGAAAAGTAAAATTTGGTTTTGATAACCTCAAAAGAGGACTGCAACTTAAAAGGAAATAAGAAAGATTGAAAGAGACCCAGCTTATTAAATTGTTTCTTATTTGTGGTCATGAACCTAATTTAAACTCCTGTCACAATTCATGAAAAGAAAAAAATATATATATATACGTATGTATGTGTGCATCAGGTGAAATTGAAAGCAGTAATTTCTCCTAAAGGAAGGGGTTTTTATTTGGCATATTTATCAACTAGTTTATAATAAGTAGTTTATTAAAATAAGCATCTGAAGGTTTTATTTCTAGATTTTTTATTAGAAAAAGTGTTGACACTATAAAACTTCTGAATAAAACTTGAGTTTTTTGCCTCCCCTGCTTTCATTAAATTAGAGGAAAAAAATGTTACTGTCTTATCAAGATTCAATTTTGTCACTCCTACCAATAAAATAAACAATCTACCAATCTTCAGTGTGCACACTTGAATTTTAATCTGTAACATATTAAGAATGTATCTGGTGACAAAATAAACTTTAATATGCCAAGCACCAAGGAGGGACCGGCAAGCATAGATGTGTCACCGAGGATTCTCAAACTGCTCTTGCAGCACGTAACATGGGCAAACAGCTAAGCTCAAGGCAAAAACATTGTGTGGATACATGTTTCTGAAAGAGCAGCTGGCAAGCAGTCTTAAAATGTAGCACAGTATCCAAGCAATAAGATTAAGGCGAGCTCTAGTGAGACTGCTAGGTTCTGCTGATTACCAGCTGTCACGGAACCAAACCTCAGAACTGTATGCTGCTTTCTCTCCCTAAAAGGATTCACCAGTTTGAGATAAAACAGGTGTTTTTGTTTTGTTTTATTTTCATTTGGTACTCTAACTGGTGTCTTCGTTCACTATATTTCTTGAATCCTCAGCAAAATGAAATAATAAAGATTCCTTCCACGTTATGAAGCTTTTCAAGGGGATCTTGTTTGGGTGACGTGCGCATCATTCTCCCTTGAGTTCAACTTGTACCTGCACAGTATCTTAAAACCTTCATACTATTAAGAGTCTAAAACCATGCATTTTCAAAATCAAGAATGGAATGTGGCCCCCGGTCATTTATTTTCTTCCAAATTAGAATGTAAGCACCTTTTAAGAACTGCCTATTTAAAATACTGTATTTTACATGATTAGTGTACAATGTGAATAATTTTTATAAAGTGCCAAATGCAACTGTTGCATTGTTTAGATAATATATGTAAAAATACACTGGGCCTTGATTCTTCTTTAGCTTTCTCCATATTACTATCATAGATATGTTATTCATCTAAATGTTGAAAAAAACATAACTATGGTTATATGCTGTAATCACTAAGTAAAATACTCATTTTACCTTAGAAGGTATCATCTCAAATAAAAATGTTTTATACCTTACATGATAAACAGTGCCTCAGAATTCTTTAAATGCCTAGTCAGAATCTGTATGTTAGACCTTTTCTTCCTATTTCACATTATCAATTATACCATTTGAACCTTATGTAAACTTTAATTTTTCACACCAGAGAAGCTATTTGCTATTTACACATGTGTCCTATTTATTTTATTTAAGAGTATGGGCTCAATGTGCTAAAGGAGCAGGGGTAGTGGGAGGGGTAGGGGAAAGGACATAAGGGAAAGAAAAAAATATGAAAACAGGAAAAAAATGGAAACAAAGTCTTTGTAAATAGGGAAGGGTGAAGGGAGACCAGGGGAATGGGGAAAAAGTAAGAACCAAGATACATCATGTAAAGGCACACAATCTCAATGATGAATGCAACTGTACTGTTTACCTTAAATGTACCAATAAACATAATGGGAAAAAAGACTATATGTTCGTGCAGAGAAAACAATTTTGGCTTCTACACTGGACTTATTTAAATCAATTTTACATTTCTGAGGCTATATTATTAGAAGAAAATATCTGCGATCATATAGAAAGACCTCAGACTGTAATATTTAATGAAGGAATTACTGATCACAATTGCCCAGCAGTATTTATGAAGCTACTTCCTTCCTCTATTTTGCTCGTTGTTTATATGCGGTGTGTATTTTATTTGGTTAACAGCCACACTCCTCAAAAATGCTCTCATGTAGCTGTTAAATGGCTGCTTCATAGTAAGTACAATTTTGTTTTCCTTATTGTACATGGAGAACAAAGCTCAAGGTTGTATTATTTTAAATCAATATTTTATTATATTTGCTCTCATTTATATCTGTCTTTAAAATTTCTTGCAAAAATACCTAGAATTGTTTACCAAGGAACACACAATAGGTATACTTTGCTTTATGCTACATGTTATCTATTCTTTTTTTGTTGTTGATTTTTTAAAAAGAGCACTTTAGAAAAACAGTAAACCACAGAGGTTATAAATGATTATTTAAATTATATATTCTCATGGAATGTACACATATTACATATACATATATAATATGTATGCATATTCAAAATATAATTCATGCTTATATATTTCTATGAAATATATATATATATGGAATATATGGTTAACAAAGTACACATTACATTAATTAATTTTGCGCTATTTAACATAGCCCTGATTCTGTATCAGTAAAATGTGTTTAATACCTGCCTTAGGAAATTTTAAATTTATCTTGGAATTGACAAGAAGATACACATAAGATAAATCTTTGTACCTAACTCTTATTAATGTAGGAATCATTTATCTTGGAAATTCATTTATATAGAAGAAAACTAATTTTTGAGTATAATGTGGTAACCACATTTTCAAAATTACAGAATAAGAAAGAAAGTGAACCCATAAGATGAGGTCCAGCTTGGGGGAAAAGTTTGTAACATTGCATCTTGTGATTACATTTATATGTCCTGAAGTTATTTTACAAAAGAAAATTACACATTTATAAATGTAACTATTTTCCACTCAATGTAGTAATTACTGGCACATACAACTCTGTGATATAAGCATGTTCAGTATGATGCTCATCTCATGAATCAAGGACTTAGGTGGGCTTTCTTGTGCAAATGTCACACCTATAATAACATCAAGGAGCGCACGCCAAAGGGAAATTCCTGATTCCTAACATACCGCGAATTTTTCTCCACCACTATGAATAGCACTCAGTTTCAGTAGAAAATCTAGCAAAAACTTTTACTTACTTCATCAAAGCAAAATTAGCATGAAAGCATCAAAGTGATAAGTTCAACTCATTTGCCTTACAGTCTGCTCTCTGAGTTGGAGGTCCCTCCCTCCCTTTGCCTTGTCAATTTCTGTTTCTTTCTTATCATGCCTCCTGTTAACTTTCATAACTGGAAAGCCTTGTTCCTTCTAAATGTCTGCAAAACCTATTGAGCCTGGTATTTAGCTTGAACTTCATTACACAGAGTGCTATATTGCTAGTTAACTATCTTATGTTTATTTCTCATCTCACCAGCTGAATCTCTCTCTAAAAGGAAAGGTCTGCTTTCATAAAATCTGTAACACTGCCAGTAACCTGCATCTCTTCTCCAGTGAAGAGCTCTCACATTATATTCCATACAGCCTGTTTCTATACATTCTATTATTATTAATATAATTAACGTGTTCTGAGGTGGGGCCTTTGGAAGACAACTGGATTACGGGAGTGCTACACCGCATGATCCATTTGTAATTTCATGTGATGTTAGGATGTGGCAGCTGGTTGGAGTTGGGTCACTGGGCCCATCACTTGGAAGGAACAGTGCTTGTTCCCTAGTCTTCCTTTCTCTCTGCTTCCTGGCTGCCTTGGGTTGAAGAGCTTTTCTGTCATTTCTTTCCTCTATGCTTTTTCTGTCATGAAAACAACAGACCTCGGACTAAACCCTCTGAAACTGTGAGCTAAAACAAACCTCTCCTTTAAGTTGCAAGTGTCACAAAATTTTGTCCCCAGCGACAGAAAATGACAAATACAGATTATGCATCTAAATTTTTTAATTTCAAAAGCTCTAAAATAGTTAGTTTTTCAGGTTCTAAATTGTTTTTAATCCCTGGATTTCACTTTAAATTTTTTAGTATTCCAAAATGGATAAAAATGTTGAACATGTTTCTTCTCTATAGCTAACAGATGGGAAGGCTGAATTTTACTAAAGTTGTCTACAGAAGTGAGTTGTTTCTCATTAAATATATGAATATATAGTATATAATGCTCATTTTTAAATAAACCTTTTTATATATTACCTAAGAATATTTCAGGGCAGCATCCTTGTGTTTAAATTATGATAAAGATTCTACATGAAAGATAGTAACAGACTTATAAAATATGCATTTATTAGAGGTATGTTAAATTCAAATTGGGTATTAAAATGTTAAAATTGAAGCAATTCATCAAGATTATTTAAGATTCTAGCAGGAAAAAATATTTTGCAAGGACATGCACGTATACCTAAAAATTAAAATCAATAGAAATTTCTGCTTAATTATTAAGAAAGTTACATAAAGAGAATTCTAATAGTTTACATTTAATGTGTATTCACTGAGTTCTTTACTAAGTTCTAAAGGATCATTTACCCCTTATCATAATTCCTTTTAAAAATGTGGTAGCTCTTTTTTTTTTAACCTGTTACTAGGGATCAAACTGAGAACCTTGCACTTGCAAAGCAGGCCAAAATTTATAAGTGATAATGTGAGATAGGAAGAAAAGGTTCAAAGGAGGAGATGTAGGGAGGGGGATGAAGGAAAGGAAAGAAACAAATGAGAAAAGAAGCAAAAAATGGAAAGAAAGCTCTTGGAAATAGGAATGGGTAGAGGGGTGGAAAAACAAGAGCCAAGATACATCGTGTGCAGTACAAAATCCCAATGATGAATGCAATCATAATCTATACCTGAAATGTAGCAACAAACCTAATGAATAAAGAGCAGTCTGGTAGTCTGAATGTGTCATTTTAAGTTTTGCTCTTCTGTCCGCTTTTGCTAAAAAGCATTTTTTCCTTATCCCTTTCCACACTCACACAAATCCACCAGTCCTTATTGTTTATACCGTTCCCTTTGCATTCACACTGTTCTAACGTTTCCATTTCCACTGCTGCGAATGTGCATGTCCCTCAGTATTGCTCTTTACCCACTCCATTTTTCATTTGTATCTCGGATAAATAGCTTTTTGTCTAGAACGATGGAGTGCAGGAGGGAGGGGGGAAAAAAGGAAAGGAAAATAGCTAACTTGAACTTGAGCCAGCACAGAGCTTCCATTTCTACACAAATCGCATAGATGAATCTTATAGTTAGATTCAAGGTATTCAAACCAAGATGAAATTTCCAGTCAAAGCATTCAAAGTTCCGTGAAATCAATATGGCAAGAGGGGCCAAAACGATTAGGGTCCTGTGTGTTGAAGCACTCTCATCCATCTATAAAACAAATATTAACCTAGTTCATCTATTTTCCTGCTACTTTCTTGAATAATGGCAAATGCTACCACACGTCCTAACACAAATCTACCTCCGTGACATGAGCCCCCATAGACCCATCAATCCAAATTCCCTGTGTGTATAAAAGCACAGCCAAGAAACACACGATCAAGGTTATTAAAATGCTTCATCAAATGCTTCTCTCAAAATAATTACACGCATTACCTACGATTCTATACCGATATGTTTCATAAATTGCAATCTTTGATGATCACCGTTTCCCTTTAAAAGTTTTACTAAAATCTAATTTTTTACTAGAGAACATTAACATCTTTTCTTCAAAGTCTTGTAAATCACAAGATATATTCATATGTGGAATAAAATGCAAGCTACTCTGTGTCCAGCTGAAAATATTATTGATATTCAACAGATTTTGATAGTTTTTCTTATGTAGACTTTCATTAAATTGTAATAATTTATGATTTTAAAGTTAACTGCTTCTTGTCTTTTGCTACTTTTCAGAATACATTGAATGAATCCCACATCTCTCTTATTATGGAAGAAATTATTACCTATTTTAGCAAGTGATGATGAAAAAATAAAAATTATGTAGCAGGAGATATTAGCCAGACATATTAAATTACTGCAAGAAACAGAACATATCAGGATGATACTGGTAAGTAAGAAACCGGAAAGGAAAAGCTTAAATATTTAACACTCACCGGTGATCTTTCAGAAATATTGGGTCCTAATGACAAAGAATAAGCCATGCCTGACAAACTTTCCAACATTTGCTTTAAGACAAGACATACCACAATAGCACAATTCACAATTAAGGGCCAGCTTATACATGTATCTCTCAGAAATATCCATACTTCCACACATGACTGCTTGGGCTACAGCCTAGAAAATTCCCACTCCAAAATGCAGCAAACACAAATGTACAGTTTTGTTTTGTTTTGTTTTTTTGCTGTCAGCTGTTTGAAACAGACAGCTTGCCATATTAAGACGTAGGTTTACACCACAGATGTCCTCATGCTGAAACCAGAACAACACAGATCCTTTCCATGCTTCCAGAAAGTGGTGTTGGCCTCGCAACCAAAGATGGCGTTGCCACCAATGAACTGACAACAGAAGTACCGAGTGAAAGTCATGTTTCTATTTTTCCTCACCATTCCGCTGTGTTTCTCTCCATTCCTCTTCTTCCATTTATGTTCATTCTTTTCCCCCAAAAAACCACTCCTCCAAATAGATTGCTCTTATACCCCAGAGCTTTATGGAATCTCATTTTTTCAGAAAAGTGCTACAATTTATTGTACCTATAGAAGAAAAACTCAACAGAAGTCATTGTGTGGGTTCCTACATAAGATCATAATTATTTGATCTGATTAGATAAATGATTTTAAAGAGAGAAAAATAACAAAGCCACACAAAGAAATCTGGATAAATCCCCCAAGGATCAGTGAAATGAAACAAACTCTAAAAATAATTGCCATCAACAACAACAACAACAACAACAAATACACACACACACACACACACACACACACACACACACTGCTGTTCAGAATGGTCTACTCTTAATTCAGTATAAGTAATATACCTGCTTTACTGCTTGCCAATTTTTGATTTATGCCTAGGTCTAAGACCAAGATCATTTGTTTCCACGCACAACTTTGAGGAGCATCTCAGTCCAAAACCCTCCTTGACATTCTATACAACCTTTCTTGGACCTGATCCTGCTTCCTTTGTAACTTCCACCACAGAGTTTTCAAATAGAGTGCCACCTAATAAATTTTCTGCTTGCTAATCTCCATTTCAGAGACTATATCTGGGGAAGTGACCCAAAGACAATTTATTGAAACTTTTTCAACAACCAATAATCCACAGAAAATAGTATCTACATTACTATAGGCCAAAATATGCTAAAAAGGAAAACAAAGTGTGTAAGGAACAGGTAAGTCAATGCCCTGAATTCCAAGACTCAAAAATCATCAAGATCTGAAATATTACTGTCCTTAACTATACTGAAGTTCAGTATTAAATGATGTCATCATTTGGATATGTCTTTCAAGCCTGCATACATACATCATTCCTCAAAGCCATTATTAGTTTAATAAATGACACGTGTAAATACTGAATAGTATCTCTAGTGTGAAAAACTATAATGGTGCATAAGATCCTAATTGTATAACTGACAATGTGAAATAGGAAGAAAAGGGCTAAAGGTGTAGGGGAAGTGGGAAGGGTAGGGGAAAGGAAATAATGGAAAAGAAAAAAAATGAGAAAATGAAAAAATGGAAATAAAGTATTTGTAAATGGAGAAGGGAGGAGGGGGTGAAGGGAGGGCAGGAGTAAGGGGAAAAAATGAGAACCAAGACCTGTCATGTAAAGGTGCAAGATCTCAATGCTGAATGTAACTGTACTGTATATCTAAAATGTACCAGTAAACTCAATGAGAAAAAGAAGTAAAATAAAATAAAAAATAAAAACTGCCTGTTGATCAAAATAATATATACACACTGACCAAAATTTGAAATATGGGGGAAAATTGTAAAAAACTTTCACTCAAAAAACAACTCAGGGGTAGGGAGAAAAAAAATTTTAAAAAACTGTATGCTGAGCATGGTGGCCCATGCCTGTAATCACTGCACTTAGGAGGCTGAGGCAGAATTGCTGAGAGTTTCAGGCCAGCCTGGGCTGCACAATAAGTTCAAGACCAGCCTGAACCACATGGCAAGACCCTGTCTCAAAAATCCAAAAAGAAAAAAACAAAACAAAATTCTAAGGTTGAATCTTGTCTTGTATCTTACTTGTGCCATAATTTATTTTCTTTTCATATTTTTATTTATGAAAACAAATGATTTCTTTTATATTGTTCATAATATCATTAAATGAGCATCATTTATAAACAATCAGTTGGTTTGACAAATGTTTATTAGCTTTTTGGAATAGAGAAACTTACTAACGGGACAAACTTTGCCATTATGATATTGATTATTGGTCATAGGAGCTCCTATATCCCAACTCATCCCTGCCGTTGCTCAGAGTATCTTCTGCAACTATTATTTGTGAGTATAATTCACAAATATATCTTCCTCTTGAACAGCATCAGCCCAAAGAACCTGCTTTACTGCTTGCCAATTTTTGATCTATGCCTAGGTGTAAGACCAAGATCATTTGTTTCCATGCACAACTTTGAGGGGCATCTCAGTCCAAAACCCTCCTTGACATTCTATACAACCTTCCTTGGACCTGATTCTGCTTCCTTTGTAACTTCCACCACAGAGTTTTCAAACAGAGTGCCACCTAATAAATTTTCTGCTGGCTAATCTCCATTTCAGAGACTATATCTGAGAAACTGACCCAAAGACAATTTATTGAAGCATTTTCAACAACCAATAATCCACAGAAAATATAATCTACATTACTATTTTGTTGGAATTTTTAAGGCTTTTTTTGGGGGGAGGGGTTATTGTCATGTTTTCCTTCTAATTTGGTAATGAGGTATAATTTGGTCTTAGTCTTAAAATAAACATAATATAAAATAAAATAAATAGCCCATTTCTAGGAAAGTTGTGGCCATAGGAAGGACAGCTGGTGATATTGGACAGTTAAGGCACAAGGAAAAAGTGAAACTCAAGTGAATAAAACTGAAAATTAAGGTACTAGAAGGTTAGAGGTGCTCAAAGTAAATCTAGAGGCAGCAGGGCACTCGACCTTCAAGGACAAGGAAAGAGGAGGAAAGAGAAGCAAAAGAGAAGGAGGAAGGAATAGCAGTTGACCAGGTCTTTATTAAGGTCCGTGGATATTATCTCTAGGCTCTCCCATGGGGTTGTGGATTAGTTTCTGTAAAGAAACAACTATGTGAAATGCCCTGTTTCTAATGCTGACCATTAGGGTTTCCTGTAGACAGTGGTTAGGTAGTGTGTCGTGGCTGGTCAGGCAGATGAGAAACAAGCAGAGGCTGGAAACAGCCACACTAGGAAAATGTTTTAGTTAGGCCATGGTGACCGGGTATACCTGGGGTTCAAGGAGCTCATATCAGGGTAAAACTGAATGCCAGCAACTTTATTAAAATAGTTTATAGCAAATAGTACCTATCCTGTGATTCAATTCATAACTGCCTCATATCAATATATATATATAGGCTTTCCTAGTGAGTATCAGCATGAGATTTCACCTTAGGCTCAGCCCCAGTGGAGGAGGTCGAGGACCGCCCTCCGGGAAG
>NW_022900929.1:65368569-65499913 GCF_012274545.1 Fukomys damarensis
ACCGGGGATTGAACTCGGGTCCTTGCACTTGCAAGGCAGGTCACTGAACCGCTGAGCTAAATGTCCAGCCCCTCATATCAAATTTAACTGATGTAGGAAGGTTTTATTAATTTTCAATATTACAAATAACAAGTACATATAATCCATTCAGGATTGTGTTGTATTCATGCTTCCTGGCATTCTTCAATTTAATATTCTTTTGATAATATTATACACAGCAGTGTTTCCTATATATGTTACACAAACATTTCATAATCAGGATGGAAAATTCTATATACATCAGTTGTTTTTAATAATTGCATGTGAATTATGTTTAAATATCCAAAGGTTTAGAAAAGACAACTCTTTTAAAAAAAAACTTTTAAGGGAAAACTTTAAAAAATAAAGATGTTAGAATCAGAAGATCTTTCTATTTTAAGGTACACACTAAAAGAAATTAGCAGAACAAGCAGGATAAATATAGCAATATCAATATTTTAATCACACAAACTGTCAAAACCTGATATGAGTCAGGCAAATGACTGGAAATACAGCATCATGTATTTTCTCAATAATTTTGACACAAAATGAAATAAAAAGTAAAATTTAAAAAAACAGCTGTCTCGAAAGTATAGTTTTTCTGTTATGGATGTGAAAACTGTGACCCACATTGGAGATTTATATTAAATTGACATTATGACTAAGTCAAATGTGATATATTATGACAAAATAATGTAGGAATATGGTCAATAGGAAAACTTAAAGACAGCATTTTATATTCTCTGATAACTCCAGTACTAGAAGTAGTAATTGTGTAAAAATTGTTTGATAAAACAAATATTCCTACAATTGTAATTATAATTTCCTAGCGTTTAAATTCCATTATCTATGAGCAACAGATTTTAATGTGATTCCGTTCAGAAGTTAATACAAAAAGTCTGACAGGCTACCATTTAAATTCAATGTCTAAAGTAAAAGAATAAATGTTTTCATTTTCCATTTTGCCAGCTATCTACAAAAAAATGTCTTACCCTACTCACGAGTAAGGCTGACAAATTGTGTAAAACTAGTTCAAATACCTCTCACTGGTCTTAAATGTACGTATTATCAATTTCTTACAAAATCTATGCCATGAAACTGTTTATAGGCAAAAGTCAGTCCAAGATATCAGCCCTTAAACCTAACAAAGTTTTGTATTCCAAATCAATATTACTAAAGAACAAAAATGGTCAGAATGGAAGAGAAAATATTAGACATAAAGGTTGAATTGGTCACTAAAACGGGTTTTAATTATTAATCCATAGATAAATTAAAATGATAAAAACAGTCTCTTAAATATTGGCCACAATATCAAATTTTAGCTGACTTGAGTTTTTATGTCATAATGCTTTTGAACATTCAGAAATACAGAAATATTTTCCTTCTCTTTAGTATAAATTTTGCTTTTGTGTGTACTGATACACCAATATTAGAAACACTTGTAGAAATTCTTTGGTATGTATGTGTTCCTAGAGAATTTTTCTTTTCATTTTGTTATCAGATAATGAAAAGTTGACTATCCAACAAGTTGAGCTTTATATAGCAGACTAGAAATTAATCATTCATTAAACAAAGTCTTTATGGTAACTTTCTATTTGGTAATTTTAAGAGTACTAGATAGAAAATTGGCCAAATACACTTGACAATACAGTAAACTCAGGCAAATCTGCAGAATTATAAGAATTCACTATATCTATTAGTAGTAAAAATAATCATGAGTAGACAATACAGTTTATGAATAGGCTAAGACTATGTCCTTGATTTTCAAAAATATAGGTCATAGACATAAACAGAACATTTTAACAGTGTAAATGTGAAAAGATCCAACTTATACTTCTAAATGTACTATTACTGTTGAATGCGTTGAAATTAAGATATTGCCCATAATGCTAAAATACCAAATGATAAGAAAGCAAAAACAATTAATTATTGTTAAAATATAATAATTTTATATTTAAAATATAAATATATAAAGAGCATTTAATGTTTTAATGCTTCAGTTTCCTGAGTATAGATTTCATGTCCTTACTCTTATAAGCATTTGTCGGTACAAAGACACCAAGGCTCTCTCTTGGAGGACACATGTAAAACGGTTTTTAAAGACATTCTGCTCATATCTTTGTGTTGGAGAATAATAAATTGTGGGTTTTTTTGTTTGTTTGTTGTGTGTGTGTGTGTGGTACTGGGGATTGAACTCAGGTCCTTGCACTTGCAAGGCAGGCGCCAGAACCACTGAGCTAAATCCCCAGCCCAATAAATTGTGGTTGGTTGCTTTAAACTAAAGCAAAAAAGAATGATACTAGAAAAAATGTTTACTCAGAGAATTTGCATTATTTTATTAATTCATTTCTGTAGTGCAGGGCCATATGCATTCTACCATTTAGCTTCACCTTCAGCCCTGCATTATTTTATATGATGCTATGTTGTATGGATGAATAATTCTTTTAACTGAATATGATGCTTATATTTTACAAGCTAGAAAGTGACCTTAATATTGTACTTGACAGAACTCCTTGACCTCCACATAGCCGTAACTAAAGGCATCAGAAAAACTCTTGATTTTTACCAAGAAACATCACTGTGTTTTAATGAATGCATTTCTCCAATTCTGTCACCAAAAACCCAACACAAGCTATGTAATACAAGCTTCACGTGGCCCACAGCACAACTGCATAAACAATCTCCACAAATTCTCTTTTCCTCTTTCAGCATTCCTACACCAGTAAATTAAAGCTTATTGAACATTAACATTATTCATAAACTGATTACATCTTCTATGAGATCTACAATTATAATGTTCCTTTCTGCTATAGCAACTCTGAAGATTTCACAGTCCATCGTGATTTTGTCTGTTTCAGTTCATAACTATTTTCCTGGAGCCTGGAATACTTAAAGCACATGCTAAAATTCAATTAATACTTTCTGAATAAAGAGATATAAATAAAGTGAATGTGTGTCCTTTCACACAAAAAAGATAGGTAATTATTTGAATGACGGCAATAGTTTGTTAAATTTTTATTGAATTAAAAAATATAATGCTTTATGGTCAGAAGCAGATTGGGGCCTTCCTGAGTAGGAATGAGTTTGAGAGCAAGTGATCAGTGAGGAGAAGGGAAAAACTAATCAGTGGTAGAACATGTTAAGAAACAGGGAGAGAAAATAACAGACAAAGCCATAAGAAACTTAAATAAATGATTAGAATGATTCAAAAAAACTCACTGTTGTCCTTAAATCTCTCCTCCAGAAAAGAAAATATTGCCATTCAACTTCATCTGAAGACTGTTTCTCTATTTGACTCTTTTACACATCACATATAAGTTGTATTGTGCGATATTTGTCTGTTTCTGCTTCTTTCGCTCAACATAATGCCCTACAAGTTTATCCGTACTATCACAAATGGCAGGGGCTGTGCGATGGGGAACATAGGTGAATGTTAGTCAAAGGGAACAAACTTTCCATTGGAAGAGATATAAGTTCTAATGATCTAATTAATATACAATATGCTAACCACAGTTAATAATAACATACTGCATACTTGAGTTTTTCTGAGAACTTAAGTGTTATCACACATAAAAATATGACAATTTTCAATGACCTACTTCTTGGTGTTCCCTGTGAAATGGTAGTTTTAATTAATATCATCCATTATATATATTATATATAAAGATATACTTTATATAAATTTACTACAATATACATATATACTTTTGATAGATATTTATATCTATAATAAATACCTATATAAACTATATACTAAAATTGTATATATAATAAATTTATACATGTATATATACTCTAGAAGTAATAATAATAAAGAAATACAACTTGTATGCAAGTTAATGGGAAATGTTTTGCTTTCTAAAGAAAATAATAGTTCCACTCTGAAGAAAAGTGTCAGGTTGTTCAAGAACGTGAAAAATCATACGTAGAAAAGACTTGGCTTTGTAAAGAAAGTTTGAGAGAAGTGAATTTTATGTGACTTTCTGTCAGCAGCTTAGGCTACAGAATACCACAGCCTGGCTAGCCTAAAAAAAATATTTCCACCTCTCTAAAGAAGTCTGAGTGGGGTACCTGAGGTTCTGCCCCCTAGTGAGGACTCTCTTCCTGGTTTGACTGTGACCACCTTCCCTCTGTGTATCCCCACACATGGACCCTCCTTTCAGCGTTCCCTCCCGAGGGAAGTGCATAGATGTAAATAGTGCTCTAAACTCCAGGCAAGAAACTAGGCCTTCAACAAGACAGCCTGAGTCACATGGAAAGTATAGAAGAGGGAATATTGGTATTTCAAAAAATAGACTCATGAGTACAAGTTTCAGAGCTTAAAGCTCTAAACTGTTAAGCAATGTCACAGTAGTAAGTTCACGTTTTAGGATTCTTTTGGTCTAGGAGAAAAAACTTCCTGAAATAAGACTAGTATCACCAAATCTGCAGGAATAGTTTTCCTAGGTTTCAGTTAATTATAGAAGACTATATCAGTAGGTGAAGGAAATTTATGTGCTATTATTTGATTACATTATTGTGGTTGTTCTAATATTCTGAATAATATATGTGGTGTCTGTCTTACTTTGCCCTTAATCTTTAACTTGTTTTTATATATCTTTGCAAACTGGCTATGATTTCAATTAGTATGACATTAAAGGATTCCTTATAATTTTATATCAATTACTTTTAGTTTCTTTGTTATTTATGAAAATAATTGCATTCACATAAATATAATAAAACATAATCATTCCTTATATTAGTATAAAATTCAGCAAATTTATTGTGTAATAAATTTATTGTGTAATATTACCTGCAGTATTATGTCTGGTAATAAATTATTTTAATAATGACGATCTCATCAATGAAAAAGGATTGTAATTTACATATGGAGTCAATACCTACAAATAAGGTATTAAGCTAAGGTAGACACGCTAGACACACGCGTTCTACCATTGTACAGGTTATTACAAGTTTATAATGAGATTGTCAAGTGAAATTTTTTGAAATAAGTTAATTATCTTTGCCTCAGAAGTTGCTCGACACTGTGAACTAAGGTAGACATAGATATTCAATTAACACCTCTTTTTATACCTATGTAAATAAGTATACCTACACATAAAAAGAACAACATTTTTGACATCAAAAATACTCTCAGAAATTATTATAAAGTAAGGCCAATATTATTTTAGTTAAATACTCTTTAACTATCAGAGGAAGGCAAACTTTTTAAAGAGATACTGACTTTTCAGTCCATATAGTCTCTATCACTACTACTCAGTTTTGCAATTGGATTCCAAATCAGGCACAGACAATGTGCACCTTAATGGGTATGACTGTGCTCTGATAAAATTTTATTTATAAAAATATGCATGCATCGTTTCTTGGCCCCTGATCATGGAAAAGGTGCTTGTGTTTATCTTAGCTACTTTCTATTAAATAAAGCCATGAATTGTAGAATTTACATACGGTTCCATAAAAACTAAATCCAAAAGTTATGGTTGTACTGCCTTGTAGAACATTAATCATATATGTACCTGACATAGCAGTCTCATCTGTCACTTTTTTAAAAACAGTTTCTGAAAGGCTATATCATCTTGGTTCCTCTAACTTTTCACTTGGAGACATACACTCTGTCACCCGACCAATAAATAAGTCGAGTAATTTTTGACACAAGTTTATTCTATATTTGTAAGTCATGTTTTAAATTTAGAACATGCTAACTAAACAATAAAATATTAAGATATTTTGAATTCTTATTCAGTGACTTTGGTATTTTGATTTTAAAATATCAACTTTTATATTTTGATCACCATTAATGAAAAGTCCCACAATTTCTAAACCAGAGCATCCTTTTGTCTCTGGAAGAGATTCCAATTTGATATTTAAATTATTGTGACCCATATTTTCAAGGCATGATGAGTCAGAGACCAATTAAATTGTCGATTTCTTTATCCTCTACGAAGTACTGTACAATGCTAAAATATATTTTATGTGCATTTAACTTTGTGCCTTAAAATGGAAAATTTTTTCAATGATCTGATGATTTTATGTCCTAAGTTACAGTTGATTTTCAATTCTGTTATAGGGGGCAGAACAGACCATTTCTGGAAAGAATCCGTTCAGGCTTGGATCATGATCATGACTGAAAAGAAAAAGATATTTGAACTTCTTTATTTACTTTCCCACATGAGACAGTGAATTAGAGCTTTGGTAAACCCAATCAAAACAGTCATAAGTCATTCAGAGAGACAAAGTTCACTTACAGTTAAATTGCGAAGATAAAGTTTCTGTTTAATGGTGTTCCTGCATTTATTCCTATTAGCATTAGATTTCATCAAGTGATGGAGTTCTCTATTTCTTTGTCTTTTTGTTTACATCATGGTAAAATATATTCACCAGCCTTTTAAAAAATCATCTTTACAGGGTTTTAACACAGTCTGTCATATGCAATTCCTGATGCTATGTTATGTTTATATCTATACTCTACCTAAACCATATATTCTAGCATTCATGCAATCCTTTCAGTGTGTTCTTTTAATATCCCCATATACTTGATTTCTTCATTGCCCCCTATATTTTACTCCACTTGGATAATTTGTAATAAAACAAATGTTCCTAATTTTAGAAATCCTCATTCTGTAAAACAAAAGTTTATTTTCAGAAATCTTAACTATTGTTCCTTGGTTCTAAATTGTGGAACTTGGACTTCCTATGTTTCATAGCCCTTCCTTCTATTATAAACTTAAAGATCATATGTTTCCTTCCTCTCATGGTGCTTGTTAGTTCTCAACAGTACTCCAGGTAAGAAAGGTGTAGTAAAAGGAGTACAAGTTGTAGACATCTGTCTTCCTACTGAAATGGTTAATAAACGGAATGTTAACTTCTTTGAATCTTTATGTTCTTTTCTATACAATGGTCATAATATTTGTACCCCTTAGGGAAATCGTGAAGATTAAATAAAACATCCTGCATAGAGTACTTAGTTCAAACCTGACATGTGGTGGTGTTTAATATGGAGTTGCCATTTACTGTTATAATTTATTAGTGTTTGTTTGGTAAACCTTCACATTGAACTGCTTTGAAAGATAATAAAGGTAATATCATTTTCTCATTCTAGCCCATTCCTGGGTTTGTAAATTTCCAGCAGATGTCTTCCTATGTGAAGAGAACTGATATTTTTAACATCTTTCCTCTAGATTCCATGCATCTGCTCATGCCTGCAAAAGATATCCTTATTCTTAGAGGAGAAAACATGTCATTGTTCTTTAAACAGATACAATTTTATTCTAATTCTTGCCGTTTTGAAAATATGGCCGATACAAATATCCTATAATTAAATTATTCTTTTGGGGTTTTTTTTCATATTTTTCCAATCATCAACTTCTGGGTTCTGGTTTACATCTTTCTCTACTTTTTATATTTTTTTCTGTTATTCTGCCTCTTGGGTCATTTTTATATATATATATAGGAAAGGCTCATTCCAACCTTTATCCATTTGGAAGCAGAAAGATATTCTGTGAACACTTTCACTTGTCATCTTTTATGACATGTCAGGCTCACCACAGGGTCCCCTGCTACCTCCCTGTACCATGGCTTTTCCCCTTCCAATCTATTCATCACATGTTCAGAAGTGCTATTTCTAAGGAAAAGCATAATTATGAAACTGCAAAGCTTTAAAACTTAGAACCTCCAGGGTTGGGGATTTAGCTCAGTGGTACCGCCGCCTGCCTCACAAGTGCAAGGTCCTGAGTTTGATCTCCAGTACAAAAAAAAAAAAATGGAGCTCCCACATTGCTGCAAAGAATGTCAGTATGTGACACAGAAGCCCTTCTATACTCCTATTTTATCCACCGCCAAGAAGCAAGTCATGCCTTGCCAGCCACACTGAGTTATATCCTTTTACTCCAGTGGACTTCTTAGTTCATGAATGTTTATAGACTAAACCAAAAGAAGAGGAGATACCTCATGCTCCTGGTTACAGCCAGATGGGCAAGGGATGACTTGTGTACTCTGGCATGAAAAAGATGAGCTAAGCGTTTCATATTTTTCCACTGTGAACTTAAAATCTGTACCCTGGGATAGCTACAGAAATACATGAAGAGTTCATTTAGGAAGGCATGTACATTCTGGGGCCGGGAAACCATCAGCTTATGTGTCTACAGAGGAAATAACTGGAATAGTAAATCAAACAGAAGAGAAATAAAAAAATCAAGGCTTAGAATAAGTTTAGCTAGCGTAGAGGAGAGACACAAAGACGGTGACAAAGATAGAGACAGAGAAAGATAGACAGAAACACGGACAGATACAGGGAGACAGTCTTGATTCACAATAGTTTCTGGATTCCATTCTCACTGAGATTTCTGTGCATTCTTAGAATAAGCTTTCCCCTTTTTCTTGAGTTAGATTTCATAAGTTTTTCAGGTTTTCTCCACTGAAAAATCTTGGACATGAATAGATGAGGTATTCTTGGTCACGTTGTATTTTCCCCTTCTGGCAAGATTTTCTTCCCTTATAAAATTCCAACATTACATCAAAACCTAACTCAAATGTTTGCAACATTTTTAAAATTAATTTTCTGTCTGATGGGGCCAAATTGATTTGTATCCCCAGTATCATTAAAGACTACTAAAGCATATCATATTTTATTTTAATAACTTTTCTTTTCAACTTTCTTTGCTGTGCTATAGTTTCTCCATCAATAAAAACTTCTTCAGAGAAGTATACTCAGGATGAAACGTTTTGACACATGTAAAATACACAATATCTATTTTATGGGTAGGGACTTTCTCCATTCTATAGTATATGTTTCCTTGATCAATAAATAATAAATTAGCTTAAAATGTTCACAGATAAAAACTCATGTTCTTATCAATTGTTTAGTTGAATAAGCAGGTATAAAATGAACAGTATCTTTAGTCAAGCGCAATGCTCCAGCTAAAATTAATTTGGTTGGAAAATAATGATTTCTATTATAACTGTCATTTTTTTTATCCTAAATGAAAGGCAAGAACTGGGTTTGGTAAAATTTCATTCTAAATGAGCAGCAAGTATTAGATTTGGTAAAACTTTTGTTTTATAAATCACACAGCCTATTTTCCGTGTAGCAGACCCAAGAACAAAGAAGGTTGAACAAGTTTTCTCCATGTACACGCAGAAGCACTTGTAGATACTGAATGAGCTATGATTTGAATGTGTCCCCCACAGCAAATGTGCTAGAAAATTGCCAGTGCAAACCCATTGAGCAGTGTGACCTTCAGAGGTGATTACGTTGTGAGGACATCGCCCTCATGGCCAGAATGAAGCCATTCCTGTGGGAGTAGGACTCTAATAAAGGATGAGGTCAGCATGCCCATGCCATTCGCTCCCCACCTACACACATGCGCGCACGCGCACACACACACACTCACACACACACACACACACACACACACAGACTTATTCTCTTGCCCTTCTGCCTTTTGCCATAGGATGGAACAGCAAGAGGTCCTCAGTAGGCCCTTTGACCTCGGACTTCCACAACTGTAAGAAATAAATCTCTAACAGCCTCCAAAACTGTAAGTCTGTCCTTTATAAATCACCTCCTCAAGTAGTCTGTCATAGAAGCCCAAAGAGGACTAAGAGAATATAGAGTAATGATTTGGTCATTTATTTGAAAATTCAGGGTTTTAAAATTCATTTTTAAATGAATTTTATTGGCACATTTAATGTACACAATATAATGGCATTCATTGTTGGAAATGTGTACCTTTACATAATCAATCTTGGTTCTTTTAAAAGTAACAAATCATTTTGTCATAAATGTCACTGCGAAGATAGAATGATGATTAATAGGAATTAAAGAAGCCAAAGAATACTATTAGTCCACAGCTGAGTGCTCTCCTATTGTGCCTTTTGTTTGTATTATTAGCAAACTCTGCTATTTCTTTTGTTGTAAATTTGGAAATAAACATGTTATATTTCAGTAGAAAGATAGTTTAAAGGGAACAGATTAAACTGATAAATCCACTCCTCTCACCTTGATCAGTTGAATCCCTTGTGTTCACTTCAGAAATGACTCTGGAAAAGGAAAATGGACTGAGCTCCCCAAGTATTCTGCAGCTTGGAGAAACCAGCTAGTATTTTTTAAATTTAAAATTCAAATAACATCAATATTTTAAAAAATTGTAGAAATAGAGCTGAGAATGTAGCTCAGCAGTGCAACCTCTGCCTAGCAAGCATGAGTCCCTGAGTTTGATTCCTGGCACTAAAAAAAAAAAAAAAAAAATTATACAAATCAAAGTAAGATATCATGTTATATACCACAAACATGTAGCTATTCTATATATATAATGTCATATAGACTAATGGTCATGGGAGAAAATTTGAGTTTAGAAGGCTAGAATAGGATTAAAAGAAACATATCTCATTCCAAGTACCTTTAAAATAAACACTTAAATACATTTTAAAATTATATGTCTGCTGATAAGCAGAAAATATTAACAAAATGGTCCAGCAAAAAATTAAAGACTTGTGCTACATATAAAATGGTATTTTAGGGTCTGGGGATGTAGCTCAGCAGCAACACACATGCCTGGCAAGTGCAAGATCCTGAGTTTGATTCCTGGTTCTGCTAAATAAATAAATAAATAAATGGGATTTTGTTTCAGTAAAATGTCATAGTTTTTTGAAAGTTAAAACAAATTCATTGTGTAAATAAAAATAACCTAATAAAGTACTGTACTGAGTGGCTTGGACAAAGTAAATGTATTGTCTCCTAGTTTTGGAGGCTGAACATCCAAAACCAAAACATCGGTGGGATTTCTACCATCTAAAGTTTGTGAGAGAAAATCTACTCCTACATGAGCGACTTCTCTTCATGCCTTTTTATATGATCTTCCCTCTATGCATTTCTGTTTCCGGCTCTAAATGAAACTGTCAAAGTGGATGAGAGGCCCACTTTCCTTGCAGACTAATCTCATAACATGGTGTCTGTAATAACTGGATTTCCAAAGATAATTGCTTAGGGACTAGGATTTATTACTTTGCACTAACCCATAATGGGCCGGGAAACACAATGCAACTCTTACCACTTTGCTGCTTATTCTTGCTACAAACTGTTTCCTCTGGCATCTGCCTTTCTCTGAGTAATTAAGTATGCACTACACACGTACATATTCCTTCAGCTTCCATGTTCATGTACATGAGGTGCTTATAGTTAAAATGAAGAGACTTGATATACAGTTGGCCACTGCACTATAAAATTTCTAAAATGACAGAGCATGCTTTGGGTTTCAGGTATCAACTTTCTTCAATGCTTTTCTAGTAGAGATTGCAGAAAGGACATTCAGATTTGACATTAATTAGCCCCTTAGCAAAATATTTGATCATGGTCTCACCGATAAAATTTTATTTTCCACTCATACCAAACTCAGCTTTTAGATCTTTTAGTTTCACTTTGAAGCTCTTGCATTCATATTCCTGAATCATTTCTTTCCAAACACTTTCAAATCTTGTCCTTTCAAGAAACTCAAAGTTCAAACTTTTAACAAATCCTTTTTTATACGTTCTCTTTTGAAATATTTAATGTCACTTTTTTCACTATTCACTTGTCACTAAAGTGCTCTTAAGGTGTCATAGGCTTCACAAGGAAAATAAGCATATACTTCATAGGCAGAGTCATTGAAGGAAAATCAGTGGCTTTATATGTCTTTCATTAGTAATTCAAGTAGCTACTTTCTAGAGAGCAAACAGATTTACGTTACAGGTATTAATTTAGGGATCAGCCCTTGATTAAAGAAAAAATGAATTATTTCTTTTTCTTTCTATGACCTGCGGTTTGGAAATGATACACTTTTATAATCTAAAATGTATAAACAGACTCTATAAAACACACATGTATGTATTTTCATAAGTGTAGTACTAGATATATGTGTATACTTACAATATGTGTACACACACACACACACACACACACACACATATATTCTAAGGACGTGGAACACCTTCCTAGTTATTTTTCATCTGAAAGAAAGGCATAAAGATAAAAGGATTTCCAACAATAGCACCCAACCGACCTTCTAATTCTAATCTAATATCTACACCATTATTTGAGTTATTATTTCAAATGCTCTGATCTAGAAAAGCTATATTTATTCATCCAATAAATATAACTTGAACTCTGTGACAGGCATTTTTCTAGATTCAGAAATTATAGCACTGGCAAAAGACAAACCTGTGCTTATGACATTTAGATCAAATTATCAGAATAAGTATAATAAGTTAATTGTACATTAGAAAATGATACAAAGCTTTTGTACATATTGAGGGAAGGGGGCTTCAGGGGGAATGGGATAAAATAAAACAAAATGTATTAAAAAAAGAAATTTGAGATCCAAAAAAATGATAAGTTCTCTGGAGATAAATAAATGATTCTTTTATAACTTAGAAGTATTAGAAGCTATTTTCGCAATGATTCAATTCCCAAATACCATTTTTTAAAAGATCAAGAAATCAATTTGTAGAAAAAAATAAAACTCCTAAATACAAGAAGGGAGAGAAGAACACTATCAACAAAAGTAAAAGCATGAGTAAATAAATAGGAGAAAGAAAAATATTTATAATACATGTAAATGATAAATATATAAAATGTAATTTGAAACAAAGATATACTAGAGAGCCTTTCTTTATAACTAAATTTGGGGGGAGTAAAAAGTTTTAAAACAAGCTTAATTGCCAGTGCTGCATGGGGAGGCTAACCTCGTGGACAACTAATGAAAGTATACTGTGGCACAAGCCTCTGTATTTTATATAGCAGTGAAATTACCAGAAATGCATTGTGCAGCTCTATTGCTTATGTGAAATGACTTCTACACATATGATTATTCATTTCAAAGCTGGTTTTCTTAGAAAAACATAAACATCATGAAAATAAAAATGATCTATAAGGAATTTATTAATGAGGTATATGATGTTTCAGTAATATTGGAATAACGGCTTATAAAAATAATAGTTTTCTATTTTTCCCAAGGAGAAAAAAAAAGATAAAGAAAAATGCATAAAATAAAACTAGTCATGTAGCTCAGCAATAATGTGCTTGCCTTGTACCATGAAAAAAAATGGTGAAACATTGGAATCTATATATGCTTTTGCATGTATATGCAAAGTAATATTAGTAGCATTGGTGACAAGTAACATTAAATTGTAGTAATAGGTATAATTGCTAAATCTTTATAATAGGTAGTATAGTACCAAGTTGGGGATTGTGATACCCACTGCCTTGTCTTTGCTTTCTAGAATGGCTTTTACTATTCTAGGTCTCTTCTGGTTCCAAATGAATGTTTGGACTGTTTTCTCAAGCTCTGCAAGGTATGCTGCTGGAATTTCAATTTGGATAGCATGGAGTCTATATAGCAGTTTTAGAAGCATGGCCATTTTCACTATATTGGTTCCTTCTACCCAAGAACAAGGGATGTCTTACCATTTTCTGACACTCTCTTCAATCTCTTTTTTTCAGAGAACTGTAGCTTTCAAAGTAGAAGCCTTTTACTTCCTTTGTTAGACTGATTCATAGATATTTCAGTTCTTTGGATGCTGTTGTGAAAAGAGTTGTTTCCTCAATTTCCCTCTCAGTGATTCTGTTATTCATGTATAAGAATTGATTTTTGAGTGTTGACCTTGTACCCAGCTACTCTACTGAATTTGTTCAAAAGTTTGGTTCATTTCTAATACACTATGGTTGATTTTTTTAAATCTGGTTGATATCTATTTGTAACAGTGGGGTACTGAAGTTCCTCACTGCTATTGTATTATTGCTTATTTGATTTTTCATGTCTGTTAATATTTGCTTTACCTAGTCGGGTATGCTAGTATTTGGTGCATATATAATTATGATTGCCATTTCTTCTTCTTGGGTTGTTCCCTTTACACGATGTAGTGAACTTCTTCATCTCTCTTAATTAATTTTGGTCTGGAATTCACTCTGTCTGCAAATAGGATAGCTACCACTGCTCTTTTCTCAGTGTCTATCTAATGGAGTATTGTTTCCTATCCTTTAACTGAGAGTCTCTACATTTTTTTTTCTCATTGAGTTTATTGGTACATTTTAGGTATACAGTACAGTTACATTCATCATTGTGATCTTGTACCTTTACATGACAGGTCTTGGTTCTCATTTTTCCTACATACCCCTACCCTTCCTCCAACCCCTCCTCCCTTCCCTATTTACAAAAACTTTTTTCCATTTTTTAATTTTCTCAATTTTTTTTCTTTTCCCTTATTCCCTTTCCCCTACCCTTCCCACTTCTCCTATACCTTTAGCCCTTTTCTTCCTATTTCACATTGTCAATTATACTGTTAGGATCTTATTTACACTTTTAGTTTTTCACACCAGAGAAACTATTTGGTATTTACATGTGTGACTTATTTATTTCACCTCAGAGTATGACCTCAATATGCATCCATTTTCCTATGAATGACTGTAATTTCTCATTCTTTATGGCTGAGTAGTATTCCATTTTATAGAAAAACATCTGCTTTATCCAGTCTCCAACTGATGAGCAAATGGGCTGCTTCTAAGTTTTAGCTATGACAAACCATGCCACTATAAACACAGGTGTGCAGCCATGGCTTGAGCTCATTGGTTCCACCGCCTGCCTCGCAAGCACAAGGACCCGAGTTTGATCCCTAGTACCAAAAACAAACAAACAAACAAACAAACAAAAAACCATGGGCAAACATATGTGGTATGATCTTTTAATTCTTTTGGAAAGATACCCAGCAGAGGGGTGGCTGGGACAAATGGAACCTCTATTCCTAGTTCTTTGAGGTATCTCCATATTGATTTCCATAGTGATTGAACCAGTCTGCACTCCCACCAACAATGGAGAAGGGTTCCTTTCTCCCCACAATCCTGCCAACATTTATTATTGGTTGATTTCATGATAGCAGCCATTCTTTCTGGGATGAGGTCTTTTGAATTGTGTTTCTTGTATGCAGCATATTGTTGGATCTTGCTTCTTGATCCATTCTGCCAGTCTATTTCTTTTGACTGGTAAATTGAGACTATTAGTATCGATGGTTATAACTAATATGTGTTGGCTTATCATCATGATGATATTTTCCTATTGTTGGCTTTCTTTTATTTTTCCCCTTTTCCATTTAATTTCTTACCTTGCATGATGGTTTAATTCTATTGGGGTTCATAGAGTTCTAATCCTCATTTTTTTCTAGGATATTTAAAAAAATTTTTTAGTGTACTTCTTTGGTATTCATGAAGTTCCTTGAGTATTCTTTGTCTTGGAAGTATCTTATTTCAAATTCAATTTTAAAAGATAATTTTCAAGCTAAATCAATCTGGGTTGGAGGTTATTTTCTTTTAGGGCCTGAAATACTTCATTACAGAATTTTCTTGACAAGGGTTTGTGTTGAGAAGTCTGCTGTGATTCTGATGATCTTTCCTTTGTATGTGATTTGTTTCTTTTCTCTAATTTCTTTTAATATTTTATTCTTCTGTTGCATTTCTGGAATTTTGACTATTATATGCTAGGTGGAGACTTTTTTTTTAAATCATGGCTAGTTGGAGTGCTATATGCCTCACTTATCTATATGTCAAATTCTTTTCCCCTATTTGGGAAGGTTTTTTTTATGTCATTTATACTATCACCTGCTTTTTCATTGACTCTGATTAATCTTATGTTTTTCTTCTTTGCATCATCTAGCAGCTGCTGGATTGATTCTTATATTCTCTTCCTATTTTTCATTTTTGGTACTAGGGATTGAACTCAGGACCTTGTGCTTGCAAGGCAGGCATGGTGCCACTGAGCTAAATCCCTGGCCCTCCCTTCCTATTTTTAAGAAATCTTTTTCTTATGGTCATTAATCACAATCCTGTCTTTTATATCTGATATTCTGTCCTCCTATTGGCTCATTCTGCTCTGCATATTCAATCAAGTTTTTAATCTGGATATCTGTTTGAATCTGTTTCATGGCTTCCATTTCTTTCCTGTACTGGGAATTTATGTTTTCCTTTTCTTTCCTATGTTGGGCATTCATGGATTTTATCATGTTCCTGAGCTTCTCTCTTTTTTTATCTGTACCTGTCCTAGAGTCACTAAATATGACTTTCATTCTGTTCTCCATCTCTGTAATTATCTGTGGAAATTATTTCTGCTTTGATTTTTTTGTAGAACCTCATTCATGTCTTTTGTTGCTTTCCTTGTTACCAGTTCAGGGAGTTAAGGTGGTTGACATTCAGATTGTTCCACATCTTTCCCTCTGTATTTGCATTTGGTGAGTTGGACATCTGGGTTTGAATCTTGTTTAGGTGCCTTCTCATTTTTATTTTTTTGTTGTTGAAGTTTTTGGTTTAATTCATGGGCTGTTACTTGTATATTGCTTATTTTGAGTATCTTTTTTGCTAGTATTTAGAACTCTTAGGGAATGACTACTTCACAGAGGTGTCTTTCAGATACAGCTGATCCTAGGTTGTGAGTGTGTAATGACCTTTAGGCAATTTCAGTTTGGGTAGGACAGCTAACTAGAACAATCGTTTGACCCTGGCCAAAGCAATATGATTAGCATAAATAATAGCATCAAACTCAGCTTAGAAAATGACATATTGTGGTAACTATGAATCTTTCACCTTTAGCTTCATGAACTAGACTTGTGGTTATATATCAAAATCAGGAATCAACCAAAATGTGTTTGCAGTAATAAGCCCTTCAGTATAGCAAATTTATCCTCCAGGAAGAAAACTTAGAAGGAGCTGGGGTGGGGGAGCTAGAGAAATAGGAGCAGGAAAGGATAGAAGTAGGGCTAGAGGGCACAGGAAGATCATGTAAACTTTAGGAAACTGGTGCAGACAGGAGGAAGAGAAGAAAGGAACACAAATAAGAACCGTACAAACTAGAAACTGCATTTATGCTCTTATAGAAATAAGAACAATCAAGAAAAAACAAAACAAGGGAAAACAGGAACAAGAAAAGAGAAAGAAGAAGAGGACGAGGAGGGAAGAAAAAAAAAGAGAAAGGAAAAACAAAACCAAAAAAGAGCCCCCTTTAAAGTGTGTCTCTGCTGTTGCCAGTAGACAATGTGAGCAGCAGTACAGAGATCCAAGTCACTTACTCTCAGTGAGCCAGACATAGTCCGCTGAGATTCGGGCTGGTTTCTGGCTATGACAGCATCTGACCTCCTGTGAGCTCGAACTCTACACAGCTATTACAGGTTTGAGCTGCCCCTCCTCCACAACAGGTCCGGAGTTCCAGTAGGAGGTGCTGATCCCAACCATTTACTAACTGCCCTGGTCCACCCTGTCTTGATTTCAATGACTCTTCGCTTTCCCAGTGGGCTTTGATTTTCAACAACAATCCTTGGAGAGGCCCTCTCTCTGTTGCTCACCACTGTCTCATTTACCTTCCCAACCTCGGAATGACGGTCCTCTTGCTCTCCACCACTGTCTGGATGATGGCACACACATGACCAGTCCCTCTGGTGCTGTCCTAATCTAATTTTTTACATATGTTTTCAAACTCCTAGGATAATACAGTATGTCCCATAATATACACAGCCCATTAGTGTAGGGAATATTTGAAAAGTATACAAACTGCCTTGATTAGCTTAATTACTACCTTTATTTTCATATATTGGCTATAACACCTGAAAAGCTGATTTTATTCCCATGACTCTAATATTATAAAAACAGTAGCAAAACCTGTCATATAATGTGACTATGAAATTAGCCCTAATCCATAGGGCTTCTGCATTAACCTCTTTTATCTTCAATTTTTTTTTCCTTTTCACATATGATTAAACTATTATGAATTCAATTTCACTATTGAAATCCAGTTTCACTTAATTTTTTGTCTATAGTTATAAATTGACATACTCAGAAACGCCAATGACATCTTTTTTTTCCTCCTTTTCTTTGGGAATATTAGATAGATTCTTCAAAGTAAACTTTTCTACAAGTGCTATGCTAACTCCATAGAACTGCAAGATGTTCTAAGGATGAATCTTTGAAAAGAATAAAATAAAAAATCCAGGGAACAGCTTTCCAGTCACTGGAACAAAACACCTGTCACCCACTACGTAAAGGTTTATTAGGCTTATGGCCTTCGTCCATGCTTGGCTGGCTCCAGGGAAGAACAGAACTGTTGAAGAGCCTAGAAAAAGACAGCTGTTCAACCCATGGCAGCCAGGAAGCACAGAGAGGAAAATCCAGAGCAAGAGATCCACCTTGCAAAGGCACACTGGAGTGATTCATCTCCTCCAACCATCCCCGCCGCAACAGTGCATGTAGCTATCATGATACAATCACCTTCTGAGCACCTAAGTCCCTCCGCTAAACGCAGAAGATTTTTAGAGAATACAGCCTTTATCTCAATCCAACAAAAGCCATCTATGACAAACCAATAGCCATCACCATACTAAATGGTCAAACACTGAAATCACTCCAAAATCAGGAACAAGACAAAGATGTCTGCTATCGCCACTCCTATTTAACACAGGTCTGAAAACATTAGCCAGAAATAAAAGGAATGAAGATGGGAAATGAAGAAGTTAAATTATCATTATTTGTAGATAACAGGATACTCTATGTAGAAGACTCTAACACTCCACAAAAGACTTCTAGATTTAATAACCTAATTTAACAGTGTAGCTAGATACACAGTCAACACTCAAAAATCAAGAAGAGTGTTGGAGGAAACATAGCCTCTTACACAGTACTGGAAAAACTTGATTTTCCACATGCTGAATTCTAAACTGGACCCAGGTAGCTCCAAACCATAACATATCAGTAACAAAATAAAATTTCCTTTCCCCTTAAATTTTCTAAATTACACATGATATGTATACAAAAAGTATACTAATATTGGATGTGGAGTTCAATGTAAGTTATGTAAAAGGAAAGGAAAATGGGTATAGAGGAAATGTCTAGGACTATTATGTTTCAAAAGTTTAGTAAAGAAGGAATTTAAAGTAATAAGGTCTCTATACTAATTTGTAGGAATTTGACATCAGTAGATATTTGTGTTACTGGAATTGTTCTGTATCATGATAACAGTGGTAGTTTCAATTCTATATATTGATGAAATGGCAAAAGAAATATGCATGCACCTTGTACAAAGGACTATTTTGGACTTTTTTTGGGGGGTACCAGGAATTGAACTTGGGTCCTTGCGCTTGCAAGGCAGGCCACCAAACCGCTGAGCTAAATCCACAGCCCTTGGGCTTTTGATATTATAATATTTACACAAGTTGTAACCATTGGGGAAATCTGGGTGAAATGCACCTGGCACTTTTCAACTTTGCAGTTTCTTATAAAACTATAATCTTTAAAATATTTTAATTAGTATAATACAAATGTGAAATATTTCTTAAGAATTATACTTATTTATGAGGTACAGTGTAATGTGTTAATGTACATATACAACATATACTGATCAAACCATGGTGACTAATATTTGTCTCTCTGTCATTACTTTGCATTTAGAACTTTAAAGCTCTTTTCTTGTAGAGATTTATAAAATATATAACAGTTTCTTATGAACTACAGTCACTCCACAGTGCTGCAGAACACTACAACTTAATTCTCTGTAGCTAAGCTTTGGAATGCAGCTCTACAGACTCCTACCTCATCTGACCTACATTATCCTCTAGTGATCTCCATTAGGTATTCCAATTGATTTTATTTAAATAAAAATTTTAAGAACTATTTAAGGAAAAGAAAGTGTTAACTACCTTGATTTGATCATATCACACTGTATGTGTGTATAAATTATGATAGCATAACCCCTAAATATATACAACTTTATTTTAATTTGTTCAAGATGACTATGCTTTCCTTCTCTTAATATGCACAAAATTTATTTCTTGTTTGACAAGATGTTCCCTCAGATTGAATACTTTTCACATCTTGTATATGTATAAATGGGCATCTGTCCCTTGTATTTTTAGCACCAAAGAATGTGCTTTTAAATCCTGGCACAACCCTTGATGAATCAAGTAAAACCTACAGGTGGCTTTTCTGTATTATCTTTATAATTTCATGTAAACTGATATTTCTAAATAATATTTTTAAAACTTTTATTATAATCACAAAAATTTGCTTAAATTGTCTATTTCTATTCCTCAATGTTTGAAATAATATTGCTTTGTTTAAAATAATATTGCTATGATTGAGATAATGTGCAAGGTTTGAGGTAATCTTCAAAGTAAGTACTTTTTAGCATGCTGTGAACAAATAGAAAACTGTTCTCTGTTTATACTTGGCAAAATTGAAATATTTATTTTTAAATTGCAATGGGAAATGTAATATATGATTAATGGTAAAAACTTCACTTCAGATACTTATCAATATTTCATCATTCCTTAACTGAAAATGGTAGAATATTGCCCTTGTTAACACTTTTTACAAGAGAATGTTATATTGTACCTGACTTACTCTTATTTTTGAAATGAAAAATTTCAAAATTTTCTTCTGAAAGAAACTCTGTAATGGAGTAAACAAATTGAAAATACATGAACTTTCATTAGAAATTCTGCAGCTTCTTGAAAGGTTTCTAAGACTGGTTGTTCCATTTCCAACTCAAAAAAATAGCAATGCTATTTAATTTTTAATGATTTTTTTCAATCATGATTGTGTGGAATAATTCAATGCAGGATAACAAATACTAATAAAATCATATTACTAATTATAAAAGCTTTATATTTGTTTTATAAAAAAGAAATTCCTCCTTTTATTGCCCCCCTTTGTTAGTTTATTTTCATAAAATATTAGTTGCCAAAGATCACAAGCATTAAAACAGCTCTTGGAATTCTTCTCTTCTCTGCCTCATATTTCTACAGTGATGATCAATGCATTCTGAATAATTATCATGTTTTGCTATTAGGTATGGTGTTGTTCTGAATGTATTTGATTAAACTTCCATATTTAATACACAAAAACCACGTTATCTTAAATTTTCTGTACTTCAACTACATGGGGAAATGAAAATACTAGAAGGGCCTTGTGAATTCTTTCTCAGAGTGTTTTACAGTAATATCTGATAAGGTGGCTATAATCTTTTATTACTTTTATTGCAAATGCCTGATACAATAAGTGAATTAACATAAGAATTCCAATGATTTTATACACCTAGATTATGCAAGTAATAATTTGTAATTACTTTCATGATATAAAAATAATGAGTTACATGTTTGATATCAGATCTTAATGCTAAGCACGGGACAAATAGAGTCTCTCTGTGATATGTCGATATTCAATGGAGGGCAAACCTCTACCTGAAGAAAACTGCCTGTGAAGCTACAGAATTTCTCATTCAATCTCATTCTTCTGTGCACCCTTGCACTCTTGCACCCTAATATTTCAGTCAAACAGAAAACAAGGTCATAAAATAAAGAAAATATGTCTGTTAGATATCAGATATCTACTTTAAAGCAATGCTAAGATTTATCCCACCAACAATTATTTTTAGCTCATCTTATAAAATAGTTTAAATCAAACAACCACTGAAAAATAATCCTACCATTGAAGATCATGTCTCTCCAGAAAAAGTGGTTTTATATGGTACTGAGATTTAGATTTACAGAGATAAGAGATATGGACATTATAAAAATAAGAAAGACTATTTAAGACCAGGCACCTAAAAATGTGCATGCATCATGACAGAAAATAAGTGCTAAAATATGCTGTGAAGGGCCGGGGATTTAGCTCATTGGTTCAGTGACCTGCCTTGCAAGTGCAAGGACCCGAGTTCAATCCCGGTACCAAAAAATAAATAAATAAATAAATGCTGTGAAGATAGATCTGGAATCAAAAGGTCTAAAATCTGCCAGGCAAGTCCAAATACACCTCCTCACAAAATACCTAGCAATGTTGGCTCATTCATATCTCTCCTAGAGTGTTCTATGTCTCAGCAGGGATAATAGATATTTTTAAAAATTGCTTTTAAGAAAAATAATGATGTAGAGCAATCAGAAATTTGGTATCTTTGCATTTAGATCCACATCCGAAAATGTTTCAAGAGAAGATCATTTATCTTGATAGTCATAGCCAATAAAGCCCATGGTGTGAGGGAAAACAAGGACACTAGATTTTCAGAAGTTAAGTTTTATAGTTGAAGTTTCAATAACATGATAGGAATAGAAAAGGCCCCAAGTGTCACACTGAAGAGCCAGCATAAATGACTAATTCCCTGTAGTGAGAAAATTGAAAGTTTTCTTACTGAGGAGAGAAGAACTAGTCAACTACACTAGACTACCTGCACTGTACATGTGGAGAAGTGGTACATCTGAAGTTCTGAACATGAAGAAACATTTTGGGAGGAATAATATTGTGGGGGAAATTCAACAGTATTAACAGTTAATATTAGTTTCAGCTCGATAAAGTCCATGAATGAAGCAAGATTTGCAATTTTAAAAGATCCTTACTATACAATGGGTAACACAGATACTATCAGATATGGTAATAAAAGTTGCATTCACTGCCATGACTCCCTACAGTGATACAAGAGTATACTCTTTCCTTACTCTTGCAATGTGTAACACTAGAAGGAAACATTGGGATCGGCCAGGCAAAAGAAAGTCACATGTTACTCCTGGTCCCTGTAGGATACTGGACAATCCCTCACGACTCATGTTGTTTCTACATAGTCATGATCAAACAGATGTGTGAAAATGTTGTATATAGGAAACAAACCAAAACTACCACCAGCAGCAGCAGAAATAAATTCCCCCTTTTGGAACTTTCTCTGTACCTTTTATTAATGGTAGGATGCTCAGGATACCTAGCACACTTAACAGAATGGAATACAGATGTTTAATCTTTGTTCTGTGGCTGGTTAAAAGGGAATCCAGTGTCATTTTTACCGATCTTCCACTTTGCTGCTTTAGAAAGAAATCTGTGGCAAAACTGAGAACCATCGATTAAGTGCTGACTAAGCCAGAGGAGTATATGCAGGGATCCCTTTCTGGGAGACTCCTCTAACCTGCCTTTCTACCATTGTGCTAACATAGATTAATGTCAGTTAATCACACAAATAGGAGATAATGCATTTACAATATTTTTTCCCCTTTGTCATAAAGAAAATGAATTTTTCCAGACAGAAGGAGATGATATCCAACAGGCAACTCAGCTAAACTCTAACCCAGAGTGGACTTAGTGTTCTCAAGGGGTAAGTCTGCGTTGATGGTTCTTCTGAGCAACCTGGCTCAGTGGTTTTTCTGTTCACAGTGTTGGCTCTTTTTCTTGCAGGCTGAGTTGACTATCAGGGACTTCAGCTATAGAAGGAATATTGGGATGTATTTAATAGAATGTTGGGCAGAGATTTTTTAATCTTTCTAACTTTCTGCATTAACTTTCTCCATAATTTCCCTTTTACAGTTTTCTTTTGTAAAACTTAAATTTAAAAAGAGAAATATAATAAAAGCAATGTCCAAAAATAACACACCAAGATCAATTTCTTAAAAGATCTACAAGCTACTTTTAAAACAATGAAATCAAGCATCATCAGTGGCACACAGAGGAATAGGGATCCTGCAGTTCAGCTGCTTACAAATGACCACATTTGTGGTATTTTGGGTCCAATAAACATGGGCTAAAAGGACAGAAAAGACATCCCCAAGCTTCCAGAGTGCACAGTTTTTCAGTCACTTAATAGCTATACAAAAAGAGCATAGTCTAATAGTGTTCTATGTAATGGCTTCAAGCATTCAAAGCTGAAAGTTCCAGCAACAAAATTCAATATGATTCTCTTTTTATATCCACTGACATTACAGAAACTACTTGAAAATGAACTCTTTAACTCTAAGAGCTAAAATACTTCTAAAATTATTTTCAGATATTTTTCAAAAATAAAAACATGCCTTAAAGAACAAGTACATGTGTATTTTACTTATGTCAAATGGATATTTTAGAATAAAGTATTAAAGAAATACTTCAACAAAATGATATGAAGGCTATTTTTCCTTAAGTAAGCCCACCTCAGTGGGCAAAATCTATCATGAATAAAATTAAATTTTTTACTTATGAAGTTGTAGCAATGACTACTGTTTTACAGACATGTTATACAAAGAGATAGAACACAGATCTTTGTATCAAAGTCCACATTAAAAACAAGTTTGTGCTATAAAATTGAGTATTTTATATTTACAGTTCAAATCACAATACAAAATATGGTCTCTTTCTAATCTCATTATTAATGCTAGTGACATAAGTATTGACCTAATTTCTGACAGTAAGAATTCCAAAGAGTAATACAATACTGCACATGTTTCCCATCAGTATTTAGTAAATATATCTGTCATTTGATTAAAAATCTACTTGTTCTACTTGTTCTATTGATGCTTTATTCATACATTATTTCCAAAAATGAATATTCATGTAATAATAATAATTACAAACATGAAATGGTATAGATGACAATATCTTTTCCTTTCTAAATTATATTTTCCAGATTATTGTTGATCTTGTTGATGTAGACATTTTCTCTCAGTAGCACAATTTTGATGTCAAAGAAACAAATACAGCAAGGTGACAAGTCAGTGTCTATAACTGAAGAGTCTAGGTGAATTGTTAAGTTCCATGAGCATTTAAAATATAATATCTCTTAGGGCCGGGGATTTAGCTCAGTGGTTCCGGTGCCTGCCTTGCAAACATGAGGACCTGAGTTTGATTCCTGGTACCAAAAAAATAAAATAAAATACAATATCTCTCAAGCTTAAATATCATGATTTCTTTTATATAAGAAACCAAAATATAAATAGACAGCAAGATAAATAATAGATAATTAAAGGAGATAGTTTTTTTGTTGTTTGTTTTTGTTTTTGTTTTTTTTACCGTTTCTTTTTTTTTTTTTTAATTGAGTTTATTGGTACATTTAGGGATACAGTACAGTTACATTCATTGTTGGGATCATGTACCTTTACATGGCAAGTCTTGATTCTCATTTTTTTCCCCTTACCTCTGCCCTCCCTTCACCCCCTGCTCCCCTCCCCATCTACAAACACTTTATTTTCATCTTTTCATTCTCTCACATTTTTTTCTTTTCCCGAGGAAACCAAGAGATGAGAGTCCTTGAAAACAAGGACTAAGATGTGTGATGTCCACGTAACAATTCCACACGAGGAATGTGATCATTGTGTACTGCAAATATGGACTGATAAAAATTAAAAACTGAAAAAATTGACACACAATCTTTGAAGTTGTTAATTCAGCACATATAAAATGAGAGCTATGTCTGTCCCTTGGAAAGATAGAGAAAATAGTTGAGAAAGAAAATTTAAATATAGAATGCAAAAACCAAATGACAAATACAGGCTAGAAAAATAAGCAGCATAATCTAAATATGTATGAGTCCACCAAAAAAGCATACCCAAGCAGAATTTCACCATATTAATAACTATCTGGAAGCTAATGGCCACCATTTGAAAGCAACTCTTATAATCGTAGAGGCCAAATGTAACTTGTATTAATCTCATGATGCCTCAATAAATTTAGTATTAAAGTATTTATACAAGTTTTTCTTTTCTTGAAATGTGTATACACTTTTTGGCAGACTCTATGCTTATCACAACTGTTTTGATTCAGAATTTTATGAAAATAAAATAAGTAGTTTATAAAAATTTAAATATATGGTAGTTCGAGAGAAAACAAGAAACCATGAAAACATATTGAAGATTAAATTAATATTATTAGAAAATAAAATGAACTAGATAAAGTGGGACTGAAACAGATAAGACTGATGCTTGAAAAGGAAATTACTGACAAAGATTAAGGCTTAAACTGATGAATACAAACCACATGTGAAAAATGATCAATACACCAAAAACTAAATGAGTAAAGGAAAAATCTCAAAATGAAAGAATGAATCTGAAGAGGGGTCATATTGTGATCCAGACAGATTCAGTATCAAATGTGCTATACCATCACTTATTTTGTTGAAATTTTATAGCTACAAGGAAAAAAAGAAATATCCATATATTCAAGTAGATAAATATCATCCACAATACCTTGGCAACTATATGACTCATAAGCCCTTCCAGGGCAAAAGTCAATCCCATTTAAACCAAAACTTAAATCTGTGAAGAGATATAGCAAAACAAATATATGGAAATTAAGAAGGAATGGCAAACAGATGGTGCAAAACCCCAAATCTTCTAAATGTAATAATTCTAGGAAGTAATTGTGGGAATTACAGATACTTATATGTAACTGACTCTAAATGTAACAAGTATGATCATATGTGATGCTTAATTTTGGTTGTCAACTTAGCTGAATTAGGGGATGTCTGCAGAATTGGCACTAAAAAGTGGAGTTGTTGCCATTTCTATAGCTGGCTGTGTGGAAAAGCTTGTGGAATTGGTTCATGGGAGGAACCTAGAAATAGGCTAGAAACATCTATAATGCTCGAAGCAGAGCTTTATGTGTGATACTGGTATGAGATGAGAAAATCAGAATGCTGATAGGAATGCAGACAGTAATGTCTATGCTGATGAGGTTTCAGATGAAAATGAGGGTTTTACTGGAAATTGGATTCGAGGTTATTATTGTTACACTGTAGCGAAGAATATGGATGCATTTTGCCTGCACTTTCAGACCTTATAGGAGAGTGAACTTAAAGGTGATAGACTAATTCTCTGATGGAGGAAATTTTAAGACAGCAAAGTACTCAAGCTGCAGGCTGGGTATTAATGGCTGCTTTTAGCCAAGTTACACCGAAGATAAGGAGCAAAAAGAGCAGAAAGATTTGAAAACTGCACAGCCCAACCAGGTAATAAATATGTAAAATTTTAGCTGAGGGTACAGTTGCTAAAGAAATTAGTATCCATATAAGTAACCCAAAAGCTTTGCTCTGGAACAACAGAAGAGATGCTTTGTCGACATCTCAGAAATTCTCAAGGCCACCTTACCTTCATAGACCCAAATATGTAGAGGCACACACATTTTCAAGACTTTTACTTGAGAATAGATCCCCCAAGGAGCATTGTAAGCCCCAAAGTACTCAGAGCTTTATTTCCTAGAGTTCAGGCAGCGCATCACTCAGGCTGCTACTGGTAGGAGTTCCAGCAGGGGCAGGGATAGTTCATGCTGACAGAGACCTTCGTGTCATCCTTGTGGCTTGGTTCTGCAGACGTGCAGAATACAAGAGTTTTGGAGTCAAGAGATTTTGAAGGCAATCCTGGGAATCCAGGAAGAGAACTGTAACAGCTGGAGTACCTGCAAACAGCCCCAGATGTGCCGATGCATGGAGCTGAGAGTGAACCAAAGCTACAGTGGAAACCCCAGAAAATTCGGGGTGCTAGGAACATGAAATTTCCACTGGGAGAAGCTGCTGGCAACATGCAAAGCCAGCACCAGAGAGTGACACAGTGAGCTGCAGACTGCAAAGCTGGAGGCTGGAGCTGTCCAAGCCTTGTGAAGCCCACATGCCACTACAGTGCACCCAGATACTAAATCTGGAGTTGTATCTTTGGAAGTAAATAACTTGTTCTTTTGATTTTTATAGGGGCACACGACTAAAAGTTTAAGTCTCAAAGGAAACTTTTCTTGCACTTAAGAGCTACACTGAAACAGTTAGGACTTACAAGCTTCTTCGAGAGAGACTGAGTATATACTGCATGATGAGATGGAATAAATTTTTGAGGACTAGAGGTAGAATGGTGTTGTTTGGAACTTAAATGTCCCCCAGTGGTGCATATGTTAAAGCTTGGGGCTTGAACTAGCTTTAAAAAATGGACCCTAGTGGGAGGCACTTAGTTTACTGGGGCTCGGTCCTTGAAAAAGATGTAGGCTCTGGCCTCTTTCTCTTTCTTTTTTTCACTTCCCAGCTATGAAGTGAGTGCTTTGCTCATATGCACATCGCACCACAATGCACTGCATGGCTACTGGTCCAATAGCAATGGGGCCAACCAATCAAGAACTGGAACCATTGAAACTATGAGGCAAAATCAGTCTTTCATCTTTATGACTTTTTGTCTTAGTTCTTTTGTTATAGTTACAGAAAGCTGACCTTTTTATCACACCATGTAGAAAAGTTAAGAGAGTACAGTAATGAAGGTTAAGAATGGAGGTAGTTGATCAGTGCCTAAAGTTAAAATGAGATGGTAAATATACACAGAATAACTTCAACTTCACTTACTACATAATCACTTTAATATTTGAGGATAGTCATTTACTTTGTAGTATTAGGGAATTAACTCAGGGCTTTTTCCCTGAACGGTATCCCCAGCCCTTTTATTTTGAGACAGTTTCCCTACATTGTTAAGTTGTCCAGTTTGGACTAAAATTTGTGATCTTCCTGCCTCAAACTCTAGAATGCTAGGATTACAGGCATGCACCAGCACACCAGCATATTACAGTGTTTTTAAAATATTATTTTGTTATAGAGATATATTTATAAGAAAATGAAAATTAATACATTTTCATATTTTTAAATAAAATGTCTATATATATATATATATACTTAAATAGTACATGTGAATCCATTTTTAAATAAAAACATATTTCTACCTCTATATCTATAACTAGCTACATAGATAAAAATCCACATTTGAAATAAAGTTTATTAAACATTAATGAAAGCTGTTTCTATGTGATAGAATCTGAGTGGTTCTCTTTAAGATTATGTGATTTTTATTTAATAGCTTAAATACATCATGAATGAATGTTATCTTAAAAGGGAGAGAGATGTTTTAAAGTACCTTCAATTTATTTCTGACAGCTATGAAGAACTCAAATTAGTTTGATTTACTTGACTAACTTGACTTCGAAATGATCGACAAAATTAAGAGTTCCCTAATTTTGAGGATTTTTATATCTGCTTTTCTCTTATTACTTGTTTGGATTTTTAAATTTTAAATATCATCTTTCAAGGCTCTGAGTGTTAGAAGAAAATATCAATCCTAAAAAGTTTTATTTAGGAAAACTGCTTAGTAAACAGGAAATATTTGGACTGATATGACACAATGGATGAAATATGTCCTAGAAATTAAACTACTCATTTGTACATTCATTTTTTTCTTCAAAAATCAGCAATTGCTTTTGAATGATATGTGATGATGCATTGTGCTTTATTTTTGCTAAATTTTTATGTTACATTTTCTTATATAAACTACAGGAAAAATAAGAAGATATATCTCCATCATGCCTGTCCTCCATACATCTAAAGTAACTTATACTTAAAATATCATTCACAATTGTGCATGTTTCATTACCTAACTTCACAGAAAGTAAAATGAATCTATTCCCAAACCAAAATGTCGATTTTGTCTCAGAACTAACAGTAAAATCAGTCGATTATCATATTATTATGTTCTACTTTTTACCATTTCATCTTCCTAAAATTAGAAAAGCAATTTATAGAATTATTTTTAGTGTCAAGTATACCACATATTACTTGTGCCAGTTTAAGACATTAGAACAATAATATTGGGTGTTGAAGGAGGAGTTTGGACACGCTTTCATCTGTTAATGGAGGAGAGATAGATAGATAGATAGATAGATAGATAGATAGATAGATAGATAGATAGATAGATCTCCTTTGGCCTGTGAGAGCTACTTTGAATTCTGGCTCCAACCCATATGAATGCTACGAATTCGTGTACATTAACATCATTGAATCTTGTAAATAGTGAAAGTGATAAAAAAAAAATATCGTGCTTTATTTAAAGACTATATGCTAAGAAAAATATTTTATCAGGTCTAAGATACCAATAATTATACAATGTCTACAGATATCTAAGCTTTTTTTCTTTCTTATAAATTGCTTGTCTCAGGTATTTTGCCATAGCGAGAGAAAGAGAACACACTGTGTCTAATTCTCAAAACTGAGAAATTAACATTTGCATCACACTATCAATTAATCTGCTAATTTCATGGAATTACACTAGTCTTTTCATGAAAGTCTCTCTTCTGCCTCAGGGAGCAATCCAGAAAATCCCATTTCACTGGAGTGCTTTTTTTCCCTTCATTTTGTTATGGACTCTCAGTCTTTCCTTGGTTTTCACACATTTGACACTTTAAAGAGCACAAATAAGATATTCCACTTTTGATCTTTTCTTATGACAGAATTTAGAATTATTAGCTAGGATGTGATATTTATTTTCTATTGCTGCTATAACAAATCATTAAAAACAGCTACCTAAAACAACAAAAATTTATTATTGTAATGATTTATAGTTCAGAAATCCAAGCCAGGTTGGCTAGATTCTTAGACCCAGACATCAAAGATGGAAATAAAAGCATTGGCAAGACTGTATTTCTTCCTGAAGGTTCTAGATGTCCATTTGCAAAGTCTTTCAAGTCGCTGGCTATTATTTGCCTACTGTTTCCTTGCTGACTATCATTAGGGGTAGATTTCTGTTTCTAAGATTGCCTACTTTCCTTAGCTGCTAACCATTGTCTCTAGTTTCAAAACCAAAGTGGGAATATCCAGACCTATTCAAACTTCAAATTTTTCCAAAGACTTAGGTAGAAATTTACTAAACTTTTAAAAATGTGTTTGTAAAGTTGAGACTAAAGAAAAAAATATGAGGCACAACTCTGCTCTCTAGTTGTTAAATTCATTTCTCATAAGGAGTATGGGTTAGCAATTTTGAAACTGATTTATGTTACACTAAGGTTGAACAAATAAGTAGCATATTGTAGCTAGCAAAAGTCAAGTTTCTCACTGTTGAATACAGATAGAAATCGCCAAGGGAAGAGGATAGACCAAGTTCTGTAGTGCTAGATTAGAGGTATCCACAGGAACTCATATTGGCATTAATGTTCACCTGAAAATCAGTATGTATATGTATATATATATATATATATATATGTATGTGTGTGTGTGTGTGTGTGTACATGCAAAATTATTATACATACATTTCATAGCTCCATCTACTGATGACACATAGAAGCGACAGCATACCAGGGAAAGTAGAGAACATCTAGCACCATTACCTTAATTTCAGAGACCATTTTCAATTTTACACATTTTAATATTTTTTTTCATTTTATTAATGGAAGGTCCTTTGGCAACAAATGTGACAAATGTGATTCATTCCTTTCTCAAATGTCATTGAATAATTTGATACTTTAATGTCAATTGAATTCCTCATTTGTATTAGTACATTTGCACAATAAGTGTGGAAACAAAACAACTATTACCAAGCAAATTCTTACACAGTAATGGAAAATATTTCCTGGTCAAGAGTTACAATACACCATCAATTACATGATGCACTATTTTTAAAAAGTAAAAGACATAAAGTAAAAATGTGTAACCTAAGAAGCACAAAATTATACAAATATAATATCTCTGGAATATATTAGTCAATCAAGTCTTAATAGGTGAATCACTTACTCTTCTTTGTCCCTTCTACTTTTGCAGAAACAAAAAGAATTGCCTTATATCATATTTAAATTATTCCCCTACTTCTATTACTTACACTCACTACAGTCACTGAAAAAAACTCTTTTAAAATAAATAGAAATCGGCATAAATGTGTGTACAAAGAAATCCTTTTTATACAACACCAAAAGATTGTCAAAAGCTTAAAGACTCCAAAAAAAAACCCAAACAAAAAAGCTTAAAGACTCATATAAATAAGCAATATATAAATAAATGAATTTCAAAGAAGAAATTTATTAGTAATCACTATGCTAATGTTATATATACATAATAAATGATAGTTAAATCAGTTTAATATGTATTAGATGTCATCTAAAAGATACAGAATTTATTTAAGCCTTAAATGTAATTAAATTAGGTTCTAGTAGTATCTTTTAATTTAAAATGCAATTGAAATCATTATTATTAAATTTTATCTATATAAAGATATTTTGTTAGAATCTAAGTAAATATACTTTTACTTTCATTCATGTATTATGAATTTCAACAAGCTTTCATCTTTGAACGTGTACTTCTTTCTGGGGTCCAAATTGCTGATTTTGGTACACAATTATCTCATGTTGTTGCATTTTCTCCACAAATAAAATATAAAAATGGTTCAAAATGTCATAGCCTTGTAAAAACACACAATAATTTTGACTGGTATTAAAACTTACCACATATTGTTTCTTTCCATTATCAGTAAATGACTAATGAATGAACAAATGAATATTTGGCAGTAATTCTGATTCTAGGATAAAGGAACCTTTGGAAAAGATTTTAATAACTGTAGAATTAATGCAAAAAAGATGGCTTGTGCTTCTATACATGCTTTTGACTTTTTACAATTTAATTATTAATCTGCTTTAGAACTATTCTTCATTTATGTCTGAGTTACTTGCTTAAAAGTGTTTGGAACACTATTATTGATATCTTAAAATAAATTATTTCTAAGTCAACTGCTTTATCTATTTCTGAGTAGCAAATAAGCTTCATGAGTGTATACAACTGGTGAAAGATCACTAGCATATTTAGAAATTTTAAGAATTTGAAAGAGCAAAAGCACTAGATAATTATTATCCATATAGTAGTAATAGAGAACAGAAGAAATAAACAAGCACTTAGGCATTGAAGGCCCCAGGTTATATTTTTATACATCAGTTTCTAGCGATTATGTCTTTGCTCATAATATTTAGCTTCTTTTTTTTTCATAGCTTTCCCATTTATAAAATAAGAAAATAATGATATACCATAACAATGTTTTGATCACTTAAATCCAGGGACATGAAGTTTCTAATGCAATCATTCAGGAGAAAGAAACAAAATGCATATATACAGAAAAAACAAAACATCATTATTTGCAGATTTCACAATGTTCTACTTAAAAGACCCAAAATACACCACTAAGACTCCTAGAATTAATAGTCAAACCCAGTAATACAGAAGGGTACAAATTTAACAACAGAAAAAGAAATCAATAGCAATTCTATACTCTAATAATGAACTCACTAAGAAAAAAATTAGTAAAACAATACCATTTGTGACAGCATAAACAAAAATTAAATATGTAGCAATTAACCTAACCAAATAAATAAAAGAAAAAATATATCAGTCTGCAAAAGGATGTTAAAGAGGAGATCAGAAAATAGAAAGATATTCCATGTTCCTGGATAGGCAGAACCAAAATTGCCAAAATGTTCTACTTTCAAAACTGTTATACAGATTTATTCCAATCCCACTCAAAATACCAACAGCATTCTTCACAGATCTAGAGAAAATAACCCAAACATCATAGGAAACCAGAAGAGATCCAGAAAAGCAAAAGCAATTCTGGGTAACAACAGCAAAGCAGAAGACATCGCAATCTCAAATTTGAAGTTAGAATACAAAGCTACAGTGATAAAAACAGTATGGCACTGGCACAAAAACATAAATGTGGATCTATCAAACAGAATAGAGGGAACACAAACAACCCCAGATACATTCATCCATTTGATCTGCAAAAAAAAGGGGCCAGAAACATAAAACTGAGAAAAGAAAGCCTCTTTAAGGAACAGCGCTAGGAACATTAGATATTCAGAAGCAGAAGACTGATTCTAGACCCCTATATCTCATCACGTACTAAACTAAAATCAAAACGAATCAAAGATCTAAATGTGAAAACAGAAACACGTAATCTTCTGGACAATAAAACAATTAAAACTCTTAAAACCCAGAGATAGGAACTTTCTGAACAGAACGCCAGTGACACAAGAAATGATACCAAGAATCAATAAATGGGACCATATCAAATTACATTAACCAAATGAATACAGTTCTCAGAAGAAGTATAAATGGGCAAGGCTACATGAAAACTACATTACTGGCCACTATGGAAATGCAAATTAAGAGAACCGTGAGATACAGTTACTCCAGAAAGAATGGCCATCATCAAAGAAGCAAATAACAAATTCTGCCAAGACCTCAGGGAAAAAGGTACTCTTTTACATGGTTGGTGGGAATATATACTAGTACAACCACAGTGGAGGTCAGTATGGAGATTCCTCAAAATCTAAAACTAGATATTTTATTTGACCTAGATACTCCTCTTCTAGATATCTTCCCCAAAGACTTAAAAATGATCATATTACCTTTATAAATGCATACCCAAATTTAAAGCAGCACAATTTATAATAGCCAAATATTGGAAACAGCCTAAATGCTCACCAACACATGGATGAAGATACTAGTTTTCATTAACATTTAATAATTTTGTTCAGGAAAATACACCATCAAGAGAATGAAAAAAAATAAAGCAGGCACAGACTCCAAGAAAATATTTGCAGAAGATCGATTTAGTAAGGAATTATCCAAAGTATCCAGAGAACTCTTAAAACTCAAGAATAAGAAAACAAATATGTTTAAAATTAGGTCAAAGACTTTAACTGCTACTTCATTAACATTTAATAATTTTGTTCAGGAAAATACACCATCAAGAGAATGAAAAAAAATAAAGCAGGCACAGACTCCAAGAAAATATTTGCAGAAGATCGATTTAGTAAGGAATTATCCAAAGTATCCAGAGAACTCTTAAAACTCAAGAATAAGAAAACAAATATGTTTAAAATTAGGTCAAAGACTTTAACTGCTACTTTATCCAAGAAGATATGTAGATGAGCTATAAGCATATGAGAAGACACTCCGTGTCGTACATCATCAGAAAATAGCAAATTAAACATTTTCTTCCTATTTCATAATATCTCTTATATATTTTGGTCCTCATTTATACCTTCAGTTTCTCACACCAGAGAAATAATTAAAGGGAACTAGGAAGGGTGGAGCAGGGGAAAAGAAAAAATTGAAAGTAAGACGGAAAAAATGAAAGCAAAGCTCATGTATATAGGGGTGGAGGGTTTGAAGGAAGAGTAAGGAAATGGGAAAAATAAGAACAAAGATATATCCTCATGCAGGGATACAAATTCTCAATGGTGAATGTGATCATAAAGTGTACCTGAATGTACCAATGAACTCGATAAAAAAAAAGAAAATAGCAAATTAAGGTATCGAAACACCACCACTAGGTTAAAACCTAGAACATCGCCAATAGCAAATGTTGGACATGAGATGGAGCAACAGGAACTCCCCCTTCTTCCTGGACAGATGTAAAATGGGAGAGCCACTTTGGAAGACGGTGTGCTGGTTTTATACAAAACTAAGCATAATAAAAAAACTAGACCTAACAAAACTAAATACACTCCTACCATACGATCAAACAACTGCATTCTTCAAAACTGACCCGAACCCCAGAAATTAGTCCAAAGAGCTTTTTTAAAAAGTTTTAAATAACTTAAAACTTAAAATACAACCTAACAAACACAATGAAATTATAGCAACTAAGACAACGAAACATTCCAAGTAGAAGAGATGACACAGATAAGGGAAATGTAGGACCATTTTAAACTTTTATTTTTGAAAAAAGGTGGCTGTTTTTGGCTTGGGCAATCTGGAAAAAGTTCTTCCTGCCAAACCAGACTGGGATGACTTCACCCAACTGCCAAAGTTTTGCTCTTTCAGCAGAAACGTAACAGTCACAACATATATATAGACACACAGAGACCTCACATCTCAGAAAAAGGTATGCTGTACTTAGAATAAGCAACTAGTGAAGGAAAACTGCAAATTGTATTTGAAATATATTTTATGTGAAGTCTAAATGATAGACAATTTCTGAATAAGAAGCCAGTAATTCTTTGCAATTAAAAATAAGAATGGTAGCACATGGAAGCAATTATTTTAGTGCCAAATGCAGATGGCATGTAAGAGATCAGTGAACAAACAGAGGTTTACCAGTGGGTTAAAAATGAAAAATAAACTCAAAGAAGTACATTTAACAAAGAATTTCATCTATTTTTACCAGAAAAAGGTTAAAAATTGAAATAATATTTGCAGTTTTATGTATAATGCAATTTTTACATTTACCACCAGGAATCTAAGCAAAATGAACCTCTAATAATGAGAGTCATGATGTACATGTTTTGGGATGGACAAATCAGAGGCATTGTGTAGTTACATAAAATCAACCAGTCACACACACACACACACACACAAAAAAAAATTGTTTCATTCCCTGTACACTGTTTAATCATATACACAGATTATTTCTATTTTTTCTGAAGGGTCAAAAAAGATCTGATCAGTAGAACTATAGGTTATTTTTCTACATACTTCTAAGTCTCACTGATATGTTTAAAGTAAAACTCTGCCTGTTACAAATTAGAGTTCCAAATGAAAGAAACGTTTTAATAATATATGCATTTATACCACCATACAAATATATTCACTAACATATTTCAAAAGCCAAAATATAATACATATCAAAGCAGGTGCTAAATTTAATCCTGCTTTCTCAAAATGACCTGAATTGTTGAAAAGACAAGGTTTTCTTTTTTCTTTTCTTTCTTTTTCTTATTTTTTTTTTCTTTAATAAACTGTTCTGAAGAAAAAGCAGCTTCTGTTAGCCAAAAGTCAGTTTGGTGAAACTGTCAGGAAATCCTTCATAGGCACAGGAGAAAACTACTTCAGCTGTGTAGGTGAATGAGCCTAAGCAGCTAAATTTTGGAGCTAGAAGCAAAGGCTAAATGGCTTAGATTAGAATACAACATCTATTTGCAATTAGCAAAAAGATGCCAAAACCTTTTGCCTTAAAAGCAGTCCTGAGAACTGAAGTGACCCATAGCCAGCAAATTCTGACATTGCAGTCTGGGCTTTCACTTGACAGTTTACATTATTCAATGCTAGAGCTAGAAGGTCCTTATACAATATGTCATCCAATTTCATTTATAACAAAAAGATAGGGCTTTTAATCAAAACACCCATGTCCTTTCCCTAGGTACTGTTTAATAGTTGAGCGTCTTTAAGGGTTAAATGCTAAGCCTCAGTTCCACACCTGCAAACCACGATGAAGATCCCTGCCTTGCCTTGCAGGTTTTATAACGGTAACTGCATTAGTCTCCTACTGCTGTCGTAATAAATAAAACCGTATAAATTCATTACCTTACAATGTTGGAGGTCAGAAGTCTAAAAGGGGTCACAGAAGACTAAAACCCAGGTGTGGGCTGGTCTTGGGCCAGTTTCACCTTGGGGAACAGGAAAGAAATTTGTCTCCTTGCCCTTGCCAGCTTCCAAAGACTGCATTTCCTGGCTTCTGCAACTCTTCCTCCCCCTCTCACAGAAACTCTCCTACTTCCTGCTCTCCTTTAAGCTTCTTGTGATTACATTGGGCCAGCCTGAATAAGCCAGGATAATTTCCCTACAGGAAAGAGTCCTCACTTGATGAGCAAGCTTAATTTCCCTTCCCACTGAACCTACCGTACTCATAGGTTTGGGGAATATGGAGGTGAATTTCTTTGGGTGGGAGAGGGCACATTATTCCACCTACCGTAATAATTACTCAAATAATATGAGTGAATACACTTTAGAGACCACAAGTATTTTATATGCGTTAATGTCATTTAAAAGAAACAAGGAAAGAATGGAGCAGCAGAGCTCAACTCAGTCTCAGCATCACCTGACCAGCAGTTTCTACACTCAGCTGAAAGACATCACAGCAATCAGACAGAAAATAAACCATAAACCTGGTTTGGACCTAGGAATAAACAACCTGAAAGTTTAATTCTTAGTTTTAAGATTGACTTCTGTTATCAAAATACTCAGATTAGCTCTTAGTTCCACATAAAATTCAGAGAATAATCCCAAATTTTCTAACCCCTATGAGCTTCATTGTTTCATGATATGTAGAGTAGTGATAACATAGTATTAACCTCAGAAGTTTATTGTAAAATTTAGATGAGGAAAAACACATAGTATTTGGGAAGGTGATACACAGCAAGTGCTCAAGGCATGATAACTGCCTGTCTTGCCCTAGGAAGAATTAACATGAAGGTCACAAAATAGCTGTGCTATGTACCATAGATTTCTGGGGTATGAAACAACGAATTATTGTAGATTCATACTATGTTCTTAAGAAAAATGAACACAACAGAAGGCACCACTTACCTGACTTCAAATGTAGTACAAAGTCATAGTAATCCAAACAATACGACATTGGCATAAAAAAGACACATCAGACACAATAACAGACTACAGCCTGGAATTTATAGACAGTTGATTTTTGACCAAGAACTTGCATTAGACAGAAGGACAGACTTTTCAATGAATGATCCTGAATAAATTGGACATCTGCATGCAGAGTAATGTGGACTTATCTATCTTTTAACAGCTACATATATCAACTCAAAAGACATTGAAGATTTAAATGTAAATCTGAAACCGAAAATACTACTTAGGAAAATGCCAAAGGTCATTGAAATAGGTAACTCTTTTGATTTTGAACAAAAATAGATAAATGCGATTGCATAAAAACAGATTCCAAAAAGCAATGAAACTAACAGGAGTCAATAGACAACTTATAGAAAGGAGAAAATATGTGCAAGCTATATATCTAACAATGCTGGTTGATATTCAGAATGTATAAGGAACTGTAAAAATTCAATAGCAACACAAACAAAATATCATCAAATAACTCAATTTAAAAATTAGGGCAATAGACCTAAACAGGCTTATTGCAAAATAAAATATACAAGTGGTCAACAGAAATAAGAACAACACCGAATATCATTAATCATAACGGAAATGATAATCAAAACAGAATGAGTTATTACCTCACCCCAGTAAGAATGTTTATTATGAAAAGACTAAAGATGCCAAGCACTAACAAGGATGTAGAGAAAAGGGAACCCTTACACACTGTCAATAGAAATGTAAGTTATAGTCTGGTCATTTTGGAAAGTAATATGGAGTTTTCTGCACAAATGAAAAACAGTAACTAGCATGTCATCCAGAATCTCACTCCTGAGTATAGAAACAAAGCAAATAAGATCAGTATGATCAAGAGACATCTGCATTTCCATATTCATTGCAGCATTATCCACAATAGCCACAAATGGAAACAACTGAGGTGTCATTCAACTGATGATGGATGAACTGTTATATGTATAGTACATACACACAATGAAATACTATTCAGCCATAAAATGAATAAAATCCTACCATCTGCATCAAGATAGGTAGAAACAGAGACTGTTAACATAGATGTCACATAAAGACAAGTATTGCATAATCTCACTCAGATGTGAAATCCTAAACAGTTGATTTTGCCTGGCATGGTGGCACAGAAAATACTTGGCAGGCTTAAGCCGAGGAATTGCTGTGAGTTCGAGGCCAGCCTGGGCTACCTCGGGCTCGTGAGTTGAAGGCCAGTCTAAATCACACAGCAAAACCCTGTCACAAAAAATAAATTAATTAAATTAAATTAAGATAAATTTAATAATGTGATCTTATTAAGGTTGAGAGTAAAGAATGTTTACTGAAGGCTGGGAAGGGGAGGGGAGGGAACAATAGGTAGAAACTGGTGGTACCTAGTTACAGTTAAATAGAGCAAAAAGTTACGGTGTGCTCTTGCACAGTAGTGTGATTAAATGAAGTAATGTAGTAGGTATTTCAAAAAGAAAGATTTTGATGCCTTCACCACAAGAAATGTATTTAAAGAGGTAGGAATGTTTAATCTGATTTAAATATTGCATAATGTATAAATACACGAAACTTCACCTGGCACTCCATTAATATGTACAACTTTGTCTCAACCAAAATAAGCTTAAAATCATTATGGAACAGTACTAATACACAAATTAACCATGAGAACAGAATTACAAACAACATGTACTTGATATAAACTGATGCATTACTACATTTTATAAAAGACTGTAAAATGTCCACTAGGATTAGTAAATGCCTGCTACCCAATTCTGCCAATTGTCTCCAAATTCAGTCATTTCCAGGGAGCCCAGAATAACTCCCCATGTTCCAGTAGGTATAATCCCTACCAAAGCAGCCCATTTTGGAGTCTTGGTACAAAAGTCAGGGTCAATTCTGATTGGTCACTGCTTGTACCAATCTCATGATCAAATATCACTACTTGGCTAACATATGATAAACATTTTACCTGTATTTGTATACTTTTAAGTGTCTATCCATATACAAAATTCTAGGATATCACTGAGGTGTAAATCTCTATATTCTTTGGCTTAATATCCTTTGTGGAATACTGTGCATGCTTTGCAAAAATCTCCCGTTACATGGATTATTTTCTTAAGGATTTCTTATAAAGACCAAAGTTTATCATTTTTTATAAACTTAATTCATCACATTATTTTACTTTATAATACACAGGGCCTAGTCACTTACTCGTCTCTGGAACAAAGTACCCAGTACCCAGGAGGAGGGGATTATTTTGGTTCACAGTGTCAATGGGCTCATTCTAGGGAGCTCCAGTGGCAAAACGGCATGGAGGAAGGGCCTTTGAGAACAAAGCTGCTTACACCATGGGAACCAGAAACCAAAGCGCAAAGAGAGGAGCAGGGCAGAGGAACGCCTCTCAGGTACCTCTTCTGACCAGGCCCCACCTCCTAACAGCATATTTAGCTTTGCTAACTCACCTCTTGATGCCGCACTTCTGGGTCAAATAGACTTCCAAACACAAGAGGCTTTTGAAGGATACTTTAAATATAAACCACAGTACCACACTTCATATGCCTGATAAAATTTACCTGCACATCTAAAGCTCCAAGTATCTTTTCCCCTTTTTCCTTCCCTGAAAGACGTAGGCTTAGCTCTGTAACTCAGGTCTGTGGTATCTTTTACATTGACTTTCCTATTTTGTCATTAATGTAGCTTTTCTATTTGGGGGTTCACCAGCTATGCAATACATCATTTACATTCAGATAGTAATACTTTACAATTCTAGAGAAAGTGTGTCTTAGTTACCATTTTGGTTGCTGAGACAAAATGTGCAACATCCAAAGTGAAATGAAGAAAGGTTTATTTTGGCACGCAGTTTGTAGAGGTTTCAGTTCATAATTGGCTGGCTCCAAGCCTGGGTGGCATGGCAAAGGAGCACTGAAGTGGAGAAACATTTCATAGCAGGCAAAAGGCAGAAGACAGGTAGCAAGCAGCAAGTAACAAACTCTCTTCCTGTCCCTTATATCCTGTCTAGGCTACCTGCACACACCCTTAATCCTAACCTCACACCATGAGTCAATCCTATCATCACATGTTGGATCCAGCATCGCACATCCCAGATCCAGCCACCTCCAGAAACCTTCTTTCTATGACTGCGTGAGGCTTTGGCAAGACATCCACATAGAAGCCATAACAAAGTGATACTATACTTTGCAATGACTCTCGTTGAGGCTGTCAATTATTACAGGTGGTTTAATTTAATTCACCCTAAGATATGTTCCATTTTCTTTTTCTCCTACTTCACTGATTTGAAAACTGAACTACATTTGCTGTGATACTTGTGCTGTTAGGTTAGTATGACATCATTTTTCCAATAAGCCATGAATAAAAGTAATGAGTGCCATAGTTTCCCTTTCCTTCCTTCTTAGCACCTGTACTGTGCATTGCACCTGCAATATAGACACGACATAACAAGGTGGATCTACACTAAAGTGATGCCTGACAAAGTGATGCCTGGCATTAAGAGCCACGGAGCAAAGTCAGAAAGCCCTTGGTTCTCTCGATGAAGCAGTAGAGAGCTGCAATATTTACTCTGGAGTTCCCATTTTCAGATGATTATCATGCAAATAAATTAAATTATCACTTCCGTTCTTATAGCAGAGGATTCTGCATATCGCAGGGGAGTTCTATCCCTGTTGATGTTCAGAGTCAGGAGGATATCTATATATTCTTCCAGTCCTCTCTCCAGATATATTTAAAGATTCTTCCATATGTGACTGAAATATGGGTAGCCTTTTTCCATTGTAGTATCTAACTCTAGAATACCACTAATTTCATTTATTCACATAGCTCCTCACTAATCTGTTTACTTGTGAAGACAAAAGTCATGAGTGCTTTTACAATATTTACATCCACGTTGGTGCAAAGAACATTACATTTCTTTTTGTAGAAGCACAACAGTATTCCAACTGAACTAAAAAGCAAAAGAGAAAACTGGAGTGACAAAACAGAACTAATTTAAGAAAGAATATGTTAGGGAAAAGTTTGCTTTTTCTTAGTCATAAAAAAAACTACTTAATCTAGGGAAATTAAGATAGGAAAAGGAATAAAAATACCTATGCTATATTTTATTTCATTTCGGAAATGCAATTATTATTTCAAATTGTAGCGTTATGGAATCAGCAGCATTGGCCTACACTAATGCTTTTTTTTTGGTACCAAGGATAGAACTCAGGTCCTTGCACTTGTGAGGCAGGCGGTAGAACCAAATCCCTGGCCCTAGACTACTTTCTATTATCTATCAATTCACAGGCAATATTATGTCTCAAGCATAATTTCCTAATTAAAATATAATAGTATTTCAACTTTGTTATTAGAAAAAAGTTTATGGAAATATCAATATGAGCTTGAAATATATGTTTTAAGTGAAAACGCTAAGTTGGAACATAATGAAGAGACGGGTAAATCCAGTTCAGTGCAGGAGCTGAACTTAGTGCAGGAGGTAGTAAGGAAGCCAATATAATGAGTCTAACTTTTTAAGTTCAAACTTCTTCCACTTAGCTTTTAGAATAAAATGTAGCTCACGGAGAAGTTTGCAACTACTTGTGCCAGACTCAAATATTTCAAACAAATAGCATTAATTAACTTGCTATCTATGACCATCATTTATTGAAAAACTGTCAACAAAAGTAAGCAAGAAAGGTAATTAATTCTCGATCTTCAATCTCTCTTTTAACAGTTGATTACCATCGCTGGAGAAGTAACGATAGGACTGTATAAATTCTGTGACCGTTTCTGGTTACCTTTTCTTTACTCCACCAAAGTTTAGACTGATGTAGTTATCTTTACTTTCAGAGTATGAAGGACTCCAGTGTTCCCTTCTGCTATTGTCATTTTTAAGTCAGCTGGCCTTATACCTAGGAAGACACAACAATTATTCAGTTAGAATCCTGTAGAGGCAGGACAGTTTGAATTAAAAAAAATAAATGTTTTAAAAGCTGTGGAAGCTGTCTGAGATTTTTTTTTCTTTTCTTTTCTTTCTTTTTTGGTACTGGGAATCAAACTCAGGTCCTCGTGTTTGCAAGGCAGGTGGCAGAACCACTGAGCTGAATTCTCAGCCCTGTCTGAGATAATTTTAATCTCCTGAAACTGTTATAGTCGGATGTTAAAATAGACACTATATGGTTTCTTGCATTACCTTGACAAAAAGAAAGAATTTCCATCAAATGAAAATATTTAAATTCCACAATTATAATTCTCATTTTAATTACATTTTGACATGAAATAGAATCCAAAGGGAACCATTGATTATTTTTATCCCATAAAAATCCCAACAAATTTGTAATATTTTAAACTTGTATGGACCCCGTGACTATATATTTTTGAGATTATACATATTGAATAATAAATGAATATATGTTGGCTCTGTAAGAATCAAAGTGGAACACAGAGTTCAGACCGGCTTTCTGTGATACACCAGCTCTTCCTGGAGTTGGGTCTGGTGCCTCTGGTCTTTCCTGACCTAAAGAACCCATTCTGGAGCATCCTTCATGGGGTCCAGGCTAACTTGGGTCACACGATTTCTCAACACCACAAACTTGTCATTTTAGGATGGAAATTAGAACCCTATAATGGGTTTTCTTATAAATGAAAATATTAACCATCAAAACGTACTATATCTCTGTTGTTCTGTACAAAAACTCAAGATGATATTTAATGTAGTAGACAAATTCTAAGAAATAAATGTGAAACTCTTGCATTGAACAAACAAAACAATTTCATAAAGCTTTGAGAAGTTTAAAAATGTACCCGAAATCAAACACTCAATAAAAATTATTAAGTGAGACTCAGAAATAGTCTGTGTAACTGCAGGTTCAATGCACTTGCTAGTTACCATTTTATTTTCTAAACTCTTATGAAATGGCATCCTATTGTACAATGAAGAAAAAATAATATTTCATAAAATATTAAAGTACTCATCGATATATGGGACTAGGTAGAAGGGAAGCAAAAATTACCTTGAAGTCATTTACACTGTTATACCCAACCTTAGAGTTTGGAGAGACCCTGTACACTTGTCTAGTTATGTCACTCACATCTGTTCTCCAATATGAACCTCCACAAGGCCATTTATAAGGAATTGCCTCCCATGATTATGAAGGCTGAGAGACTCTGTGACCTGTAGTCAGTAAACTGGAGACCGTGAAGAGCCAATTCCACAGTACCAATCTAAGCCTAAGGGCCTGAGAAACAAGAGAGCTGATGGTGTGATGTTTCTGAGAGTTGGCAAGTTCAAGACCCAGAAAGATGCAATGTCTCAGTCCAGCCTGAAGGCAGGAAAATGACCAATAATAGCTCAAATCAGGCAGCTCCTTACTTTTCTCTTCAGGCCAGTGCAATTGACTGAACAAGGTCCACCTATATTAAGAAGAGCAAGCTTCTTTACTCAGTGCACCAATTAAAATGTCATTCTGATTCAGAAGCACTTTGAAAGACACACTGGACAAAATGCCTGGGCATTGCAAGCTGTCACAAAAATTAACCATCGAGGTACACGCTGCCCACTCCAAGAACAGAGAAGAAAATCTGAAAGATTGGGTTAAGTAACTGCAACAGCCATGATTTCATGAACTCCATTTTTAAAGATATTGTTTATTGTTAGGATAGTTAATCAAGATAAATCTATTCATTATAAATCCATTTAAATTCTGTACTATCAAAGATAAATGGCATGGGACACATTAAAATTACAGGGAAGATTTCATTAGAGAACATTACAACACAGGTCAGTATTGCAGCAATAAGTGAGAGAGATGACAATGAGGGCAGGAGAATCCGAAGCACTGCTGTGAGCTGGGGGCAAAGTCCTACACCTGTGGGAAGGCTGGGAAATGCAGCTGGGCCATCGGTGTCTGTAACCGACATTTACAGAAGTTAGGTTTCTTGAGGGAAAAGAAAAAAGTATGAGAAAAGGAAAAAATGGAAACAAAGTCTTTGTAAATAGGGAAGAGTGGAGGGGGTGAAGGGAGGGCAGGGGAAGGGGGGGGAAATAAGAACCAAGAGACATCAAGGTACAAGATCCCAATGATGAACGTAACTGTACTGTATACCTAGAAAGTACCAATAAACTTAATGAGAAAAAAAAAGAACAAAGAAGTTAGGTCTCTGATTTCCTGCAAAGACTAAGAGACAAGAGCCCTTCTGCATGACTGTATTCAAAACAGGAAGACTCTAGGCCCTTTGAGAAGGTTGCAGTTACAGTATCTTAACAGGGCAACAAAAGAGCCTACAATTGCAAGTTTTCTAAAGTAAGTGTGAGAAGTCAGGGGTCATAATCAACAAGGAACCAAGTGAAGGAAACGTTATGATCAGTGAAGTCAATTCCAAAGCTTTATTCAAAAACTTCCAACTACAGGGTGTGCTGTAAATTGTTACTAAGTGTATATATAGCACCATTATTTGTAAAACAAAATTTAATGTAATTCACTCATATTTCCAGTGGCAGATATTTGAAAATTTATTATGTGACAACCAATGGCAGAGTGTGCTCTGAATTTACTTTGAATATATATGTGATACTACTAATTAGCAGAAGCCAGGGATACAGGATTACTAGATAATAATATCTAGTTTACTAGCATCCAGGGGGTTTTTATAACTGCAAGCAGATGCAAGTGTTTTTAGCACACATTGAATGAAATTGACAGATAAAATGTTTATTTTTCCCTCTTGTTCTCACCTCATTTTCACTAGTGCTCTGGCTTTCCTAAATACTTTCTGCAGAAAAGCCCACATACCATTGTTACTATTTCTCTATATATCCTTCAAATTAGGAATAGCACCCAAATTAAATGTAACTTACTCTGAAAAAGAGAGAGAGAATATAACATCTGCTTTAATCATTTCAATTTATATTTTGGAGGAAACAATCTAGGAACCAAATATGTTTCAACTAATAATAGTGCAATTATATACAAAGATATATTTACCTAATTTTCTAACAATGTCAAATGCCTCATACTGCATGCCATGTGGAGACCACTGACTTGCTGGCTGTCCTCAGGTGTTTTTTACCATCTCTGAAGGGGATGACTAAGCATTGTTTCAACACAGTATATTTTGCTTTGTCCTACAGTATCCACAAAGTGGTTCAAAGATGCCATAATACCCAGAAGGAAGGGACTGTACTCGGGGCTAAAGTCCACAGCAGATTGAAGGAAATATCTGATTTACCCATAGTCAAGGACATAATTCAAAGAGCAGATGACTTACTTTAAACAACCCCACAACAGTGGAAGAGGCATTCTACCCAACTCTTTTACAAACTTCAATACAGAAGTAACACTAAAATGAGAAAACGGAACAATGAGATGCCTCCCAAACTGCATAACTTCCAAAAGCTTGATCCCATAGTTACTGAACAGGTACCAAAATGGATGAAATTTCAGAGAAAGAATTTTAAAACATTAACAGTTAAAATGGTTGGTGAGAGAGAGAGAAAGAGAGAGAGACAGAGAGACAGAGAGACGGAGAGACAGAGAGGTGAATGAATCAATTACAGTACTAGAATGATCATTGAATTCAAAGAAGACAAAAATAAGCAATTAAGTTAATCAATAAAGACATCAAAAGATCACTTTACTAAAGAGATACAAATTACATTAAAATAAAAGGAATCAAGCAGAAATCCTGAAAATGAAAACTTTGATGCTTAGAAATGCACTGTGCCTGCCACCCGAGGCACTCTGCCACGGTGCACCCACACCCCTTCCTCCTCTAGGCTCCCATGATCTCTGCTTTTAGTTCATATTTGACACCCATTTTCACTTGCTGTCTCTTGGATTCTCTCATTCCTTCACTACTCATTTAAAATTTGAAATAAAATTTGAATAGTCACATGGAGTCAATTGCACTTTTAGAAATCAAGAGTGCAACACAGACAAATTTGCAAAGTCATAAGTTATATATCAGTTCTGAGATCCAATAATTACAACAGAAAAACTCTTTTGAAATATTTATATGTAAAGGAAAAGCAAAAGAGAAACACACACACATTTTTTAAAGCACTTAAATACGTTAAAAAAAAAAAAACAATCATCAGACCACCTCTGCCGCAGCTTGTCAGTATGCCTGAGATACCTGACCAGCCAGGGATTTAAGGAAGTCCATTCTCACTCCGCAGTTTCCTAAAATGAGTTTGATTAGGTGGATATCTGGATTGCTCTAATTCTGAATCTCACAAGTTAGATCCCATTTCACTTTTCACAATTTCCAAATTGCTCTCCCCAGATATATTTTGCAACTATTAAATTAGCAGCCTCACATTTGCGAGACTGACTTACAAGAATAAGTACTCGAGAGGGAAGAAGCAGGAAATAAGAAGAGACTTAGCACAATTTCATAACCAGAGTGAGGTTACCAGGAGTCAGTATGACTCAGCTAATTTTCTAGAAGTGCTCACCAAATTTTAATGACAAAGCAACTTTATGTTTTTATTCTTACACATGTAGTTTGCATCTATGAGAGAAAAAGAATCACAGAATTACAGTTACTATTTTTTTTATTTTGAGAGTAGAAACATCTATATCTAATAATAAATTCCTAAAATAGTAAAAAAGTGTGATACTGAGAAAAGGGACAGGGCAGGGATGTAGATCAGTGGTTCCGTGCCTTCCTGGCAAGCACAAGGTCTTGAGTTCAATCCCAGATACCAAAATAATGAAAATAAAAATGTGAGCAATAGTTTATAATATAGATGAAAATTCAATGCAAATGCCATCTGCTATTGAAAAGAAATATAAAATGATTATGATAAGTATTAAAATCAGTCTCTCATTTATATTCCATTCATCTGTTTTATTGGGCATCAAATCTTCATTGTAGCATGGTACATATACAGCAGTCACAAACAGATGTAGCGATTAATCAGCTTTCAAAATCATTTCTTAAATTTCAAGTTTTCTTACTCAAGCTATACATTCATTTTCAGTACTTCTTCACACATAAATAAAACCATTTCTTTTAAAATATGGTATTACAGAAAATCAAAGCAAAAGTGGGTATTTTGTCTTATATAATATTTAAATTTTGTTAATCACTTTTACTTTTTTCTTCAGTAACATTTTATCATACAGGAAAAAAATGTGAATTATATATAACTAGTTTCTTTTAAAATGGAGAAAAAGCATACATACACACATCTTCATGGAGTCCTCTAGTTTTGCAATCAAATGGGTCAATCATGAATCTCTACTTTCCTCTGTTTCAGAATCCTTCAGAATGACTTTTCCTACTTCCCAACCTGTGAACGAGTCTGCTCTCAGAGTAATGACAGGACAGTGAATAAGGGCTAAAAGAAGACAAAACGATAGAACTTTATGATATTTGAAAAGATCCAGCTGTTTCTCCACTTCCTACACTCAGTTTTTGAGTCCAGTCAAAGATAAATACATAAATGTCATAATGATAGAGTATGGGAGTGAAGTAGAAACCAATGCTGTAAATTGCCTAACTAGATTTTGATTGTTCTTTCTTTTGAAAAGAGAGAGCATTTTATCTCATTACACTTCAGGCTAAGTGATTTAAAAGTTTTTAGTTTTCATTAAGTGACAGATATTAGAAAAGAGAGTGTACATTTAACAGTATCATTATATTCTCTCTGTTGTATATCCAAGATGCAATCATAAAAAATTTGAAACTAATAAAGCGTTCAAGGTCTTAAAATAACTTATAATGACAGATAATACTTTCCATTTTTGAATGAGTACAAATGAGGACTACATGAGTACACAGCATGCTTTGTAATCTCATGCTGTTCCCCTAATCTATTGTAACTCCAATAGCCTTAAGTAAAAGTAAGGCATGATGCTTTTTGTATTGGTATAAAAAGCTTCTTACCCAAATGAAACATCCCTCCCTCAGACTTAACTATCAGACTCAGGTTCTATAACTCCTAAACGATGAAAATAGTTAGTGTTTACAACGGTTAAGAACCAAGATCAATAGATGCATATTAAGTAAGGACAGACAGCTAGGGTAAATTACTATTCTTGCCATATGTTGTGGAACTTGCTTCATGCTTAAGAGCAAGCAGTTAATTGAATCAATAAGAAAAGCTAAAGAATTACAGTTAAATCTGACAGATAATTACTTCACTTTAATGCGATACAGCAAAAACACCAAACCCTAAATCTACTACGTATAAATTTTAGTAAGGAAAGCAAAATACACCTCTTTAAAATAGTTTGCTGTTAAGAAGTTTTAAATTTCCACGGCAGAAGCAGGAATTAACATTCATAACTCTGACCAGGTGACTGAGTTCTGTCCTACAGATGAAAAAATTTAATCTAAAAGTAGGAAAGCATCAGGGTACAATTTCAGAATCTCCTAATATGATAGCTAATTGTGGTGTCAACTTGAATAAGAACTCTGAGCTCTGGGTGTGTCTGGATGATTGACTTATAAACTACAAAATGAAGAGAGACGCCCCACTCTGCATATGGGTGGCACCAACCAACAGACTTGTAGCCCAGATGTAATAAAAAGGGAAAGGAAAAGGAAGTCAGTCCTCTTTGCATCTTCAGAGGAGTTCCGGCATTTGCCATTACCTTTGGATGTGCGGCTCCATTCCCTTCAGCCTTCCAGCACGTACTCCTCAACCTTCCAGCACAGACCTTTTGGCTTCCCAACATCAGCTCACCAGTCTCCATAGTGAGCTCCAGGCCTCACTGGATCCTCGGGTTCTACAATGAGCAGACAACCCTTTTGTCTTCTTCTACCCCTGACTGTGCAGGTGATTACTGTAAGTCTATTTTGAAAGTATTTAACTCAACTGAGTTACTCAACCGAGTCCTAATTGATATACCTAGCAGCACAATTTACAAATTATTTAGCAGCAAATCATAGAGTATTTTATAGCAAATGAGTCCATTTACTCTGCTAAAATTTGATGAGATGACATAGTCATTTGAATAATATATTATAATATTTAACTTCTCAGTCTTCTATATTGATTAATATTAATATTTTGAAACCTCATAGAATCAAACAAAGAATTGAAAAGGAAGGAGACAAAAATCTTCAAAAGTTCTTCTGCTATTCTCCCTCTAGGGCCAGAGGTAATCTCTAATCCTCATCATTCACTATAATGAGAGTCATTCACATAGCAATAACGATTTACAAAGGATTGTTAACGCATATTAGCCATGTATTTGCTAACATTGTGCTAAACACTGAGTAAGTACTATCTCATTTGTCACATTACTATTTTGAGACAGAATCATCATTCCCATTTTCCAAATGAAAACAAAAGGTGAGAATTAAAGCAATTAAGTAATTTGGCAAATTGCAAGCAACTTATGAATAGTACTGCAGAGCACTGGCCTATCTGATGCAAAGACGTGCGCTTAGCCACTGCTAGGCTTATCTCTCGATGTCCCCCAAAGCCCCGTGCACACGTAGGTGGGGCCTTGGGGAGGTGGCTGGATCATCGATGATTGCGGATGTGATACCCGGCTTAGTCCACTGAGCGGTTTACACAGTTGTGGGCAATGCAGCTCCTGAGGAGGAAGCTGCACCCTGAGTGTGAGTGACACCAGCCAATGTGCCTGTAGCCTGGACCGGACATGAAAGGACAGAAGGAAAGCTGCTCCTTCCTGCCTGCCATGCCCTAAACTGTTGCTTCTCTGTGAGGCTCCTTGCCGTGCTGCTCCGTCGTGAAGCCAGGTGGCTGTGGGCTGAAGCCTCCAGAAACTGAGCTGAAAGGAACCTTTCCTCCTTTTTAACTTTAGGTGTCAGGTGTGTCCCGGCAATGGGAAAATAACTAAGACAGCCACTAAGCAAGAGTGACCATATCACATGGATCTACTTTGGAAAATTAAGAACAGGTATTTCCCAAATCAGTTTCAATTAGTGTATCTCACATAATTCTTACATTAACTCAGAAGAAGTTTTAGTTGGTCTGCCTTCAAGAAATTAAAAACCTTTGTAAAACAGGAAACACTTGTTTCTTCTATTTCTCCTGGTATCTTTCTATTTCCCCTTGTGCTTAATGTCTAACACATTCTGTAACCAGTAAAGGTTTTAAATGTATATCCTGACAACTCAGTGATGTACTACTGGTAATTGTCTGTGATGTCATAGACAATTACTAACAGCCTAAATTAATAAAAACACTACCTTAACAAATCATACCAGGAAGACATTTTAATTCTGGCCTTTGAATACTCTTTAAAAATGTCTCCTACTTCAGAATTTAAAAAAAAATAAATTGTAATCCTCGATCACATGCCCTCAGGTCACTAAATAGTTGCATATGAAATTAAATTACATAGGTAAAAAGTTGATTTTTTTAATCCACTATTTTGATCTTACTGAAGAGATACGACTAGTAAAAAAAAATGCCGTAAGGAGAATCATGCACTTCCTGAACCCATTTTCTTATAAACTGATATCTTAGAGTCATTCCCCCTTCCAAAACTACTGGAGCTCTGCCCTTTCTCCAGTGCAGAGGAGGCAGGTAGGTTTCTTGGCCAGAGGGATGGACCAAGGCTGCCATCCGTGGGTCAGCAACGTCCTACTAAGCAGAGCCTAGAGTAGCAACAACTGCGCCTCACTCTGGCTCCTCCTTGGCCAAGCCCTCGGCCTCTTCCTGTGCCTGAAGAAGGAGGACCCAGACCTTCATGCCTCTCACCATGCTCTTATCAAGTGGATTCAAAGATCGCACGGGTAGGGGCCAAGCAGTGTTCAAGAATTTGGGGTGAGCAGTTGTGAAGCCTTTCTTCTCATGTCACATAACTAGCTCTCGTTTGGCTTAAAGCTCAGAGGAGAGAAGCTCAAACTCAGCACACTCTGAAGCCTTAGGCCAAGGAAATATGTACTGTATTGTTTCCTTTTAAAGTCAATATAGAGTTGTATAGAAAAATATTTGAACATGCGCAGCTCAAACCACAGGTTTATTTATCATCTGCATATGGGAAGAGAAGGAAGTCTCATTTTCAAATTTGACTGGATGTGCTGGTGCGGTATTATAATCTCAGCACTTAGGAGACTGAAGAAAGAGAATCACCGTGAGTTCAAGGCCAGCCTGGGCTACATAGTGAGACCAGATTGCAGAAAAAATAAAAAACAAAAACAAAAGTAAAAAAAAAATTGCACAATTTTCTCCAAGTTTCTTGCCCTATTTTCCATGGCTGCTTTTATCTTCAAAGCATTTACTATCTTTCTATAATCTTTTTTTTTTTTTTATGGTATTGGGGATCGAACTCAGGTCCTTGTGCTTGAGAGGTAGCAAGGCAGGCAGTGGAACCACTAAGCTAAATCCCCAGCCCCCTTCTATAATCTTAATACCACATGGGGATGGGGAATATATTTCATGGTAATGTGTTCATTTATTGTTTTTGAGGTGGTGCGTTTGATTTACAGCACCACAAACAAACAAATTGTTGACATTTCATATTTAATTGGAGGACAGGGCAAGCTGATACAAGATTGGTTGGAAGTGGACCTCAAGGAGGGTACAGAGAAGGTCAGAATTCTTTTAAAAGACCCTAAAATAGGTACTTGTTGCACACGCAATCGCTTCTTCTCCAAGCCTCTTGCTAAAACTTACGAGCACTACAGAAGCCTAAAAATGCTATGGAAGTAATTTATCCTTATTGTCTTCTTACTATACAGAAGAGCAAACCCCAGTGTAAAGAATAAAACAGTTGAATTTGTAACGAATTAGGAAGGATGACATTGATAGGCTCTACACAAAACTTCACAGGCTAAAAAAATTTTATAGTCCCTCACATAAATATGAGGGTAATAAATGAAAACATTGCAAGTACTCTGGAACGATGTGTGCTCACGACAAGTGGTAATCAAACTAGAGGGCTGAGTGGTGTTACTGTCTGGCCTTCCTAGTTACTTAATTGAACCAAAATAATGTGCAGAGAGAGGCTTATCATTATAGTAAATGAAATGAAGGAGAGCAAGTGAAACAGAGTTCAAGACAGCAGGAAATAAAAGGCAGACAGAACTATCGAGCCAGAAAGGAGAACTGAAACAGACCTGTTGTAGCACTAATCATTAGTGAGTGAAGTAATGAACTAGGGAAGAGATGGGGTTTTAGTTATGGCTCAGGAAATGGAATTGAAAAATTTCCAGATGTTCCATATGTTCTGTAATTGAAATGTTTTGTGCCTTCAGGTCAGAATTTTAAAACAGATAACAGATGGAGAAAAGGCTCAGAATTTCATTTGTACACCATGATGGTTATCTTTCAAAATCTCAGGGCTTGTGTGTAAACTCCTCACATAAGAAGTAGGGGCTTAAAATAAAGTCCATCAGACCTTAGGCAGAATTTCATTGAGAAATAAAGAGTCCTAAGTTAATAACAGCTTTCCTTTTACATCCCAATTCAAATGGTACAAAAAGGAATTAAGGATTTTAAAGCAACTGTGCCATTTCAAGAACTGTGGAGTTCAAAAGAATATTTCTTGCCAAATGATTCTTTTGGTAAAGAAAACAAATTGAGGAACCTGATATTAGAAAATGAATTCTATATGCAGTTTAACACCATCTCCAACACCTCAAAATATAAGTTTTACCTTAAAGGAAACAGAAATATTCTTCATTATAATTAAATTGTCATCATTTTTTAAAGCTCAAAATTAAGGCAATTATTAAATGTTCAGAAGCAAACAAAATTTTTTGAGACAGGGTCTCACTATGTAGTTGACACTGACCTGGAACTCACTATGCAGCCCAGGCTGGTCTCGAACTCACAGAGGTCCTCCTGCCTCAGCCTCCCGAGTGCTGAGATTACAGGCGTGCGCCACCACGCCTGGCCAAGAAGCAAAATTTAAATCACTGAATTCACATTTGTGATGTAGATATAAGCCCTTTACCAGCCTAGTTTAAAATTAAGGAATGAAAATAGTAAATGCATCTAAATAAACTGGCAAAAATTCTACAGTGTGTTGAGACTTAGATTTACTAAGTTAGGTATGGAAATTTTGAGAGTAGAACAATATGTCTCAAAAGAGGCATAAAGAAAGCATCATAGAAAAGTGGCAGTCCCTCTAGGATATAGGATATGTGATAAAATGGCAGACAGCATCTTAGAGAACAGGTCTGAGCCCAAACTGTAGTCTACACACACCTTGGCACATTGGCCATATTATATTGACCTCTTTAAGTCAAATCCTAAGACTGTAAAGTGGAAATATAAATTTCCCACATCCCTATATTAAGATGCATAGTGCATTTGAAATAAAGATAACTGATTCTATACCGCCCCAGATATGTATTTCTTTCTACCCCTTCCTCCCTCTCTGTCTCTCCCTGTTTCTCTGTCTCTGTTTCTCGGTCTTTCTCTAGTCTCTCTGTGTATGCCACACTCTCCTCATTTCTTTTACATTCCTACTTCTGGAAAGTCCAGACCTTTACACTAGCTTCCTAGACAAGTGTCAGCTCTGCAAATCCAGGTCCCTAGATTTGGGGAGGAAACTGAATTATGAAAGCTCATTTTCTCCAAACCACCATTGCAATATATTTTCAAATGGCTCTTAGTCAAATTTCTATTAATGTAGAAACTCATGAAGATGAGGGTTATGATTAATTGGCACCTTCAAGAATCTTAATTATCTTGTAATACTGTAAGACCATGATAGCAAGGAAAGTACACATGATTTCATGACCATAGGCTTACAAAATATAGAAGAGCAAGAATTCCACATTCATGAAATGGATTGGCTCTTCACAGGAAAATATGAGCAAAATTCTGGGCTCCCTAGAAAAAGATAGGATGATTTCCAGCACTTTCTACTGTCAGTTTCTTATAAACAAGTAAAAATTTAAAATTCGTGTTCTTTTTGAATAATTAGGTAAAGTTTTTGAGATATCTATATAAATACGTATACTATCAGGATGCTTATCATTTGTATATACAGACTGGAAGATGGTAAAAATCTCCAAGGAAAGGACAGCTCAGCCTGTGCTGAAAAGACGGGCTTTTCTACACCTTGCTAGGTGGATGTTTAAGCTAGTTGATTTATTAAAAAATTAGCATGGAAACCACCTCCACCATCTGTGTCAAGAACACTAAAACACATCACTGTACTGTGACCCCTGAACTCACCTACATTATGCTGGCCTCTGCTCCTACCTATCAGGTGCTGCTTCCTAGTTGTTAGTAGCTGAGACTAACTGCTTCCTTGAAATTGTGCTGTAGGCACTTCTCTTGCCTCAGAGGAATCCAAGCTTTGCTTTGTCAATGTGTTGAAAAACCCATTAGGAATTAAATGAAGCACTTGTGATAGTTTTTACTGATACCTTTATTGCCCTTGATTCTCTAAGTGAAACCTTTTTGGGTCAAATTCAATCATCACTTCCATTTATTAATATTCAGAATCTACATAGTTTAACCCTTTTAAGGGACAAGGTCATCAGAATTATCTAAACACAACACTTCATTTGCAATATTGTAAAAAGAAGGATAGGCTCTGTTTCTCATAGACTTTAAAATTTTTATCTTAAAATTTAAATCTATAGATTGCAATCTATTCAAACAATTCAGAGTGTAAATCCAAGTGTTCTAAAATTTGCATTTGTGATATGAATTTGGGACATCAAGATTATCCTTGACAATTAAATCTGACTTAAAGTCAAATACCTTAAAATTCTATTATTACTTTTGTTAAATTATCTCTAACATATAATTGGCTATTGCTCATCAAAAAAGTATTCATGGAATCCAGTGATATTAGCAAGATAGTGACACAGGAGTAGTTTCCAGCACTCAGCCCTCTCAGAAGCACCAATCTGAATGACTATGTGCAAAAATCCCCTCATAAGAGCTAAGGAATTAAGAAAAGAGATGAAAGCAACTGAATGGAGCATGAAGACAAAAAAAGATGCATTAAAATGAATTTTTTATATAATGTCACTTTCTTTATATCACACATCTGTATGATGCGACTAAAAATAATCCAACCTCAACTTGGAAAAAAGTGAAGGAAGCATCCTACTTTATTAAGGGTTTCAGCACTAAGTCCACTCATGAATTCTGCACCCAGCCTTCAGTCTGACCTTCGCAATTCCATGCTCCAGGCCCATGCTAGTATCAGATAGGCCTCTATCGATTCAAGCACCCAGATCAGGCCAATGCCATGCAAGATTCTGAAGTGCCAGGCTCTAGTCCCTACCACTGTGAACCCAAGATCTGTCCACCTCACCCAACAGCAAGCCAATTTATTCAATTCTGATTCAAGGCTGACCCTTTTGGTTATAGGTGCCAGTCCATTCCAGTTCCAGACCAGTTCCATTGGCAGCAGATACTAGGCCTCCGCTTGTCTACCCAGTCTTCAGATTGACACCCTTATAAACCTAAGATTCAGGCCCACACACATGGTTTCAAGCTCCAGACCTGCCTATGTACAGCCATGGACAGGATTTCCCAATGAACCTAAGCTCTTGGCCATCCAAGTGGTCCCAGAGCCAGGACTGGAAGACCAGACTGGCCTCTGTAGATCTAAGCAGCTACAGCCGTACATCCCCCAGGGACTAGGCTAGTCCACCCAAGGATGCCAGCAGCAAGACCACCCTAGACACACCTGTGCTTCCTCATTGTCTCTAGGTGGGCTGAATGAGAAAGAGACTTTCCTGGCAGAGCCAGTCTCTAAAGGCTAGAAAAGGTGCCAGTGTAATCAGATCTGCAGATGACTAGACAAAGCTGCTGAGGTCACAAATAACCACGGAAACAAAATGAGCAAAATAAAACATTAATGGACTCCTCCAAAATGGATAGCTACAAACTAATAAGGAATTTTAAACAGTCATTTTAAAGGGATTATTAGTGAGTTACAAGAGGATATAGATAAACAACTAAGTAAAATTTTAAAAAATAATATATAAACACGATATAAAAATAATATATAAAGCACGGTCCCTACTATGCTTTATCAGAGCTACATTTAATGATATTGGTACTTTTAAAGTATACAATATAGTTATATTCATCATTGGGATCTTGTACCATTACATGACAGATCTTGGTTCTCATTTTTTCCCATACCCCTGGCCTCCCTTCATCCCCTCAATAAACTCAATAAGATTTTTTAAAAAAGAATAAGACAGTGAATACTAATGTAACCTGTTCTTCTGAAATTATATTGAATATCTTATACAAAATAAAAATTTGAAGAGGTATACCAAGTTGGAAAAAAAAATCTTCAGCAAAGATAATAGCCACAATCTCAAAAGTAAAAGACAAAGGATTGTGAAGGCAGCAAAAGCAAGTTCTCATGTAGAAGAGAACTATCATGAAGCATAAGTAGATTTCTTGCATAAATCTGTAGAAAAAGAGATAATGCCATGATATAGTCACAGTGCTGAAGGTAAAGAATAAATAAACCCTTCCAGCCAAGAATATAACACCTGGAAAAGTTGCCCTTCCAAAATGAAGAAATGATATGGTTATTCCTGGACAAAAGAAAGTGAAGAGTGTTGGTCACCAGGAGATCTATTTTATAAGAAATGCTACAGGAAGTTCATCACATTGAAATGAAAGGAAGCTAATAGTTTTTAAATATATGAAAGTTTAAAATTCAGGGGAAAGGGAATAATATTGTCAAATTTATAATACTCTAGTATTTTAGCAGTAGTACACAATTCCCTTTTAATTCTAATACAGAAGTTAAAAATATACACAACCAAATTTTAATATTTTGATAATAAATATGTAATGTAAAATTGGAAATTACAACATCAATGATGGGAAAAGAGAAGGAGGAAAAGTAGAATTGAAGAGTTTTTCTATTCAGATTATTAGTTAAATATAAACTGTTATAACTATATTGTATGTGAATCTCACAGCTACTACAAAGGAAAATATTATTAAAACATTATTGTGTAAATGCACAAACCATAGGGGCCAGGGATTTCGCTCAGTGGTTCTCAGCCTGCCTCGCAAGCCCAAGGTCCTGAGTCCAATCCCTACTACAAAAAAAAAAAATCAGTATACACAAACCATAAAAAAGAAATCAAAGCATACTTCTAAAAAATAATAATAATGAAATCATACAGATTGGAATAAGAAAAGAGCAAATGCACTTCAAAATAGCAAGAGAGCAAAGAAAAATGGCAATAATAATTACTCTGAATAAGAATTCAACTCTTCAATCAAAATATATAGTGTCTGAATGAATAAGTTCAGCAGACTCACTTACATAACTGCCAGTAAGAGTTTACTTTAGCTTTAAGGTCGCATGGAAGTTGAAAGTGAAGGGATGGAAGAGATATTATACACAAATAGTAACCAAAAGAAAGAGAAAAGAGACATTTGACTCAAAAATGCCCATGAGATAGAAGAGGTCACTTTGTAGTGATAAAAATGCCAAGGAGCTATAATAATGATGGATATATATATGTACCCAAGATTGGAGCAGCTAAATGTTTATAGAAAAAGTTAATGGAGCTTAAGAGACACCAGACAGTAACAAAATAAAAACAGACTTTCAGTACATTATGGACTATTGAGAATTTGGGTAAACTAAAAATCAGTTTAAAAAAAAAAAAAACAACCAACTTGAACAACACAGTAGATCCATTGGACCTAACAAACATGTATTGAACATTCTATCCAATGGCAGTAAAATACACATTCTTTTCAAGCACAGATGTAATATTCCCCAGATAGATCATGTTAGAACATACAACAAGTAAACTTTAAGAAGACTGAAATGACATCAAAAATCTTCTGACTACAGTAGCATGAAATTAACAGGAATATAATGAAAAATCCACACATGTATAGAAAATAAGCAAAATATTCCTGAAGAAGGCATGGCTTTAAAAGATTCAAAAGGGGAATTTTAAAAATAACTTGAAAGAAAATGGAAACATGACTTATCAAAGCTTGTGACATGAAGCCAAATCGGTTCTAATAGGGAAGCTGATAACAATAAACACTACATGATAATCAATCCTATATCTGCAGGTTCTTATGTTAAATGAAATTAGCCATGCGTAGAATCTATCTATTGCATGGTCCCACTTTTAAGTGAAATTTTAAAAGTCAATCTATTGGAAACAGACTAGAATGGCAATTACTAAGGGATTGGGGTAAATGGGGAGACGCTGCTCAAAAGACACAAAGTTTTAGTTATGTTTCAGTAGATTCTGGAAATCTAATATATAATATGATGAAGAGAGTGGTAGTGTGTTGTATTAAAATTTTCTATGACAGTGGTTCTTATTCTTACCCTAAACTCGAATCACAACTATGTAAGATGAGAGATGTATTGATAAGATTGGTAATCATTTTACAATGTATGGTTGCATACTAAAACTTCATGTGTATGCTTTAAATATAAACAATATTATGCATCAATTATATACAAATGAAGAAAAACATCACTGTCATCAAATCATATTGAGTAGTAACCAACTACTCAACCTTTCCTAAGTTCAACCTATAAATACATGCACATTATATCAGAAAGACTTGTTTTGCTTTTCTTGTTATTCTTTCATGCTGATGTTTGTAAATTTACTCTATTTCTTTCTTTTTTTATCTAATGAAAATCCTAATTTTGGAAAAAAAATGTATATTTTCCATAAAGGAAGTGGGGCCATAATAAAAGATAGTCTTTACCCCTTCCAATGTGTGAGGACCTAATAGAGAGGAAGAAGGCATCATGAAGTGGGGTCTCACCAGATACCTAACACACAGGCATCCTGTCTTAGACTTTCCAGCTTCCAGAACAGTTAGAAATAAAGTCTCATTGTTTATAAGCTTCAGTTAATAGTATTTTGTTATAGTAGCCCAAGCGGGGGAAAAAAAACAGGTTGAAACACCTTCCATTAACCTGTCACTACTACATATGAAACAGTTTCATTCTAAATCAATTTGCTAAGTAGGCAGCAAGGTATGGTAAACTTTTCACAGTGCCAGCTAAATGTCCAGAGTCGACTTGACCATATCAGTTTTATTCTAACCATGCAAAGTGATCTGCCACATTTGCTAGTCCTCATTCTGCTGCCACAGTCATGTAGATAAAATATTCCTAATTTTCCAAAAAGCAAGAGACTCTGGCCCCAGTTAGGAGTCATCACCAACCTAGATGAGAATGACTTAGATGTGTCTTTTAATAACAGTAAGCTTTTTTGTCTTCCTGCTCAACAATCTAAGAGAAAATCAGGGGACTTTGATCTCTGACTTTCTCTTCTGCCTCCCAGCCGTGAGGTGAATGACTTTGCTCCTCTCTGTGATTCCTGTCATTGCAGGCCATCTTGCCACATTTCCAAAAGCAAAGGAATCAGCTGATGATGGACTGAATCCTCCAAGACCATGAATCAAAGTAAGACTTTCGCTTTTATAAGTTGACTATACTATGTCATGGTAAAGTGAAAAGTTAACACATGGTGTATTGTTTATTACCTCTCATGTTGTCCTTAAGTGACATTTGATGTTTTCTGAACTCTTAGTGAGCTTTCAGGAAAATAAATTACATTCTACTTATTTTTTTCAATTACTCTAAAAACTTCAATAATATGAAAGGATTGATAAAATAAGATCAATGTTGATAAATTCACCATCTTTCTCACCTTTCGATAACACCTGTATCATTATACTTTGAAGTCCAAGTCATTTGAACTATTAAAAATATTCTAATCATTTTTACAGTATTTGATCACATAAATGGATCAACATTTTTAATCAATCATTTGTAACACATGCACATCTTTCCCAATATTCCAATATTGAAAGATCACTGTAATGAATACTCTTGCAAACTTTTTTTCTGTTTGCTGTCTCATGAAGAATAATTTCCAAAATTAAAACCATGTATAAAATTTTATAAATATGTCTATTCACAAATATGGTCAAACATTCTTTTTTAAATGTTATAAGCATGAATTACACCCCTGTTGTCACTATAAGATTTTAAAAATTTTGTTAATTTAATGTGAGGAAAGTTCATTACACACTAATTCTTTGGTTGAATGTGTTTTCATATATTTCTTATTTTTAAGTTTTCAAGCATTCATAAATTTTCTTTGCTTATTTTACTACTGACATGTTCAAATTTTTTTCTCGTGAAATAATTTTGATCTTCATTTTTGAAATGTGTTCCAGCTTTATTTTCTGTGTTTATCCTGCCTTCACTCCTCTTGTGTTTATAAAGTCATGCATACCTATATCCACAGATACAATTTGATCTATTAATTTTTGTAATGCCATTTCTGACTTTTCAAAGGTGTACTACATTTGACAATGTGTGACTTATGTATTTCTGAGGTACAGTGTGAGGTTGTGATAATGTGTATCATGCAGACTGATTGTATCAAGGTAATTAATACATTCATCACTTTATCGTTTTTCTAGTTAAACATCTGAAATGTATTCTCTTAGTTCCTATGAATAATATTATTAACTGCAGTTACAGAACTGTGCAATCGATCTCAAAACCTATTCTTCTTGTCAATCAGAAACATTCCACCCTTTGATCACCAACTTTCCATTCTTCCCCATACCACTTGGACTCCATCCTTTATTCTGTTCTCTCCTTCTACGATTTCAACTTGATTAGATTTCACATATAAGAAAACTAGCATTATTCTTTGTTTCTTGTTTATTTTACTTAGAATAATGTTTCCCAAATTTATCCATCTTGTTGCAAATAACAAAGCATAATATTTATATGAAAACAGACACATAGACAAATGGGACTGGAATGAAAAAGCAGAAATAAATATTTATGATCAACTGATTTTTGAAAAGATTTCACAGACACAGAATAAGAAACAAACAATCTTTTAATATATGGTACTGGGAAAGTAGGATACCTGAGGAACCGAAAAGAGGCCAAAGTCCCTCCGTTTTAGCTAAACCAGATTAGAGGCTCCATTATTTGGACTGACCTTTAAACTCTGCAGATAGCCTTCCATTGCCAAAGAATAGATTAACCAAAAACCAGGTTTTTCAGGAATTGCAAATGAGCAGTTTCTAGGAATCACAACTGGGCGGTTTATTCCAGAAACTGCAACCAGGTCAAAGTATGGCGAAAGTGGCTGTGGCAGTTAGATGACTAAGATAAATTTCCCGCGCAAACCCCTGCCTGCGCCGAAATAGTAGCCAATAAATTTGAAGTATTACATCTTATAATATCCAATAATAAGTTAGAATTATAGGCCAATAGAATCAACAGAAATTATTTTAAAAAGCCAATAGAATAAAGAGAATTTCAAGCCACCCAAACCCTATAAAAATAGGCTAATTTAGTGGGTCAGGACTTCCAGTTTAAAGCCGCTGTGTCAGTGACACTGGGAGTCCAGGCTCGAGCTTGCAATAAACTCCTCGTATATTTACATCAAAAGAGTTTCCTGGTGGTCTTCTTGGGGATTTCGCAACTTGGGCACAATAATACCCACATGCAGAAGAATGATCTTAGCCTCTTTTCTGGTACCATATATAAAAAAAAAAAAAAATCAACCATCTATGTTATTGACAAGTATATCTGCAAATGTAAAACTACTAGAAGGAAACATAGTGGAAGACTTCTGAAATATTCACTCTGACAATGATTTCTTTAGATATGACCACAATAGCACAGAACACAAGAGAAAAATACATAGTCCATGGGATATTTCCAAATTTAAAAGCTTTTTAGCCAGACATGATGGTGAATGCCTGTAATCCCAACACGGAAGAGGCTAAGTAGGAGGATTAAAAGTTTAAGATCAACCTAGGCTGTACAGCAAGTTTGAAGTCAGCATGAAAGACTTAGTAAGAACATCTTTTAAAAATAAAACAAAGCACAACTTGAAGCTTCTTTAATGCAAAGGAAACAACTAAGAAAGTGAAGAGACAACCTAAAGAATAATGAGAGAAACCATTTGCATGCTATACGTATGATAAGGGCATAATATGCAAATATATAAGGAACTCAAATCTCAACTCAATAAAACAATCTTATATATAAATGAGCAAGGAAACCAAGCGCTGTGGCACATGCCTATAATCCCAGCACTCAGGAGGCTGAGGCAGGAGGATCGCTGTGAGTTCAAGACCAGCCTGGGCTACAAAGTGAATTCCAGGTCAGTCTCAACTACAAGTGAGACCCTGTCTCTATAAGACTTGAATAAGCTAAAGTGACTCCATGCTAATAGGCCAGACTGTACTTCTTCATATGCTAATTGCTAACTTGGCTTACAGCCCGCCCAGGGGCAAATGGTTTGACAAAAGGTGACCATAGAACATTTCCTGCATAAGATAAGCAATGTGTTTGCAGTCTTGTTCTGTGGATTCCCTGACTCTTTGTTTAGAAAAACCTTATAAAAAGTACCTCAGCCCCTGAGCAGTTGCCTCTCTGAGCTACCTGGCTCTGGAAGTGCCATCTGGCCAGAGTAATAAAGGTCTATTTACCATCTAGCCTGGTGTGTTCCCTCCTGGGTCTCTCATTTCTTCGTAGAGCTCCCAGAGCCTAGCTGGGTGTTAGGGCCCAGCATCGTGGAGGACTTTTTGGCTGTTCACGGCTTTCAGAAGTAAGGCCCTGGGTCTTGCCTCCTGAGCCATCGTTGGGCTATAGGACTCAACATCGTGGAGGCCCTTTCGGCTGTTCACTCTCCGTGGAGTGGAAGTGAGACTTTAAGTCTTACATCTCAAAAAAGCAAAACAAAACAAAAAACATAAATAAATAAGGACTGTGAACAGACATTTCTCAAAAGATGTACAAATCAGTACATGAAAAAATACTCAGCATCACTAATAATTAGGGAAATTCAAATTAAAGCCATAATGAGATATCACCTCTCATACCTATTAGAAATGTTTTTCTCAAAAAGTTGAAGATAGTATTGGAGAAGATGAAGTGGAAGTATACTCATACATTATTGGTAGGAATGTAATTTAGTATTGCCTGTGTGAAAAACAAGATGGAGAATTCCAAAAAACTAAAAATAGAACTGCCATAAGATCCTGTAATATTACACACACACACACACACACACACACACACATATAGCAAAGGAAGTCATTTGTTGAAGAGATAATTACATGGTACTGTTAATTGAAGCATTAATCACAATAATCAAAATATGGAAACAACCAAATACCTGTTTATAAGGAAAAAAAATATATATATATATAGTATTCAGCTTTTAAAAGAAGGGGAGTCTTTTATGATTTTTATAATTGTCTTAGAAGAGTAACCCATTATAAAATTATATAAATACTTACTACCAGTAGCTTTACATATTTTGCCCTTTTTTCTTATACTTCAGTATTTATAGATATTTGATTTACTTTTCAATTAGTGTATTTTACTTCTTTGGGGGGGTGCTGGGGATCAAACTTAGTACGATTTACTTTTAAATTAATGTGATCAATTTTATCTTCATATTATTTGCTCAATGACTTTTTATGTTGTCATGATTTTTTCTTTGCCACTTTATTTGTTTTGCATGTTTGTAATAATTCCCATTATATTACTTTTACCTATTTTGAGTCTTTATTTTGAATTTACATCTTGACAGTTTCGAAGCCTGTTTTTAATAAATGAATTTAACCATTTACTTTTTGTCATAACTAACCTAATTTCTCTTATTTTCACATCAATGTGCATTCTTCTGTGATCTTACTCATTTTTCATCCTTTGAATCACAGATATTTTCTGAAATTTTTTATTACATTTATAATAGGATTCTTTTAAGTTTTGGAAATATTGTACTTAATCATGTTTTACTTATCAATGTTAAACTTTATCTAAGAGGGCATTGTTGCTATATTTTCTCCCCTTTTATCCTCTAGAATACAAAAATGGAGATCTTAAAGCCAGTTTCTCATATTTATTTTTACTGTAAATCTCTATTTTAAAAATAAATGTTGACATTTGCATTTTTTTCCTTTAGAATCTTATTTCCTCTCTAGATAAATACTGTAGTTGCCTTTTGAGAACCACTGATGGTACCAGAGAGAAGTGTCCAGCCTCACATGAGCATAACTACCTTGGCAGACCTGAGGTGTTGACACATGGTCCACGCTAGAAACTAAAGCAAACTACAGAGAGACATCACCATCTCTCTCATCTGGGTCTGTTTATGTTTCTACTATCAGCTCTACTCATTATGTTGTTTGAGCAAATGTCACCTGTGTTCATTATAATGTTACAAAATATGAATACTGAACCCTAAGAATTCAAATTTGAGTGAACACTTTTAGTTTCATCAAGCATAATTTTAGAAGCCTCATTTTCTACTGGTAACATGAAGCCTGAGTCACTATCTTCACATATTCGTGTCTGGAATTAAAGCAGGATGTGTTACTCAAGGTAGCAATTGCCTATTTCACACAACTGAATTACAAATAGAAATAAAATTCACAAACCAGATGCAAAGAATTTCTTCAATATAATATATGTAAGAAGACATTTAAATAAAATTAAGAATCCTAAATCTAGGAAAGCTAGTTTAAATTGGAAGTTGGATTTGTAAAAAAGCAGAGCTCCCAAGACCCACAACTTCGCATTTGTCCAGCTTAGAGACAGTTCCTCTACCTACATAGGGAGCTCCTTTAAAAGCCCTAAAGAAATGGATATTATTCTACACCACTGTTCAGTGCACATCCAATGTACATCTACTACACATTCTATGATGAGCCAAGGATTTCTCCCTGGTGAGCTTTTTCAGAATCAATCCCATTAGAGTTCAACGTGTGATACAGACATTTATTTATGCACAATTATGAAACTGTCCTTTTATATTTAATTTTAAGACACAGCTATTCTACAGAGAGAAAATCAATATGGTAGCACAGGCTGGGATTCAAACTTGCATTCAATCTACAGAAAAAATAATGTGTTTGCCTTTGAAGGTTATAATAAGGTATTTACTCCCTGAAAGTAATACCCATAATGTGACAAGGACACTAATATCTATCAGTACTTGGCTCTTCAAACTATCAAAAATTCCATTCATAAAATACATATATATATATATATATATATACATATAAAACCCAAAGAACATTCTCTAAATAAAAGTATGCGTAAATTCAGACTAATTTCTTAATTTATAAAAGCAGTAGGAATTAGCAAACAAAACTATTTCCCATTGTACCCTATGCCCTAAGTCAATTAGTTGCTTTGTAAAAATCATTCTGATTTCCTTTTATAAGGATAGGTTCAAACTAAAAAAATAAATAAATAAATAAATATATGAAATTTTAAAATATTTTATTATCTCATATTGGCTCATATTAAGGAAATAATTATAGTTCAAATCTTTGTTGTGGTTGTTAAAAAACCTTTGTAGTGAAAGATTATTTATTAAATTAAAAGCTAGAATTTCACAAAAATAAAAGATGTTCTGTTAATAAAAGTATATGATAGTCAATTGTTTAACATTTGGTATGACAATATATAGTTGATTAATTTGTAAGACATTACATTAATATTAATATTAAGAACCAGAAAATATTAATGCCTGTATTTCCCAACAGGGAAGTTTTCAATGCCCAAAAGTAACACTTTATGTGGTTTTATCATACATTCTCTAAGAATGTATGCTTCTCATGGTGTAGGTGGTACTGGTTACGAAATAGATACAGTATACCATGACTGCCAGCTGACCAATGTCATACATATCTTCCCATGAGAGCCTGTGTACAGTAAAGGAGAGGCAAAGGATATTTGTTTTCATCTTTTCCATCTCATTTCATGCTTTATCATTTTTTTCTTTTATCTTTCTTGTTCAGTTTCACAGCAAGAACTTGATACTAATGTTTTTGCTCTTTCCCCCTTCAATGCTTACAGCTATTACCTTTGGTAATGTATTCTCCAGAGTTTTCAATTTTACTTTTTAATTGAATAATTCTTGACGGTTAATTTTACTAGACTTAAGTCATTTCTACAACAGAGGAAACAATCAACAAGTGGAGAGAATGCACACAATGAAAAGAATTGCAAACTATTCATCTGCTAAGGGATTAAATTTCAGAATTTGTAAAGAACTCTTGTATTTCAATAACAAAGAAGACAAGTAATCCAATTAAAATGGGAGAAAGGGGGCATAATAAACATTTCTCAAAAAAGACATACAAATGGCCAACAGCTATAGGAAAATGTATTCACCATCCTTGCTTTTAGGGAAAAGTGGACCAAAACCACCTGTTAACACCTCACACAAGTTAGGATGGCTGTTAAAAAAAAAAAAAAGGTAGATGTTGAAGTTGCAAAGAAAAGGAAAATTTGTTCATTGATGATGGGAATGCAAATAGGTTCAACCATACAAAAGAAACATGAAGTGTCCCTAAACCCTAAGTACACAACTACCCTATGGTCATGAAATCCTACTTTTGAGTATGTACCACAGAAAATAAAACTACTATTTTGAAATAACATCTGAACCCTCATATTCATGATAGCTCTATTTACAATAGAAGAAATTCAAAACGGAAGTCCTGACATTTGTCAAACCAAGTACGGACCTGGAAGACATTACAGTAAATGAAACAAGCCAAACAAAGAGAGTTACTTCATGATATTATTACAGATGGATGAGCTAGGTAGAAATATTATAGGCAGTCAGTTAGGGCTGAGTCCTCAAGAGGGCCAGGACAAAGGTAAAACACATCACAACTTCACGTTGGCTGAAAACCAGGCCTCGAGATGGAGACACGATGACCAGACCCACATACTTCTTCGAAGAACTGGGCTCAGTGAAGTACAGAGAGGCATCGACCACCCTGGGAGTGACCAGAGACCTCTGGACCCACCGCCTCCTAGGACAATTCTTGTTCTTTCCATCCACTCCTGCTGTGTGACGTGCTTCCCAATTGGACCACCGTTACCTAAGTGACTACACTTGTAACCTTATTGGATGTTCATGGCTGTGGCCCGCATTGTACACACGTGGGTTTCATCCTATAAAAGGTAGGTAAAGTGGGGTCCTTGGGCTACCCACGTGGACCCTTCCTGCCCCTCAGGAGCTTTCCTAACATAATACCTTCCTACTTTTAACCTCCGTCATCCCTAGGACTCATTGTTCGATTTCTAGAGAACAAGAATTAGGCGTATCATACAGTTAACAGGTTGGGAGATATATTTCATATTTTCCCACAGTATGACTTATATAACGAATCTGCACCTGTCAGACTTTCACGAGCAGACTGACACAGTGATGGGAGGGAGGGGAAAACCAGAGAAGCATTAATTCAAGACATAAGCTTTCAGTTACACAAGATAAAAAGCTCTCAAGGGCTACAGTACAACATAGCACCTATCAGTAACAACACTGCTTTGTATGCTCAAAGATTTACTAAGAGAGTAGATCTTACATTAAGTGTTTTATCACAAAATGAAAATATTTCTCATAAGTAAAAGGGATGAGTAATGAGTAAAGTTTTAAAGATAATGGGCAGATCTATGGTACAGATCACAGTGATGGCTTCACATTGATATACACATACACACACACACACACATATCATCACATCATACACATTAGTTTTGCGTGGCTTTTTTGTATGTCAATAAAAATGGGAAAATTTTTAAAAGAAAATTTAAAAACAAGGGAGAATCTTCAAAGCACCATCCAGAAAGTACAAATCTTTCTTTCTTTCTTACTTTTAAAAATTTTATTTACTTATTTACTTACTTGTTTATTTATTTATTTGTTTGTATTTATTTATTTATTTATTTATTTATTTATTGGTACCAGGGATCAAACTCTAGACCTTGCACTTACAAGGCAGGCAGTGGCACCACTGAGCTAAATCTCCTACCCAAGAAAGTATAAATCTTAATGGGAATTCAGGTGAGGAATAAATGTGCTTTACAGGTTAAAGGTTCTTTGGCGAAAGCCATTTAGACATGGCTCTCCAAAGCTGCTAGGAAGACATGAGGGTGGATGGACAGAAATGCCCGCGCAGGTAAAAACTCATGTTGGAAAGTTTGGAGGATGTATGGTTGGGAGTTCAAATTAGATACTGGAAATCCTGGCATAATATAAGCTTATAAATGTAAAGTAGGACCACTTTATACCTTTGAGGGTAGGAAATTTGCAATATTTTCCGCATCATGAACAAGGTGTGAATATTCTTCATAAGTATGCTAGGAGCTCTGCAGTGAAATTTTCTGGCAAGTGTTTATGCAGCAAGACTGAAGAAAGGAAAAACCAATGGCTTAAAAACACCTCAACCAAGAGATTATTTTGGATTCTGTAACCTCTGAAATCCAAATGCCCCATCTGTGAAAAATAATAGCTGATAGCATTGTTATAGGAAAGAATAATATACAGAAAGTAAAGGAGGGCACAAATAAACAGTAGCTTTGGGGATTATGACAGATTACATAGACTTAGAAAAGTTTGGTAGAACTGGAAAACATACTTTCTTACAAAAATCTAGAATACTGGCATTACCTGAAGGTTATTAAATGGCAAGATGAAATGACATGTGTTAAGACATTTGTAAGAAATGGCATTCTCCGCAAATATAAAATGAAGTTATAAATATTTGATTTCTCATATTAAAAATAAGAAAAAGTGTTGCTATAGGAAAAAAAATCTTTGTCTTGAATGCTAGTAGTAGGGGAAATGAGAGTCTGCAATGGAGAAACAAAGCTTGAGATGGTATTTTTATAAATGTTGAAATGTTCAACTGATGAACATAAAACTGTTCGGGATCCCGAGAGCAATAATGAAAGAGATACTGGCTGGGCAATTATCCACAAGTGCATCGCTTCAAGCTTTGGAAAAGGGTAAGAATGACTGAGGATAGAGCAGATTAAAAGATTAAAAGCAGAATTTACAGATGTTCTATATTTGGGAATAGAATTATGAAGCGGAATCAGAAAAGTACTCAGACAGATGGGAGGAATGCTAAATTTCAGTAATTCCTTGACACATCTGTTTAGCTAATATGCAACATGAACACATAACCTCCACCTGTTTACTGAATACCACACCTCGGAGATACAGTTAACAAGGAGGTCACTTTCAAGTTGGCGAGACAAACACGGAAACACCTACTTCATTCTGATCTATGCAGTGTAACAGAGATAAATATTCCTGTACTTGAGGATATAAACAAAGTCAAGGACCTAACCTTCCAAAAGTCTGTGAAGGCTCTAAAAAATGTAAAAAATGAATAATTAGATCTATAGTATTTGTTGGCCACAGTAGAGGGTAGTTAAAGGGACAGGGCTACTCATGAATTGAGAAGCCTACATGGTAAGCAAAAGAAAAAAAAAAAAAAACGTATCTGGAGCAGTACGTAGAGTGGGATGTCTATGTGAGGTCAAAAAAGACAAGAAAGAGGAAGATTTTCAAAATGTAGCAATGATAGTATGACTTGAAAAAGTCCACTAAACCTGTAAAGTAACAACAATAAAATGACTGTCTAGTAAATGGTTACTCAGAATCAAATATATTATTGCTGTGTTCAGTTCTCAATGCTGACAACCCCATTTCAGAGAGGAAGACCCTGACAGATGACGGGTCGAACTAAGTTGCCTAGTATTAAATGTTACCCACAAGTAAGCACTGAAGTTTGGATTCACCCCGTCTTGTCTACCTGGAGAGTACATGCAGGTTCCCATGACCCCAAGAAACAACTGTGTCAAAACAGGAAGGGTCTGGGGCTGGGAAGCTCAGTGGTTCCGCTGCCTGCCTCGTAAGCGCAAGATCGTGAGTTTGATTCCCGGTACTAAAAAAAAAAGAAAAGGATCAAAGAACATGGATTTTAAAAGTGAATGGGAAGTGAAAAGAGGAATAAAGTTTTCTTTAAACTGAGTCATTCTATACCTGAAACCACCTGTAAAGGTGAGTTGTCATTACAAAAGCAGAAGTGTGAACAATAAATAAATATATCTGCCTCTCAGTATGTGAAAAACTCAAAAGATATCAGTATTCTTCCATTAACATGGCCAATAGATGCGTTGAAATCTTTAAGCTGCCTCTGGACCTGCAGTGCTTCTTGTTTCCTACTTAATTCTGTGATGGAAATTGAAAGAAAACATGGTCAAGATGGATTATTATTTCTTTCTGAAAGCACCATTGCTGGGGTTCACACCAACAACAGGGGATGCTAGTAAGTCTCCCCGAGGCACTGCATTTCTGTGAGGTACCGTGACACCATCAACAGTCTACCTCCTGTGCTGTGGAGGTGTGAGACATTTTGTTTTGTGCAGTTTGTACTTAGTATATTAAGTCAGATGCCTGTGTTCTAGTTTTTCTTCCACACACACAACATATTGACAAGCAGTGTGGTATAATTCTCAACCCTGTCCTAATAATTTTAAAGTATATTTCCTCCAGTAACTATCACAGATGTCACAGCTTTACAAACATGAGATATATTGCATAAATAACATAGTGTGTATAAGACATTATATGCATATAGCTTTTAAAAATGAGTTAATATTTCTTATATGAACATTTCCATTACAAGCTAAACAATGAAATCCACCCTGATCCCAAGCAAGTCACCTTTACTGATTTCTGTGTAATTAAAAAGATGCTGCTAACAAAGGGACTAACTCTTCAAAGAGTGCTTCTAGGACCTGACAAAAGGATGTCAACTCCAAGAAGGAAGGAATTTCACAGTGTATTTCTTTGGAGTATGTGGTTAGGAAGTTTATCTCCCCCATTAAAAAAAAAATTGCAGAAGTGCTTAGAACTAGTAATTAACCTGCTGCTGAATTTGGGCATTGGATGTACCTTGTGCTTTCCTTTTTCTCAGACCTCTAATGGAACCTGTCTATGAAGAATGCTCATTTTCTGCTGGGTAAGACAGTGTGAGAGTGGGTGATTTCACAGTTCACCAGAAGGATTATATCACTTTCCCTTTTGGAAGAAATCCAGACTTCATCATGAAGGTCCATCCCACCGTTAGACTGAAGAAAGCAACATATGGCGTGATGTCTCTAAACAGCTAAAAATGGGCTTTCTTGGCTAAAAATTTTGTTGTAAAATAAATTCTTGCTCATTGTTTACAAAGTTCAGAGTATAATAAATCTACAAATTATGAAAAATGAGGCATTTTATAAATACAATACTTTACAAACATTCAAACATAGAAATATAATGCATGATTTGTCATTAATTAATAGAAGCTATCATCTTTGTTAACTGGCACATGATACTGGAATAATTATGGATTAAAAGTGATCAACAAGATTGCCAAATTTTGAAAAGATAAGTCTGAATGCTACTTTTTTAAAGGTTTTATTTTGACTATAAACTAAACTCCATTTAAAAAAGATTAAATAAAATGAGACCATCCACACAAAGTTGCACTAATAGACACACTGGACGCATCATTAGCTGAAGGAGCTACTGATGTAACATTATTACCATGAACTTCATTAACTACTCTTGACAGTCAAATATTAAAAGCTGAGAGTTACATTTAACGACTCAAGAATCATGTGATTAATGAATTTATAGGGCATGGTTCTGTTCTGGCCCTTCTCTCAGAGCTCTGCTGCTAGAAAAATTCTGTCCATTGTTCCCAGAGCACCCAGAGCCAGTGTGGTCTGACAGCCAAAGGGCTGATCATGTTGCTCTGTACCAGATGCAGGAAGGGTACACAGAACAATTGCGTGCAATGGACAACTGCAGTGTAGCAAAAGGCCTTCGCATTTTTAATTTTCTCTTTAAAGAAGGTTATGATTGTAAAGTCAGAATTACGTAGCATTTCCAAATTGAAAACATAAGCCCATGCATGTGGTCCTCTTTCTCATGCTAAAAAAAAATTTTTGCAACATACTTCCTTAAAGCATATAGTTAATAGTACTGATTTCCCAAGCAGTTGAAGCAAAATTAGTAATGTCATGTATTGCTAGCACCCATTCATTAGATGTTATTACCTACAGTATAATTATTGGCTTAAATATGAATGCTGATACTTACATTGCTGTCTTTCATTACAGTATATTGGAGTATTTATTTTTTATAGATATCACTGATGGCATAATCTTTAATTCTGAAAGGAAGTATTTAATGAAGTGTTCTATACATACCACAGGAAGTTTCTGGACTTTATATTTTATGATCTTGCACATCTGTATACTGATAATCTAACACCAGATATCCAAATAAATGATTGCAAAAGATTATGATAAATCCAGATACAGATAATGTGCTGTTTACTAGGTGTTCAAACTTCACTGGAAAACCTACATTTCTTCCATAATGCCATTTTAATAAACCAGAGAAAAATTAAACCAAACAAAATTTTCTCTTATCCAGAATAGGATTAATGACTTTTCACTATATTATTTTCAAAACATGCAAGGGACTGCATATTTCCCATGTAGAAGAGTACAGCAAAACAACTACACAAATACACACACACACACACACACACACACACACACAAAGACATTGTACACCTTTACTAACTTATGAGCTTCATATTAATTTAAAGCTATGCAATTGAACAAAATTTCAGGCTTCCAATGGCTTTTCTCCACCTTTGGTTATGATGTTTTTTAATTCCATTTATGAATATGACCTTATATCATACTAGCAGTAGAAAGTAAGATAAACTGGGCTGTAAACCACACACACAATAGCAAGCAGTACTGTTTAAAGATTAATAAGTGATCTCACTATAGCACTTCAGCTGCCTACGCCTAAAAATATCTTTCCTGTGGTACTTTCCAGGCAGTCCCTGAGGGACCAATAAACCAAGAGCACTAGACAGAGCTGAACTTATCTATCACAGCTTTGATGGTGCTCTTGTGCAAGATATGTTTCTTCTTAAAAGCATCTAATTTGCTGCCTGTTCATAGCATTCATTACTTGAAGCAGAGGACACTCCGAGAAGAAAATAAAACTTTTAAAAGACATATTGTAAAGTGAATTCATTCCATTTTCCTTTTTATGCATTGAAACTCCAAACTATAGACTATTCTACAGATGTGAGTTTTGCACCTCTTAAACTCTGCCAGATACAAGCTGTACATTTCTGTTTCACATCCTATGTGAAATGTTTCTATGATTCTTTATTGCACTCAGATGCTCAGCACCTCATCTTAAGGCTTTCAAGGCACCGAACACCTGAGAGACTTTATTCTGAATGGCTGGTATCCTCTATGCAATAGGAATCCCAGAAGGAAAGAAGTCAAAGTAAAGAATTTAAAACTCTGCCTGTAGATCATAGCTTTCTCTCCATGCCAGGGGCTCCCTAATCAGAATCACACCCTCCATGTTTGACCTCTCAAGATTTCTTTTTGAATAATACCTGCAAAGCTTCTTGTGACAGAAAATGGCTGCAGACTCTGTTCTGTTACCACTTAACATTAGCGTAAATAATTCATGCTATGCAATTGTGCTATTTTACAATTGTTTGACTAATTTGTACTGGTGCCCGCTTGAATACACTGCCATTTGCAAAACTAAGTATCAGATACGTAACAGTAAGCACCACAAACACAGGAGAAAATGTCTTTCTTTTAGTACTTGTTTCTTTATGAAAAGATGTTGAAAAATACAGTCAGGGCTCATTATCCACAGCCTGAAGAAAAGGCTTGTAAAAAGACCAGATGACAGGCTACAGCTGAAAATTATAGGCAAACCAGATAATTCAAACTGCAAAATTTCCTTTGGAGATGAAGTGTTTCCGTTTGTCTCTATTGAACCATTAACTACTCAGTTTTCACATCTTTGTGTGAGTATAGGCAATCTACTTGAGTACAGAATAAAAAGGGCTATGTGAATTTCTAATTAACACTTATTTCTAAGAAGTTATTTACACTTGTCTGTAATAAAATGACAAAACAATCCATTATTTAATATTCTTTAAAATAATTGCATTTGGTTGTGGTGTCTTGTTTTTATGTTCTACTTATTTTTTAAACACTCTTTAGAACAAACAGCACTTTCTATAAAATAATTTTCACTGTAGTGTTACCAAGACAAGAGAACATAAAGAAGACTACAACATAAACAGGTACATAATGAACAATTGTTATAGAAAGTATAATTTACCTTTTTAAATGACACCTGTTTGCAGCAATTACTAGTGACACACAATCAAGCTGTTATTAAATTATTATATTACCTGTCAGTCAAAATCAGACAGGCTATACATAAACATACAATAGCGAACAGAAATGATGACTTTTGCCATCAATTATTTATTCTTGGCAGTTTTGAGCTATGGATGGAAGCCATTCGGGTTTCATTTTAATTTTGTGACGCCATAATAGAGATAAGTATAAAGTGAAAGAAAACGCTAATTTGATAAGCCTGCAGTGAATGTTCGGAATTGGCACTTTCATCTTCACGAGAGCACTGAGAGGTCTGGAGTGCAAGCTGCGCTCCCCGCAGTAGGAATGAAGACAGCAGAACTCTGGCAAGCAGCAGGACCACCGTTATTACCGCTCCTTGGAGAGAGACAGCCACCCCATCAGCTGATGACTCTCACTGAGTCTTTCAAAGGTGGCTATTTCTTGACTTGCCTTACCCTGGAGAATTGTAGCATACTCGTACCCCACATTGTGAGACATCAGTCAGCCTACAAAAATGTATTAAATGAATGATCCACTATCTATTTTCTCTAACATGAAAATCAGTGGTGCATTCCAGTGTTTTTTTTTTTCCTTCTTAATATTTGAGAAGCTGCGAACATTCTAAAGGCCAATGTCAGAGGAATAATCCCAATGATGAACTAATTTTTATTGAGAACAGTGGTTATTACAATACCATGAGCTGTACATGAGTTACCACACCTTTGAGAGAGCTTTGGATACACTGTTAAGCTGTATAAAGTCTCAATATCATTTGCTTTCACTTTGATCAGTAGAAAATACAGAATTCAAATTGAAGACCATCTGTGAAAACCACCATGCCAGATACATTTTCTATACGTATCTGTTTTCTTTTTTATATGGACTTTATACACAATTAACTTTCCTGGTCATAATTCTCTCTTATTACTTCATATTTATTTAGTCATATGCATTACCTTGACAACCGGATTTTAGTGATTAATTTGTGGTATTAAATCACCTACTCTTAGTTTGGATAGCACATAATTTAAGAAGGCAAAATAGCAGAGTAAAATATCAGAAAGATTACCAAGAAGAAACTATTGTCTGGCAAGTTGTGTAACAGGAGAAAATAAAATTGAAAGAAGTATCTGCTTGATACATAATGATTAAGAAATTTCTAATAATTCTTCAAGTCTCAAATGTAACGATTTCCCTCAAAACCTTGAAGTCTTCAACACCGTGTATAGCTAAGCTAAATAACCACCCATCTGGCATGTTGACAAAAGTTTCTAGATTGGAAGAAAGGTTAAAATAGAAGGCCTCAAAAATTTTTACTGTTTAATTCCATAATTTAGTATGGTATGCTTAATGAGTCATTTGTTATCTCTTCAGGGTGAAAAACTTATGGCACGTGTCTCCATGTGGTGTCCCTGCCAGGTCTAGAAAGCAAATTCAGTAGATCAATCACCACCTGAAATTAGGAATAGGGAAAAATATATCATAATGACTGGAAGAGTGTGCACTCCTTGAATAGTCACTTAAAATTTTCAGGTCTACTATCAGTGAAACTTTATGTTCTATCTGTATCACATACCATTACTGCAAATATGAGGAACCAAATAAGAAAAACATTGGTGCCATTCAAACTAAAACTTGAAAGTTTGATAAAAATACATTTTAATACACTAAATAAGAAACGGTAGGGAATTTGCCATGTCACAGTTACATTTTAAGCATTTCCTAAGGTGTAAAAACATTTTAAAGATTATTATCATTGGTAGGAATACGTATTTGTTTCGAGAGGTGAAAGTCAGTAAGCCAGTAAACTACATTGAGATGGCACATTTAATACTTACTCATATCTGTCATTGTATTTATGTAATATTGCAAAGGTAAACAAATCCTGAAGTCACTAAATTATTCACTGAGGTGAATCATATTAAGTGAGTGAACTGCCACCTTGCATATAAATATTTTAAGTGGACAAACAACTTTATAAGTAGATAGAATTTTTGGCTTCCTCTCACATTTGACAGGCTCAGAAATGTATTACTTATAGCCTCGACATTTTTAATAGGAATGATTTGAAAAGGTAAATATTTTTAAAGATGTATAATCTTAATCTACTAAAATTAGGATGAAATATGTGGTTTCCATGTATTCTATCAATTAAACATTGTAAGAATATGCAAGTAGAAATTTTAAAACCCTAATTAAAACTGGATTTTAACCAAACTAAAAGAACAAATGAATCAAGAAAGAGTAAGGAAAAATGGCTAAAACAAATTAGATCTAAAGATCCAATTGAAATATTCCAGTTGAAGCATGTGACTTTCATTATAGAACAGGAGTGGCAGACATGATTTATTTTTAAATTCTGAAAACAATGGTATTGCTGGACCCAGTCCTATACAATTTAATAACATGGGGAATTTAAAAATAAATAATCTAGATGTAGCCGGGGATTTAGCTCAGTGGCACCGTGCCTGCCTTGCAAGCACAAAGTCCTGAGTTCAATCCCGGTACCAAAAAAAAAAAGATGTAAAAATGTCAAATAGTAAATCTTAATGCTTAATGAAAAACAAGTTGCAGAATGATACGAGCAATGTGTTATATGAAGAAACGTTTATTTCTTTTTTTTTCATTAATTTTTTCTCCATACTCCTGCCCTCCCTTCACCCCCTTCACCCTTCTGTATTTACAAAGAATTTGTTTCCATTTTTTCTTTTTTTCCACATTTTTTTCTTTTCCATTATTTCCTTTCCCCTCCCCTTCCCACTTCCACTTTAGCCATTTTCTTCCTGTTTCACACTCTTGATTATACCATTTGAACCTTATTTACACTTTTAGTTTTTCACACCAGGGAAACTATTTACTCAAGTGTGTCCTATTTATTTCACAAGTATATGGCCTTAATGTGCATCCATTTATCTATAAATGTTTCTAGTTTCTCATTCTTTATGGCTGAGTAGTACTCCATTTTATAGAAAAACCACATCTTCTTTATCCAGTCTCCAGATGATGGGCATTTGGGTTGTTTCCAAGTTTTATCTATTACAAACTGTGCCACTATAAACATGGGTGCACATATATCACTGTTATGATTTTTTTAAATTCTTTTGGAAAGATACCCAGCAGAGGGATGACTGGGTCAAATGGAACCTCTAGTCCCAGCTCTTTGAGGTATCTCCATATTGATTTCCACAGTGGTTGCACCAGTCTGCACTCCCACCAACAATGGAGAAGGTTCCTTTCTCCCCACAATCTGGCAGCATTTGTTATTGGTTGATCTTTTTGACAGCAGCCACATTTTCTGGGGTGAGGTGGAATCTCAGTGTTGTTTTCCTGAGCATCTCTCGAATGGCCCGTGATGTTCAACATTTTTTTCATATATTTACTTTGTCTGAGAAATGTCTGTTCATTTCAGATGCCCATTTTTGAATCAGGTCTTTTTATTTGGGGGTCTGATTTTTTTGAATTCTTTATAAATTCTAGTTTACTTCCTATTGGCCAATTTACAAGCAGGTTTTAAGGATATTACTTGCATAATCTTGTAATTTTAATGGCATGAATATATGAAAATCATACATCTTACTGTGTATACATTAGTTTATAATTATATAGCTTTAAAATATTTACTTTGTTTTTAACTTTTTCAAATCATTCCTAATGAAGATGTCAAAACAGTACATAATATGTTTCTGCTTCTTGGGGAAAGTTAAGCCTAAACTCGATAAGACGCTAAAAGACTCTCCTTGCTATCAAGGTCTTTACATAGTAAGAATTTCAACATCTTTGATCTTTCAAGGTCAACCGTCTACTGCATTATCACTTAATCAAGAAAAACAAATGTCAATTGCAGCGTAAAAATACAATCATTCTAACACCAAAAGCCTGACTCCGTAACCCTTCCTAGGCAAACTCATAGCAAATACTGTCCAGAAATACTTACAAATCGTAGTCCCCTATTTCCAAATTTGGCTTCTATGTACAAAAGAGACTAGATCAAAGTATTAACTAGGGACGTTAGATTATATAAAAAATGAACTTTAGTCCAAAGAAGTAGACTGAAACAAAACAGCAGTGACACTTGTGGGTTAAAGACAGATGAATTTTATAAACAGATAACAAAACTTAGTTTTCATTAAATTATTTCAGAGAAAAAGAAAATAATAAAATCTAGCAGACATTTTTCTACCTATCAATAATGTTTATCAAAGGTTAACATTTTACCATGTTTGCTGCAAGTTTCTATACTTAGTAGTAAAACATAAAAGATATATTCCACATCAATAACCCATCTCATATCCTCTCACTCAAGAATAGATATGTTCTACCTGAAATTGTCTTTCATTCAAATTAGTGGAGATATTCATGTATCCATAACTAGTATACAGTTTTTAAATTTTTAATCATGCTTTGATTATAATGTATGTGGGTTATTCTACAACATGTTTTTTCCATTAAGTGTTATTATTTAAATGTTTTTCCATTTTGAAATTTATACACTTTGTTTTTAACCATTAAATTAAATTATAAGTTTAAACTTTGCCTAAATTATAAGTTTTAAACTATATATTGTTTATAATTTTCATTATAAAAATGCTGGAGGAAGAGACAAATTACAGAATGTGAAAAAGTATTTGAATACTTACTATTCCACTAAAAGGCTTAATATCAAAAAACTATAAAGAACATCTACATCCCCACACCAGGAAAATACATGGGGTGATTTTAAAATGGGTGAAGGATATGAACAGACATCTTTCAAAAGAATGTATAGAATAATATGAAAACATCCATTGACTAATATATGTGATATACATATCCATGATTCCGTATTATTCAACAATAAAAAGCAGTGAAGTAGTGATCTAAAGTACAAAGTGGTTGAACATTGAAGATACTGCGGTAAATGAAGGCTGCAAGTCACAAAAGATCACACACTGTATGATTTAATGTGTATGACACACCTCGAATAGGAAATCGATGGACACAGAAGATACATTAGTGTGAGGTAATAAAGAAAGGAGCTAACAAATAAAGGATATGAGTTTCCATGTAGTGGTATAAAAAATCTGAAATTTGATTATGGGTAGTTTTTTTAAAATAATGATTATTCAGACCACAATTGAACTAGAATGTGACAAAATCATAAATTATTTGGGGTTTCAAATTGTCCCAGAGTTGGCCATTGAAACACTTTTCTGGCTGGTTTCTGTGACCTTGTGGCACATTCTCATTTAAAACAGTCCAAACAATGGACAAACTATTTCCTTACTTGCTGGCATAGGCCCTACCTACACTCATCTTATATTTACCTTGTATCAGCCTTGAATCTGTTACTTCTGGCTCTGCAGGCCCCCCCCACATTTTTTGAGCGTTTGTATATATATATACAAATTATATCTTAATGAAATTGTTATTTTAAAAAAGGAAAAGAAAACAGAGTGGAAGCATCAAACCCAGTGGACAAATTACTAAATAGTAGTCCCAGAGATATTACCAAGTGATCGTCTTTTACTGAAGAAGCTCATTAAAAATGGCAGCTTTTAGGATAAGACATTGTTGAATATTTACTTCAGAGATATTTGGATGAGAAATATGCAGAAAAAAGAGAAGTAACTGACTTAGAATTCAGAAAGAGGAGACATCACTGATTTGGTGTAGTCTATATTCATCTTAAAAACTGTGCAAGTAATATTTCATCAGGGCACTAGAACTGTATTCCATTCCAGGGTAGCCTTAAGGCTTCCTTAAATGCTTTGTTTGTTTTTTTATAATAATTGATAGTTTCATTTCCCCAAGATCAAAGGATTTTGGCATACTTTATTTTCACAGATATCTCACTGTGGCTTTTGCTATGGCGTGTCAGTGACAAACCATCCGAATGGTCATTCAGTTTGGATTGGTTTAGCTGACAGACTAGAAGGGGTAATCTCATTGCCCCTGATACCGTGTGCCAAAGTTTGGATCTAAAATATCTTCCAAAGGTCCATATGTTCAAGGCTTTGCTTCTCAGTTTGGTATTACTGGAAGGTTGTGGGAACCTCTAGGACATTGTACACAGTGGGAAATTTCATGTCATTAGGGACAGCCCTTCGAAAGGGACTGTGGGACCCTGGCCTCTTCCTCTCTCATTTTTCCTTCCCGGTCACCTTGAGGTGAGCAGTTTCACTGTACCACATGCTCCCCACCATGATGTGCTGCCTTCCCAGAGGCCCAACAGCAACGGGGCCAACAAATTAAAACCTCCACAGCTGTGAGACAAAATAAATCTCTTCTCTATATAAACTGATTATATTTTATACTTATTATAGTAAAAGAATACTAGGACACCAAGTTACAGGTGCAGAGCACACAAACAAAAAGAATAAATACAGATTGTGACGCTTGGATATAAAGGATATTTGTCATCAAAACAAAGGTGTTAACTGTTACATTAGCTATTATTATATGTGGCCAGCCACTACTAAAAATCACTGGAAATCAAGACAAATTTAAGATCTATTCAACAGATTTTATTTAGTACTTTCACTTGCTAGTCAGTGCTCCAGACACAACCGTGAGTAAAACTGATGAAATTTTCTTTCATGAAAGCTACATTTTAGAAATCTATGGTGAACAAATAAAAGAGTGAATGAGTGAAAAAGAGAATGAATGTATGAGCAGGATCTCAGGAAGTAACATGTGCCCTCAATGAAATTTTGGTAGAGAAAGGAGATAAGATAACACTCAATAAGGCAATATCTTTTTTAGAGGAGTGAAGTCTTTCTGATAATGAGATGCTTGAGCAAAGATGACAAGATGGAAGTCAGGAGATAGCCACGTGAGCATTTCTTTTTTCAGGAAAAGGAGATGGAGAACATCAGAAGCATAAGGAATAGGAATAAAAGCCAAGAAACTGTAAGTTTGAAAGTATTATTATAGTAATTTAAATGAGAAATGGTGGTGGCTTGGGACGGATGCAAGGATTATAAACTGGGATAATGTATAATGGTTCCAACTTGATTGGCTTGGAAGATGCCTGGAGGATTCGTAAAACATACTTCTGTGCATGCTTGGGTGGGTTGCTGAGGGCTGACTTCAGGAATATTTATAGACCCTTGCTCTTTCTTCTCTGGCATTGTTCCCCTGCTCTGCTCCCCTGTCCTCATGAACTAAAGAGTTTTGCTCTGCCATCCCTTTTTGCTGATAGTGCTGCCTTGGAGCTTGCTAACCACGGCCTGAATACCCTGAAACTGTGAGCCAAATTAGACTTATCTTCTCTAAATTTGTGCCTCAGCTTTGGGAAAGTTGACCCAACCAGGTGGTTAAGAAGCCTTTGGAAATGGTTTGTGAAAATTATTTAAAAAGATATAGAGATGTGAGCTAGAAATGCCTGAGAGTACGATAAGAAGAGCTTGATAGGTTATTCTTGTAGCACTTAGGGTGAAGATTCAACTTGAATGGCCTTGGGATCCACCCTGGAGATTGATGTAGCATACTTCTAGTTGTGTCTAGGTGGGTCATCCAGGTATGGCCCTAAAGTATTCGTCTAGTCCCTTGCCTCTTTCAGTACCATGTCCAGCAATGGGAAAACTAATACAATTCTGGCTTGGGCTCATGAAACAGAATACTAATAGGAACACATCTAGTAAAGAGCAGGCTCAGGATGCTTCAGTTGGGAACAAGGACTCTTTCGATAATTGGACTAGAAGCTATTCATGTTACACACTCGCTAAAAAATAAATAAACAAATATACCACCTACATTTTGCCCATTTTCTGAGAATTAGTCCAAAACCAAGATGAAGGACGGTACCCTGAAAGATCTGGTATAAGAAATTTCAAGGTAACCTAACATTCAAGCTGTGGCATTTGCAGCAGAAAGTAGATTATTTGCAGCAAAAGTTCAGATAAATATGGGATTCATTTGCATGTTGAGGAGATGCACATGCAGATAAGATTGGGTGAGATTAATTAAAAACTTCTATTGATAGAGTAAAGATATTCGAGGTCTGAGCTTTGTGGCACTTTGTCATTCAGAAGACAGATCAGTGAGGAAAAACAAAGAATCCTAAAAGAGAGCATCCACTGACAGAGGAGGTTAAAAGACATTTCTTGGAGGCCCTGTGAAGAAAGTGTTTCCAGGACGAATGATATATGAATAGCCAGTCGTTTGCTACTAATCCATCAGGTCAGATGATGCTTAAGAATTTACCTTTGGATTTAGCACACAGGAAACTACTGATGATCTCGAAATCTGCAGTTTTATGTACTGATAAACATGGAAATCTAGAAAAATTAAGCGAAGTTGTGATAGTGCATATATAATTTTAAGAAGTACTGCCATAAAAGTGATCAAAGAAACTGAGAAAGTGGCTGAAAATGTGTGTGAAATATACAATGTTGAGAGATATTATAGCATACTTGTATAAGAATTTTCTAGTAGGAAGATAATCATTGATGATAGGGAGGAAAGTGCACAGTAGTAGGAATACATGGAAATAAGGAGGGAGAATCTTCGTTATTGCATGAACTCAATCCCATATTTAAATGCCAGATATACTTTTATTCTAAAAATGTTTTAAACTGCACTAAATCTTCAAAGAAAAATTATAGCATATGAATCTTAGAATGGTTTAAGTTCTTGTCATACCTTGAATCAATTTGGTCAAATTTTTTAGCATTAGTAGACTCTTTCAATATGTTCCATGCACTTGCCCTCTGCTTTATCTAATCTAAGCATGTTTCTGTTAAAGGTTATCACAAACTCCAACAGAGAATCGAATAGCGTTTAGTCAAGCCTCAGTGCCAGATTAAGATGTTAGAAATTATGCTGATGCCTACAAAATATTACTTTACTTTTTTTTACACTGAGATTTGCATCCAGATAATTTAGCTTAAGGCAATCAAAGCACATTGCTCTTTGATGTTGATTTTCCCAAAAACAGCTGTTTGCAGCCTAAAGCTGCATTTGTATGTGAATGATTAGCACCATGTTTACAGGTTTGTTTTTTTCAGAATGGGTTCTGCAAAATTTTATCATGGTTACTATATCATGGTTTAATGTTTTTGCTTCTAAGTATTCTCCTATGTAAAAATAATCCTGTGGTATGGGAATATATTAAACATGAATTCAATCACTTATCCAGGCAGATCTTCTTGTGAACCATTAAATTCTTCAAAATACATTGCCCCACTTCTACATGTATTTAAAGAAGCAATATCTAGGGTAATTTATTGTTTTGTGCAAACAGAAGCTTAATTGGTGAATTTAAACAATGATTAAAGTTTAAGATTGGCTCTAGAGACCAGTTATTTTCCTATGCCACATTACTCATGCCACTGTTGTAAACAAACATTATTAATCCTAGAAATCAATTGTTCATCCTTTTGATTCCTCAAAAATGTTCCATTTAAATGGCCCTAAGTAGTATTCTTATTTATCTGAGAACTTTAGACACACAAAAGTGAATGTGTCAATTCAAGCATAATTATTTTTAAAATTTGCATGCATGGTATAGGAAAGAGTCAAGCTTTCATATCCCTTGATCTGAGTCCTAAAACCACAAATCTGCTTCTCTGTGCCCAATATACAATGAAAGAATAGAGACAGTAGAGAGCTAAATACTACGGAATCTTTACTGTCCTCCAAAGGCTCACACAAAGAAGACTTGATGCTCAATACATCAGTATTCGGAAATGAGGCTGAGAAAGGTGACTGGATTTGAAGAGTACTCATCATTGATAAGTTCTTAGCTGAACAGGCTATCAGGAGGTGGGGCCTCATTGGAGGAAATAGTTTATTGGAGGCCTCCCTTCCAAGGAGCAATATATCAAGTCACTCCCCCACCCTCTTCTGGCCACTATAAGGTGAGCAGCTTTGGTCTGTCACGCCCTTCGGCCATGATATTCTACCTCACCACAGGTCTACAAACAATGCATGGACTGAAGTCTCTGAAACCATGAGCCAAAATAAACCTATTTTCTTGTTTTTCTTTAATATTTTGTCACAGACATAGAGAACTAACTTACACACTACAATAAAAGACAAATTTGGAGCCAAATATGATGGTGCAGGCCTGTAATCCCCATGCTCTAGGTGGCTGAAAAGGGAAGCTATGAAAATGTGAGGCTCACTAGGCAAATCAGTCACTTAGCAGGACCCTGAATCAAAACTAAATTGTTTTTAAGAAAGTTGGAGGTTTAACTCAATGAGGAGACCCTGGGTTCAACCTCCCAAGTACTAAAAAGAAAGAAAAGAAAACTTTGGGAATTTCTCTAGAAACACATCCAAGGGTCTCTAACTGAAGGGTACAATCTATTTCTTAATTAGGTCACAATTCTGATCCTTGAAAGAGGTTTCCCAGGATTTGTAAACTTACTTCTTAATTATGACCTGTAGGTAATTATTCCATTCCATTAATTATTCTATTCCATTATTCTAATTAGCTATGTGCATTGGACATGAGAAAAATACCATTTTTGTAGGATGGACCTTTTTTGCAGCCTATCATTATATCAAAAATTGATCCATTGGTCATTTTATGTCTTGAGATAATTTTAACATTTTTCCATCTATCATGTACTTTAAGAGTACAATCTTCTTTAAAATTTCACAGGCTTTTTATTTAGTTAAATCTACCCATGTACAAATAATTTCACTAGCAATCTATTCTAGATTTACTTGCTAGATATTTCTGGTATCCCTTTCACAACCACCTAATTTTCTTTCTTCTTCAAGTTGATTGCAAGCCCCTAAAACCTCTTAGGTGTTAGTGGAAGAACTATAATTTAGCATCCATTGCTTAGCCTATGTTTTTCTAATTAAGACTGTTTGTTGGAACCACACACCTCGTTGAATTCTTCTACTCAAACACTTTAGTTAGGGGTTTTTGCAAAATAGGTGTCAGCTATTCATTTGCTTTAAGAATTGCTTTGAAACACAAATCTAATTGTAAGCCTTAAAAGTCTCACTTCCACTCCACGGAGCGCAAACAGCCCAAAAGGCCTTTGCAATGTTGGGCCCTAAAGTCCAATGAGGCTCCGTGAGCGCTTCGAGGAACGAGAAACCCAGGAAGGAACACACCAGGCTAGATGGTAAAAGACCTTTGTTAGTCTGGCAGGACGGCACTCTCAGAACCAAGTGGCTGGCTCAGAGAGGCCCCTAGCTCAGGAGCTGAGGTCCTCTCATAGGGAGTAAAAGAGGGGGTTAACATTTTTGGGCTCACAGACAGGGGACAAAGGTCTGCTGACTTGAGCTGGTGGTCGGTCAGCAGTCACATGTTCAACAGTCACATATTGATGAGTGACAGGTACCACCCATAGGATGTCTCAAAGATCACCAAGACACTCCGGATGAGCAAACAGTTTGTCAATTAACTTGGGGCTCTTTGTCTGGAGTCTCTAATTTACAAGTAGATTCAGATCCGGACTTCAAACAATACAAGAGTGATACACATTCTTAGGCCAGGGCTAGAACAAAGGTCTGGGCTGTGGCTACAATGGGAGGCGTTCAGGACACTGTCTCCTAGGCCCTTTTCCATTTAGCAAGGGCTTGTAATTTAGGTCCCACACTAATCTTCCTTTGTTGGTCAAAGTGTCCTTCCATTTTACCCTTTTGCAGTGTGAGACTAAAAAGTAGGCATCTTTCCACCCCTAGAAGCTGCCAAATGTCTAATCTTTATCCACGCTCTTCTATACCAACCTTTTGAGATAATGACAATAAATACTTTCCTGGCCCCATTTCTTGTGTAATTCCTTGTCAAGTATACCCAACAGCTAATATGGACTAATACACACTTTTATTAATATTAATTATAATATAATATTTTTTCTGCCTTATTTTTTAGATTTAAATGATCATTCAGTATACTTCGTGCCTTTGAATTATTGTAGTCTGCAGTTTTTCCAGTAGTTCTCCACTGAAAAATCATACAGTGCCATCTTTCAAGCCTTCAATAACAAAAATAACCACAATCTCAATAGTTGTAGATGAACATGTGAAAATCTATGGTGGCAGGCATGATATTTATTTTTTAAAATGAACAATTTGGATTATGCAAAAGAAAAACTAACCTTGAAATATATGTTGTTTAAATAAAGGTTTATTTTGAACCCAAGTTACAATGTTCAACATACTTCATTAGGAGGGCTTCCTCCATCTGAGAACTCAGCTAATAGAAATTTTGAACTTTCATATATTGCAATTAGTTCCCAGAAGTGGAGAGGCACTTAGTGAACTGCACATTGTTTAAAAGGCTTCTGGGAAGAAACACATGGCATTTCATTTCACATTTTATTTGTCAAAGCAAGTCATGTAGGCATGCTCAATGTGAAGGGGCTAATAAATAACACTAAAGACTTCTACTCCCACATTCTGGCTTTCTGTGTATCCCAAATACAAATTATTAAACTACATAAAATATTATGTTCTGCTCAATATCTCAACCATGTTTTATATGACTTAGTGAGAAACTAAGGCATGGTAATTTATGTTTTAGCAATGTGAAATACAGAGCTGCAGAACAACAATATCAAGAATCATGATCATTAACCACAGAACTCAATATTCCAAAAATTCTAGGAAAGCAAAAGAGAAACAAGCCTGACCCGTGAGTTTCCAGTCCTGGCTCTGCTTACCTTGAAATCACCCAAATGTAATGTCCTCAAAAAAAAAAAAAAAAAAAAACCCAAAAAAACTAGCTTTATTTATGAGTGTATTCTTACTTCTTATCTAACAAAATGCTTGCTGAAACTTCTACTTTCAGAGTCTGAATTCATTTCTGTGGAGATTCTTGCAGATTTTATCAGGGAAGATCCAACAACCAAAACCAAAACACAATCTAGACCATCAGACCCCACCCAGGCAGACCCTCAAATCTGGTAATACTTTCTGTTCATATTTTTCTCCTGACTCAACACTCAGAGACACAGAAGTATGATACTTTTAGACTCAGAGTGACCAAAAATGGCAAAGAAACTATAGGGACAAAAGGAGAAATTAAGTAGCCAACTAACCACATGGAAAGAATCACCTTTTGGCATGCAATGGTAGGTTTCTATAGCACTGAATATGCTTTCAACAGATATGTGCTTTATAGAAACTATTAGCTGATGAAAATCAAGCATGGATCTGACTATACTCTTGGCACAATTTTTGTTTTCTTATTTTGAAGATGAGGCTGAAGCAGGTAGCCACTGAATTTCAGTTCAGACGTACGTCAAATTTGGTAGACATTTTTATATAGGCTTTTAAAGTACTGATAAAATGATTGCATTACATCTTCATCTGGGGCTGCAGTCCCAGGTTTTAAATTACAGTGCTGAGCACTACTATATGTTTCTCTGTATCACTTATCTACTGTGTGTAGATATTGCTGTGTGTCACTACCCAAAAGTGACAATGAGTCAGTGATTGCTCTAAGCTTAATCATGTCTGTATCAACTCTGGAGTAGGTAGCTTCTCTGCTGATCTTGACTGGCCTATTCAAATACCTGGGGATAGATAGATGGAGGGTTAGTTCATGATGGCCTCATTTCTCTTAAACACACCTCTTTTATGCCTCAAGTAGGTAGGATTGTCACTATGGTAGAGGGAAAGTTCCAAAAAGGAGCAAGATGTTTCTTGCTTGAGGCAGAGATTCAGAACTAGAATACCATGAATTCCTTTGTATTGCACTGACCTAAATACGTTAGAAGGCGAGTCCAAATTCAGAAGAAGGGAAAATACACTCTACTTAACCAAGTGAGAAGAATGACAAACTCACACAACATATTTGGCTTAAGGAGAGGCAATCTACCCCTGCTTTTAAATGTTAAAGCACTGGAGCATGTGTCACATATTCTCTGTAGGTGTACTGAGTTTCACCGAAGAGCAAAAATCAAAGGAAAGATTCTCACTTCTTAGATTGACACAGTTTGCTAATGACTTCTAGACAATAATCTCAACTTGGCTCTTCGTGGTTAATTAGTTAAACCATGACAAAGGCTTTTGATTTTAGAGATGTGAGCATTATAGGCATCATAGTAAAGTGATTGTTTTTGTCACTCAAGTGAAAAGCAGAAACTCATTTTTCTTCTTTGGTTGAGACAGGAGCAAATGAAATCATTATTAATGATTACAAATATTAATTCCCTGACTATAAAATTCAGGTTACTCAGAATATTAATAAGGGGGCATACTAGAATTAAAAGCAAGGTGAACCTAGCTTTTATAACAAGAACAATGGGATAGTGAAATTAATTAAAATGAAACAAAGTCAGAATTGTGTATTTTTTTTAATAATAGGTAATGGAGGCTGTGAAGCCCAAAAAGGACTTTAAAAAACAAGGGGAAACAAGATCAAAGAAAAAAATAAAACAAAATTATGCTCATAGGAATAATACAGATTCAAGTAACTATTGAAAAGTACTCAAATCTGCAGATAACCTGTAATAAGTGCAACTGGGAACCCTTAGGTTGAAAACAGAGACAACATGTAGTTGAAGAAAATTCAGAAAGATTTGAGACAAGAGGACCAAGGAGATTTTTCTAAACTACTTCAAGCAGAATTTGATCACTCACAGGGTAATTTTTGGTTCTCTATGTGTGTGCATGTGTGTGTGTGTGTGTGTGTGTGTGTGTGTGTATTCACAAATTTATGAAGTTAAATCTCTAAAGAAACCACAAGAAAACCGTTCTAAAGAGATCCATGCTAGACAAAAACAGAAAAAACACTGATCTATGTTATATTTTGAGAAAAATTACCCAAACGCTGCTGACGTGATTGGTAAAAGTTGTGCCTCAGTGGCGTTATAAGGGAGAATCCATAGAAATACATTAGGAGAACCAATGGATGAGCACAGAGTCAAGGGTGAAAAGGAAAAGCAGGCATTGTACTCTGTCCTTGTAAATGACAGAGAAATAAAAATGAATAATTAAAAAACCACATTAAAGACACACCTCTCTTGGCCTCTTAAAAATGATTGAGAGCATTCAGAAGAAAAAGAAACAACTGTTAAAGACAGAGGCCAAACGTGGTGGGTAGAACTGATGCAAGTACTGCATAAGATTACCTGGGAATTTCCAAATACGTGGAAAAATAAAATCATAGGAGATGTAGATTGAAAACTAACTCTTCCCACTTAATGAGATCTGGAGGACCCTATCCTAAAATAATTACTGAAGATGATTCCTAAAGAGCAAAAGATGGACAGGAGAGCCCGCCCCAGGAAATGAAAATGAAGAGCATAAAACTATATAAGATGCAATAGCACAGTCATTGTTTTAAATAACTAAAAATAATTTAGAGACTTAAAAAATGTACTCAAAAACTCTAAGGTAAGACCTCCAATGAAATAATAATTCCAGTATTCCCATTGCCCCTGAAAAATTTAACTCCTCCATTTCTAGACAGAAGGTATGGATTGACTCAAAATCTGAAAAACTCAGCAGCCCTGCTTTTCTTAGTTCTTTATTACTAAGCAGCACATAAAGCCTTTCCTTCTTTTTCCACTTGTCCTGCATTTTATGACTGATGTTCATGCTGATGTTCATGATATAGGGGCAGATTGAAACTTGGATACTTGTAAAGTTACGAACTCTTGGGAAGATAAAAGCTTGATCATCCGTCCTCTCTCTGCCTCTATAACTCCTTCATCTCTTCCTTCGTCTCCCTTTCCCTCATTTCACTCTTCTATATAAGCTAAACCTCCCCCTTTATAGGTTTTGCTACATTACTGTAATAAGTTGAATGATATTATGGCTTGCTCATCTGTCTCTTTCATTTTCAAATATTCATATGAAAATATGCCTAGTAAATGGAGAATCTATTGTAGACTCCTTACTAACTCTTTGGAAAAGTGGGTCTGAGGAGACACTTGAGTTTTGCTTTATGTAACACTGTAAGCACACACAAAAAAAGTACCTGCATTCAAAAGAAAGATAGCCCAAGCTGCTGTTGCTGATAGACATTTATCTCTAGGCGGGCATCTGAATGAAATACATGCAACAGTGAATTAGCAGAATATGATGAAAATACAAAGGGTAAGACTTTGTACTTTAATTGAATTGGATTTAATAAGGGAGTTCAGACTTGCTTTTATTCCTTTGAAATAATAATGTGGGGATGTGGATTTTCAGGCAATTCTTACATTCCTGTCAGCATATTAAGATCTATGTTGACATTTGGGCTTCTTACCTAATCTCAGCTCAGCTATATTGAACAAAGTGTCTAAGCACTGTTTCAGATGAGAAATAAGAGAGACAGTGAAATTGTATTCGGTATTGAGGTATACTTTGGGTTCACTTACTGATATTTCATTATAGCCCCATTTCAGAGATCGCCAGGGGTAAAAGTGGGATGCTTACCTTGGACACTAGAAAAATATATAAACAAAAAGGAATTTTTACTGAAGAGGAATTCTGAGAAAGAAAAAACCAGGCAATAATAAGCTGGGCTTGGATCTTCACACGCTGTTGTCCCTAATTTGACTCTTAGGTTCAATGGGATAACAGAACAATAATCTGGGAGTAGTAGAAAATATGATGTAATGGAACGTATGAAACCTCCACTCCATTCCAAGAGATGGAATCATTTTGAAGCATCTTTTATGTTTCCTCTGATGTGACCTTAGAGATGCTGGTTTGTGGGGTGGGTTAATGTAGAAAAGGTCTCTGCTCGTGCATGTGTGAGAAATTTGACTCTCTTAGAGAGGCCAAGTTCCTATGGTGTGTGACCAACTTACGGGGACCTCTCACTTCTTAAGAAATTTCAGGCCCGATTTGGGGGTGTAGCTCAGTGGTACAGTGATTGACTAGCATGCACAAAGCCCCAGATTTGATCCCCAGAAGAAGAAGGAGAGAGAGAGCAGGAGAGAGAGAGAGAGAGAGAGAGAGAGACCCCCAAAGGCCACTGAGTTGACTATATCATCATGAAAATACTCCCTAATTATACATTGCTCCTCACATATTCATAAAGGGTTTGGCCATGTGAATTGCTGTATACAAAAAAAAAACAAAAAAAAACCAAAGTAAGTGATATAATTATCCCACTTCTCCACTTCTAAGTAGAAGCTCTCAGAGTCATTGCGAAGTGATTCCGACTCTTTCTGCCTGTGTAAACTGAACCTGCCATTGGTATTACTCCTCAGCCCGGAGCGGAAATGAACAACTAAGAATGAAAAGACAACCAGACCCATAGTTGAAACACAGCCACAGTCATTTCAGTGAGAGCCAGTCAGACAAGTCATGGCCATTTGAGATGCACTTGTTCCTACAGCATTACTTACATAATGATGATTTATGCAAAAGATAAAGTATTTGGTGAATGTTTAAATTAAAAATAGACATATATATTACTATAGTAAAAGACAGATCACCATTAATTCCCCTCAAAATATCCCTGTTTTTGCTGTTTTTGTTTTTTTTTTTTTTTTCACTGTTGTTCTGCTTCTCTGAAACAAATTCGCTATGTCTTCCAGGCTGTCCTTGAACTTATGAAGTATCACAGATTGGCCTCAAACTCGCCCGGCCTTTTCCTCATTTTGATCTCAGTGAAGTTATTGAATTTTTAGCTTTAGATAAAGCAAGAAAGCAAAATGTGATGGTAGGACTAAGTTTCTATGGGTGACTTTAATACATATTAAATAAATACATGCTTTTAAATATATATATATATATATGTTTCCAAATAGAAATATGTCATCTCAGAAAAAATTGCTAGCTTGCAAACTGATTAGAAGGAAGTTTAGACTATAAAATTTTAAACTCAGAATTGGAAAATGCAACTGATTCCCACTTCTAACAATGAAAAGAAAGAAAGAAAAGAAAAAATACAGAAGTCTATAAAATCTCAACCTACTGGGAAGACCAAAGTCAAAGAGGAGCCATAAAATACATGTCAATGGCTCTGAACTAGCTAACATAACAACCCATTAAATCCTTTTAATTGGACAGTCTTGGAACAGACTAAAGACTTGTCTCAACACAGGCAACCTAATAAATTCAAGTTGATCTTAATTAAATATAAAGAAAAATGTATATCATAAAAAGATCTATGTAAGTATATGAGCATTTGTATATGGCCAAACAAGCACTATCAAACGTTAAGAACCTCAGACTATTATTCAGTTATTTAAAAAAAAAATCCTTGGGCCTGGCGTGGTGGTGCAGGCCTGTAATTCCAGCACTTGGGAGGCTGAGGCAGGAGGATCACCATGAGTTCGAGACCGGCCTGGGCTACATAGTGAGTTCCAGGTCAGTCTCAACTACACAGTGAGACCCTGTCTCAAAAAACCAAAAATAAATAAATAAATAAATAAAAATAAATAAATAATAAATAAATAAATAAATAAAAATAAATAAATAATAAATAAATAAATAAATAAATAAAATCCTTGGGCTAGGGTTTAGCTCAGTGGTGCCGCCACCTGCCTGGCAACTGCAAGAACCCAAGTTCCATCCCTGGCATTAAAAAACAAAACAAAACAAAACAAAACTGCTATTTGCTACAATGTGGATCAATCTGGAGAATCTTATGTAAAACAAGTCAGGTACTGAAAAATAAAAAATACTGAGTGTTTCTATTGATAATGAGGCACCTAAAATAGTTAAATTCATAGAAGTAGAGAGTATTACCATGGTTATCAAGGGTGAAGGATAAGGAAATAGGGAGATTCTGTTTGATGCAGCAGATAAATAAATTCTAGATGCTTGCCGCGAAATGTAGCACTATAGTTAAAAATAGAATATTGCGCATTTCAAAATTTGTCATGAAGGTAAATTTCATGTTCAGTAAATCTCCAGAGAGCAAAACCACAGCCTGAGATAAGCAGAGGTAATCAGTCATAGCCCCGGAACTTGATTTCATGATGAATACTGCAGCTGATGAGAGGAAGTTACTGACGTTACTTAGGTATGAAAGAAACAAATATCTCCATCCGAAGCGTAAACTCTTGCCAACTACACTAACGTGGAACATTAAGAGCTTCTTCCTAAAAGATATTTATACATCCCTGACGCACTGCTTTCAAGCTTGTCGTTTGACTTGTTCTAGTCAATGAAATACCTTTGTTCATCACACACAAGAATCTAGGCTGCTATCCCGGACCTCATTGTCCACAGGGCCGGCCTCGAAGAACTTAAGAGCAGCAGCAGCCATGTGAACATGAGTCTGATGAAGGCCCCTGGTCAGTGTGAAGAGGCTGCCCCGTGGATGTGTCCACTGCTCTGCGCATGGGCAGCAGCCCCTGACCTGGTATTTGTCTCAACAGAAGAATCGGAAGATCAGTTCAGAAGTTAGTAAAATGGGAAAATAGCAGATTATATCACAAGCTTGCTTTGTTTTGTTTGTTTTTCCCCCATTAAGTTTATTGGTACATTTAAGGTGAACAGTACAGTTACATTTATCATCGGGATCTTGTACTTTTACACGATATATCTTGGTTATTTTTTCCCCATTCCCTGTGTTCTCTTCACCCGCTTCACCCTTCCCTATTTAGAAAGACTTTGTTTCCATTTTTTGCCTTTTTTCACATTTTTTCTTTTCCCCTCCCTTTCTCACTTTCCCTTTACACTCTTCCTATTTTACACTCTCAATTGTACCATTTGAACCTTATTTACACTTTTAGTTTTTCACACCAGAGAAACTCTTTGGTATTTACTCTTGTATCCTATTTATTTCACTTAAGAGTATAGCCTCAGTGTGCATCCACTTAGCTATAAATGTTTCTGATTTCTCATTATTTATGGCTGAGTAATACTCCATTTTATTAAAAAAAACACACACACATCTTTATCCAGTCTGCAACTGATGGGCAATTGGGTTGTTTCCAAGTTCACAAACTTGCTTTGTATGGAAGTTTATCAAAAGGAAATTTTCAACTACCAATAGGGTGGGTCTTACCAAAGTACCTCATATTCCAGAACTTAATTGATGAGGTTTTTCCATCACTTCTGTGTTACCTGTGTAATTCCTACCCTTAGGTAGGATCTGGTAGATGATCCATGTTTATAGCAGCACAGTTCACAACAATTAAATCTTGGAAGCAGCCTTTATGTTCATCAACAGATAAATGGAGGGGCCGGGGATTTAGCTCAGTGGTTCGGTGGCCTGCCTTGCAAGCGCAAGGACCCGAGTTCAATCCCCGGTATCCCCCCAAAAAAATAGATAAATGGATTAAGAAAATTTGATACTCACACACAGTGGAGTACTATTCTGTCATAAAGAAGGATAAACGTGTCATTTGTAGAAAAATGGATGCAACTGGAGACCATGATGTCAAATGAAATAAATGAGATGCACAAGCTTAAATATCACATGGTTTTCCTATATGCAAAAAACCCAAAATATGAATAAAGAGCAAAATAAAAGATTGATAATGGGGAACTAGGAAGATAGGTCTTTTGCGAATGAGTAGGGGCAGACCAAGAGATGGAGGGAAAAAAGGGTGAGGGAAGAGAAAATAAGGGGATAAAAAGAGTTAAGATATGTTATGGACACATACCACCTCCCCACAAGAAAGGCCATCATTAAGTACTATAAACATGTACTAATCAAAAAATAGAAAAAAAAAATGACACTGCCCTGCATTGCAAACAACATGAAGTGAAAGCAATGTTAAAGTCTCTCACCTTCAGCTCGTATCCAATGGCCAGAGCACCAGAGTAGCCTTGTAGCCTTAAGGGAAAGTGCACCCTTCTAAGCACCTGCAGCTGGTTTTCTTCTCAGGCTCGGACTCAGTGTAAGGAGAGCGCCCCCAGCAGCTGCAATGAAAGGAAAGCAGCAGATGTTTTCTCTCTGGCTAGACTGAAACCGAATACTGAATGTCACTGCAGCTCTGCTCCCTGCCTGTCCTGAATTGGTCTCTGTGTAGCCCTGTGCCATCCAGCCTGTTCTCAAACCAAACACATTGCAGGGTGTGTCTTACCGTCATTTTTTCATTATGGTACTGACTTAGAATTAACTCACATTAATTTTCTGTAAAGGCTTTGAACTGGGTAATTGGTCCTTCCAATTTTGGGAGTTTTTTCCTTCAATTCAAATGGTGAATGATATCTCTCAGCTTTTTATGCCATTTAATGCAATTAAATAAGAATATATATTAATCAAAAGAGGGTTGGTTATTCAATGTTAAGAATTTCTAAATCTCATTCACGCTTATTTGTCTATCTGTGCGTAACACGATGTTGGTGAGGGGTAGAGATGGGAAAGTACTCCACGGTCGCTCAGGGACGGAGGCAGACACTAGCAACATGAAGTGGCAACATCTGGTTTTGGTGGCCAACATTTTCAATGTGCCAGGGAAAAGAGTACAGATGAATCTCATCCTAGACATTAAAGGCTTCAGCCAGAAACTGACAGTGTCATTTCCTTCCTATCATAGATCACAGCCCCCAACTAATTGCAAGAGTATGGGGAAGCAAAACTCCACCACGTTCCCAGGAGGAAATAATAACAACAGATGGGGAAAGGCCAGCAGTCTACTTAGTTTTGTGGATCTGTAACAACCTACAGTAAACGCCGTCTTACATAAAATCATATTATTTGAACACTATTTTTTCCAATTCTGTTAACTCACTGGAATGATATTCCTTACAATGGCAAACTAAAACAAGTACCAGTGTTGATGTGTTCCACAAACAAAAGCATCAACTAAACATATGTGAGTATTTCTGGATATTTTTGTGGAAACACAGTATTTAAGAAGTAATCATAAGCTCATGAAAATACCTAGAACTGAATATTGAATTAATTTAAAGACAATGAGGGAAAGGAGACATAAAATGGAACAGAAAAACTGCTAGCACAGGATAAAATAAGTAGATAAATTCATTAATAGTTAAGAGTCTTTGATTTGAACTATTTCACCTCATATTCCTGTCTGATAATTAATTAGAATTTGCAGTGTAAATCTGGTTACTATTTGGACTTATAGCTTGAAAATTCAAATATTATATTATAAATAATTTCAATGTTATAAGAATGCATTATTTTTCATTTTAATTACAACTACTCTTGTGGCTAACTCCTGTTTTCCAACTACTTCACTCAGGAGGGCTAATAAAACTCAAAATTGGAGCTTACAGACTGGTATTTATGTGTAAAAGTCAAGGGTCTTCCTCTAAAAACGGTGTACCAAACTAAGAGATCTTGGTAGAGTGATTAAGAATATTTTAAGGGTTAGGATTCATCTTGTGACCATAGTACCTTTCGATAAGGAAATGTACATATTTGTTATTCCTATAGAGTGGTGAGAAGCCTATTTTTGCAGAAAAACATAGGTTGTATGTTCCATAATGTTTGGGAGTATTTGGTCAAATCCTAGTATCTTTAAGTGTTTGAGAAAATATACTGTCTTAAAATTAGGTAAATATGGTAAGAAAAATAAATTCTTTACATATAGAATATATTCTTGAGTACACAGCCTCAGTATTTTCCTATCATTCAGGAAGTGAGCCACTCTCCCAAGTACATAAGATGATTTTAAAGTGTAACTTTGCAGGGGCTAGACTGGTGTTCATTTACATGTAAATGCATTTAAGACATATGTAACATTCATTTATTCATCATGAATTAAAGTTCCAGTTATATTTTATAATTCTCAGACGATACATTTTGAACTATAGTTATGTCACTTGCTATCTACACATCATTTTTGTATGGAAGAAAAAGCAATGTATGCTCTAAAATCCACATGTAAACTTTCTTTCCTAGTATTTCTGTGAACTCCTAAGAGTTTTAGACATTCACTGAAGAAGAAATAGTTCAGTAACAAGCAAGAAAATAAAAACAGAAAGATTAAATGATGTTTTTCTTTTTCACAAAGATAAGGGAAATTGGATTTCAGTTCCATTTGCACTTAAAAGAACTCTAGAATATTTCAGTATGCAGTAGTTTGAGCATCTGAAAGTTAGCTCACTAAAATAAATCTCTAGAGTAAAATGAGAAAAATATATTTTCTTAATTTTAAGACTCTAAAGTCTTATTAAAATGATGAAAAAACTGGGACATGCATGGATCATATATGTTTTTACAATGTGCTAAACACATTTCAGAACTATAAACCACTAGTAAAACTGCATGCTATGATTAGGTATGATTGGATGAAATAAAGTAGGCATAAGGTTCAGTTAAGTACTTCACTGAAAAATAATTCAAAGTAATGAACTGAAAAGAACACTGCTAATTCTCTCAAACAGTAGGAACCAGATAACTTTCTACTAGGGAACACAAGAAGCCATGTAATTTGTTTTACTATGTAAAAATAAATAGATTTACCAAGTATAATAGTAGAGTTTTAAACCAATAAAATGAAAGTGCTAATTAACAGGTACCTGGCACAGCTGAACCAAGAATATTACAAATGTTACAAACTAACATTTTTGAACTTTTAGAAAACAGCATGTATTAGCACAAAAGCTTTGTCCAAACAGGAAAAAAAAAAAAACAAATTTTAAACTTCATGATATTGAATTTTATGATTTTTAAGTCTGGTCAAAGGTAGTATAACATTTTATTGACATCAATCAGATTAAAATAAAGAGTAGGAACTATCAAATTAAACCTTATGCCTCTGAATTTGATAGCTTGGTAGCTATTCACAGTGGCTAAGTCTATGAAAGTAAAACAAGGAAGCTAGTCTGTATTTATTATTATAATACAAATGCCCCCCAAATATTAAAATATTGAAAATGGTCTGTTCAATGAAGAACTCAGAAAACAATAGCATGAGAACATGTGAAGAATGTTTACATTAGTATGAATAACAACAGTTACACAAAACAACAAAACATACATAAACAGTTTAAATTTTCAATCCTATTAGGTCTATAATCTTCTCCTCTACCAGCTGAGCTATTAAAGGGTGTACTAAACTTTCAATTCTAAAAAGAGAGTTCTTTTTAAAAATGGTAAACAACAGTTATAAAATTAATATATACCTTCCAAACTTCATCTTTCAGATAAAACCAAATATCCAGGATTAGAAGGGTATGAAATTTCATCACAGAAATTAGCCTGCCACACAGCTACACTGATGTTGGTAGAAGACTGCGGTCAGAGGTAAGGAATGGTTCATTAACACAGCACTAATAATATCCAGAATATTCACATTCCCAGCCGGGCCTGGTGGCACACGCCTGTAATCCCAGCCCTCAGGAGGCTGAGGCAGGAGGATCGCTGTGAGTTTGAAACCAGCCTGGGCTACATTGTGAGTTCCAGGTCAGCCTCAACTATATAGTGAGACCCTGTCTGAAAAAACAAAACAAAACAGAATATTCACATTCCCTGTGTCATTTCCCTAAGGCCCAGTTCCCACAAGGCCTTGTGTCAAGAGGGCCAATTAACATCTGCGGACACGCTCTAGTGCTGAAAGCTGTAAGTAAACTGGCAATTTGCTCCTGACTGCAGCACTATTTATGTCTTTCCACATGGATTGCTATACAAATATCTCTGAAAATATATGCTTGGAAATTACTAAACATTTACCACAACATGCTGACCTGATCATGTGATTAATACTTGCTGTCCCCACTCAATTGTAAGTGGATTGAAAGATGGCAGGAGAACCATTTCGACTCATATTTCTCAACCTTCACTCAACATATGTATTAAATTAACTGCCGACTTTACCACTGTATGGACTTTAAAAGGAAACAGTTGTATAACAGTGGAAAACTATTTGTTAAATAATATTATAAACATGCATTTAAATTTGCCTTTACATGACATGAATATATTTTTATGCAAATTTTATGTGTAAAGTGTGTCCATATTGTGTTATTAAGCAAAATGGGTAGACCAAAAACAATACAAATGGTGTATTACAATTTAAAGGTACAAATGCAAAAATACATGAAAATAAATAGATCAAATATCTGGATGACTGGATTCAACACTAAATTTTTACATAATTGTATTTTCTATAGTTTCTAGGACAAAAATTACACATAATATATAGTTTGTGAAATTTAGCCTATGACTACAAAGACTTATGTACAAAACGCCCACAATCTTCACTGCAGAAAATATTATGCACCACTTTCAGCACAATTGAATGATTTTAAAGATATAAATATGTGTATAAAATCCTGTGGAGACTAGAAATACATACATTAAGCTTATAGTATCATACTAATGATGTAAAAGGCCATGTAAAATCACATTGGAAATTGCAAAATATATTTATGCTTCCCACCTTTTATTACACAAATAAATCAATGGAATTTTTCCCCTTATATAAACATTCACACTTATAATAAATATTCTCATACAAATCTGAATTTGCTCTACGGTTACAAAGCCATAGTTGTTGCTACAGAATGAAAGAGATATTCATGCTTTATTTTCTACTACAGTATGCTTTATTTAGATGGCCTAAAGGAGTTATAAGTTGTTGCCTAAGTACATACTTACCTGAACTCTGGAGAATGATGTTACTGCTGAATAAAACAATGTTTGAAACAGAACTTGATTATTTTCATTTTGACTATGGTGAAAAATGTATACAGGGAGATTTGGAGAGTAACGATATGAATTGAGTTGGCTCTCATTTTTTTAGCTCTTCAATGTAATTTCAAACCTTTTAAAATTTTTTATTAGTACATGTTTACAGTATATGTTTATGTTTCCTGTGGAGAGTGGATACACATGTACGAGTAAAGAAAGAAGCATAATGAATAGAAGTAATGTTTGCCATAGAAAAATCTGATGCCAGTCCTGAAAATAGTTAAAATATAAAAACAAGATAATTGTCTAAGCAAATTTGAACTATCAGTTGAATTATGCTTACATTTAGCATCAGGAACAAATTTTACTGATTTATATTGATTGCAATCAGTGTAAAAAGTGTGACTTATGAATTTCTAAATTAAAAAATGAATAATAAGGTCAACTTATGAATGGCTTGAATATTTTCCTTATTTCTATAATGGGTAGTCACTATTACAATAATAGCCATGAATTTTAAATTCTGATTATCATGTAATAATTACACATTAATAAGGCATAATATCACAGTTCAACACATGAATATAGCATATGCTGATCAAATCAGAGCAATTAGTATTTCTTTTTCCTTGTCATTTAATTTTAACATTAAGCATTTTTAAATAGATTTGTTGTTTGTAAAAGAGTATTAGAGAAACATGTAAATAATGAACGAATATTGACATGAATTCTGAAATGAATGTGGCAGTTTAAATGTATAACTCTAACAAGTCCTCTCCCTGAATCCAACCCTAATTAAGCAAAAAGGAGAAGAGCAGGAAGAAAACAGATACCCCTCAGGGATGTTCTTACACCGTATCACCGATACTGAGGGATTTGTTGAGGCTACAGAATACAAAGCTAACCATTCAGGAGTTCATTGGGAGCTTTCTTAGCGGAAATTATGGTGTCCCTATTATTTTCCCTTTATGTTTGGAAATGAAATCTACAAACTTCAGGACTCCAATGGAAAAATGCAAGTCATTCCTTTGTTCAGGTATCACATAGAGAAATGGAAACTTTAAACCATTCTAAGTGGTAGAGGATAGGAAAGTACAAGTGGCCACTCCAAACCAAAAGCCCAAAGGGTTAGTGCTCTTCTCTGAAGTCCACTTATAAGTAATAAAGAACTTTCAAGAGGTATGACTGAGCAGGCACTGGACTGCAAATAAAGAGGGTCTGAAGCCCACTGTGTACCTGGAGCAGAGAAATGAGTAACTGGAACTCTGGTTAGAGAATAACGAAAACCTGGACATTCTGAATACTGGAAAGAGCCAGGCAGAGACAGAGTTCCAAAGACCTGACACCTAGAATCCTGGTTTCTTCCCTAAGACTTCGAGATGGTAAAAATAATAATATTTACTAAATAGATTTCCTCTTAATTCCTAAGAAGATTTCAGCAGTAGGAATGATAAACAGGGATACAATACAAAACTATCTATTGTTTTTTAAACAATCACCAGGCCTGAATAAAAGATGAGAACCAGAGAGCAGGAGGGGGAGATAATGCAAATTTTCAGAGGCAAAAATTAAAGAAAAATGAATTTTTGTGAAATAAGGTTAAAATTATAAACTTGAACACCAGGAAGAAGTTGACTAGAAGAATAAGGTGAGGAGGATAAAGAGAGAATTGAGCGGGAAAAGGGAGATGAGAGGGAAGAAGAAAAGACAGGGCGGAAAGGGAAGTAAAAACAAAATGGAAGATGAGAACTGAAACAGAGAGACCATGTCTCCAGCCTCCAAAATAAGAAACTTCTTCAACTTGTTTCCTTAGCTTCTAAACATTTTATTTATATTTTTTTATTTTTTTAATTTTTATTTTTATTCACAAAAAAACTATAGAACACAATATATTTTATGTATACAATGTGGAACAGCTCAATTAAGGTAATTAATATAAACATCATACCATAGATTTCCCGAACTATAAATAAAGCAAAATAATTTTCCCTTGTGGAAAAAAAAGAGGAGTTAAGTGAGGAAAACTTTGAATATGCATTTGAAATGGTTTAACAACATTGTAGATCAGGTGATGATGTTAGCCAACTATTGAAAAATAACCAGTAGTTCTAGATACGGTCACTTTTTAAAGCATCTACAATTTATCTAAAAACGTTGTGGAATACCAAAATAATTATGGAAACTTGAAGAAACTTACTGAAGACTAATGTCAACATTTGTATTAATGGGCTTGCCAGAAATGTGAATTTAAGTGCTGTTTTTTAGATAACACAGGAGGAAGAGGAGAAAACTCAGTTTATTTAAATGAACAGTCTAAAAGGACAAGAAAACTACACACTCACAAAAGAAGACTTGTTATAGAATTGTTTCAGAAACTGGTAAGGATGATGGGATAAGTGTTTTCAAAGTAAAGGGGAGTATACTTTAAGGCAGATTCATGGCAATACATCTTTTAATGTAATATAGTTTTAAAAACTTAAACATTCGCCATACTGTTTGTCACACTTTGAATATCATATCTAAATTCAGCATTAAATATGCAATTTATTTCTTTGTAATCCTCCACGCTTCTTGTTCTCATCAATTTTCTGGTTTCTAGATACAAATAAAGCACTAGTGGACACAGGGCTCTGGAGAGATGTCGGATCACTACTATGAAGCAATTGCAATAACTGCCAAAATCAGACCCCATGTCCACCTAACTCCTCAATCTCACTGTCTCCATTGATATGAATAACACAGATTTCATTTAGTTAATCTCTAAGATGTTAGGGCCATTTGTATCATCAGCAGTTAGCTCATCACAGCAGTTTCTTGTCTGGTACAAACATTTGCCATTATTTTTTATTTTTCTTTCCTCTATTCTCATTTGATTTTATAGCGTAGAAAAACAGAAAGAATGAACATTTTGATATCTTTTGAGTCATCAAAGAAATCAAAATGGAATTTAAAAAATTCTCAATACAAACAAAAATGGAAGCACAACATACAAAAACTTATGGGATACAACAGAAACAATATTAATAGGGAACTTTATAGTGATATGCACCTACAACAAACAAGAAAGAAAATTCAAATAAGCAACTTAATATTGCATATTGAGTATTTAGAAAATCAAGAACAAATCCAACCCAAATTTATAGAAAAGAAATATTGATTACAGCAGAAATAAGTGAAATGCAAACAGTGCCAAAGATCAATGAAACAAAGAGTTGGTTCTTTGAAAAGATAAACAAAATCAGCTAGCCTCTAGCTAGACTAATCAAGGGAACAAAGAGAAAACCCAAGTAAATATAATTAATGATGAAAAGAAACCTTTCAACTTACACTACAGAAGTAAAGGGTCATTAGAGATTATTATAAAAAATTATAGTCACATAGCAAAATGTACTAAGTTTTGAACACATATTAATTATCATACTGAATCACAAAGACATGAGAATCAGAAAAGACCAATGAGTAATGTAGTTACAAATCAGTAATAAAATGTCTCCCAATGAAGATCACAGGACCAGATGGATGCTGTATTTTACTAAACTTTAAAGAGTTTTTTCAAAGTATTCCAAAGAATTAGTTGGGAGGGGACCTTTACAAACTCATTTCATAAGGTGAACATTACACTTTTGTGAAAACCAGAGAAAGACACAAGAAAGAAGAGAGCAGAGGCAGAGAAGAGAGGGGAGGAATGAGATGGGAAAAGAGGGAAAAAAAGGAGGGAAGGAAAGAATGAAGGAAGGAGAGAGAGAAAGAAAAAGGAAGGAAGGAAGGGAGAGAGGAGGGAGAGAGGGAGGGAGGAAATAAAACTAGTACAATGTCCCCTAAACAAAAATTCTCAACAAAATACTAGCAAATCCAATTTAATAGTATATTAAACAGGTTATTCACATTATCAAGCTTTATCAAGGACAAAGAATGGCTCAAAATATGCAAATCAATAAACAAAGTACATCATATCAACAAAACTATATTATTATCCCAATGGATACAAAAAATGATAAAATTCAACATCACTTCATGATAAAAGCCACAAACAAATGAGATGTAGAAATGTACCACAACATAACAAAGGTTATATATGACAAACACATAGTCAACATCGTATGAAATGAGAACAAGCTAGATGTATTTCCTTTAATATCAGAAACAAGACAAGGATACCTACTCTAATTGCTCTTACTTTTTGTTTTTTGTTTGTTTGCTTGCTTTTTTGAGACAGGATCTCACTATGTAGTTGAGACTGACCTGGAATTCACTCTGTAGCACAGGCTGGTCTCGAACTCACAGCGATCCTCCTTTCTCAGCCTCCCAAGTGCTGGGATTACAGGCATGCACCACCACACTCAGCTCATTGTTCTTCCTTAATATAATTAGAAGTATAATTCAAAATGATTAGGCAAAATGAGTAAATAAAGGCATCAAAATAGGAAGGGACAATGTCAAACTATCCCTGCTTAGAGATTGTCTTAGTTACTTTTCTCATTATTGAGACAAAATATCTGACACTCAAAAGAAGAAGCTTTTTGAGGTTTCAGTTGATGGTTGGCTGGCTCGATGGCAAGTGGCGTGGTGGAGGAGAAACAATCCATGGTATGGCAAGCAGAAGGCAGTGAGCATCAAGCAGCAGCAAGAAGCAAAAGCAGAGGTGAAGCAAGCCTCCTTTTCCCTTTTATCTCACCCAGGCTACAGGACTTTTGGGTGTTGCCTTCCCATTAGGCACACTCAGATATATGCTAATTCCAATCAGTGGGCTAATTTAGTACTATGCACCCACAGTCCAAGTATCACAACCCCTCATTCCAACCAGCTCCAAAAGTCCCCACTGATGAGCACATGAGGCTTCGGAGGAACACTTAGATACAAGTGTAACACAGATGATATGGTTCTCTATGGAGAAAGACTCCACAAATGACAATTAGAATGGATAAATAAATCCATTAAGACAGTATACAAAATAAACACAAAATCAGTAGCTTTTCTATATATTAATATTGGAAATTCATGAGAAAATAAAACTATAAAAGCATTTCCATTCACAACACCTACAAATAGTAAAGTACCCAGAAATAAAGTTGATCAGGAAGTGAAATATACATACAATGAAAATTATAAAATTCTGGTAAAAGAAAGTGGAAAACATAAAAAAAATGTTGCAAAGACATCTCATGTTTATAGATTGGAAACATTAATACTGTAAACATATCCATACCACCTAAAACAATCTACAAATTCAATCCATCCCCATCAAAATACCTGTAATATTACTTACAGAACTAGGAAAAAAATATGAAATTCATATAGAAGCAAACAGACCCAGAAAAAACAAAGCAATTTTGAGCAAAATGAACAAAGCTGGAGGCATCACAATTCCTGACTTTGAAATATACTGCAGAGCCACAGTAATGCAAACAGCACAATATTGGCATAAAGACAGACGTATAGACCAATGAAAGAGAACAGAGATCCCAGAAACTAATTCTTGCATTAGATCCAATTAATTCTTGGCAAAGGTATCAGAAACACATTTGAAAGGGGGCATTTTCTTTAATAAGTGGTTACCCGTGAGTAGACTACTTAAACTTGACCCCTATCTTTCACCTTGCCCTGGAGCACCTGCACTGGAACATCTATCTTAGAAAAGACAAGTCAAATTGATAAACTACAGTTAAAAAGAGACAAAGGTACACATACAAATAAATTAGAATTAAAGGATAAATTGGTATAGGTACTATAAACAAGGAAACATAATGAAGTAATTATAAATTTAGGTCAACATTTGTAAAATGAATGTATCTCTAGATAAATTTAATTTACCAATGCTAGTTTAAAAATATGAAGCTGAAGTTTTAAAATCATTAAGTATTGAACCAGTGGTCAGAAAGTCTTCATGAAATAGTCCTGTTGGGAGACATTCCATCTGTCTCTCCATATGTTGGTCCATATGTTGACAATTTTCTGCAAGTAAAGTTACTAACTGGTTTTCTTCTGCACTTTATTTTCAAAAATGTTGGCAGAAAGAAATGGAATGTTTCTCTCCAAGGCAAAGAAGCAGTTCTCTTGTTCTATTGCATGACAAAGATTATATCTCCTTTTACACATGCTTCCTACTTATTATAGGAAATTTGAGATCTCAAAACTTTATGTTTTTCCTCATTATATCTTCTAGCTGGCCCTATTCAGAAATCAAGTCTTGAGAAATCTGCCAAAATGTTGAGATTCTGACCATTGCTCTTGCTGTGCCCAATGCAGTCCTTTATCTTTGACTCTGTTACCCACAACCTTGTTGTCTTGCAGGTAATATTTTAGATCTTTTACAGCTCTTCTAAGATGAGAGTTTCACATATGACACTTTCAAACATTCAAGAAATGATTTCAACATTTCACAAAAACTCTTACAAATACTAAGTATTTTATTTAATTAACCAAAATTCAATCTTTAAAGAAACTTTCCATTTGAATGATTTGACTGCTGAATTCAACCAGACATTCAAAAAATTAATTCTGATTCAAGATAGAATGTACTGATTACTTTAAAATGTACTCAAACATTTCCAAGCAGTGTGAAAAAGAGAACACTTGAAACCAAATGTGAAGGACATAGCACTGCTACACTCAAGCATCCCTTCATCCAGGGAGGTTTTCCTCAGTTGATATGAGAGCTGTTAACAGGCAGCTTACAACTGTGAAGTCCCTTAGGATTTTCCCAAAAAGCAAGCTACTGCCTGATTTGGAGGACTCTGGTTCCTGCTAGATATCCTAGACACAAGCCTTTGTCAGCATAAGCTCCAGAAAACACAGCCTGACACACCGAAAACAGGAAAACTACAGTTGATTTTCTAATTTAGTATAATATAAAAATCTTGTGACAAAATAGCAAACTGAGATAATTTATATTGAAGAAATGATTGCTATGCCTTTAATTGAAAAAAAAAACAGACAAATGACATGTAACAACAGAGTTAAATAAAACACTCTAAAATTGCAGGCATTCCCCCTTATTTATTTACTTATTATTACCCAGTGGTAGTTTGTTTCCTTTGATAGAATATTAGTCTCACACTGGTGACATTTAGTGCTTCCTTCAGTCTACTAGGTCACTGCAAGATTCAGAAGTTTACATCATTTTATCATTTCCTTTATGTTTGTATATCTAGTTGTGATGAGCTGAGAGAATTTTGTTCTAAAATGAAATGTTACTCAGGTAGTATATTTTTCATGTTGCACTGATTGATTTTTAAAATTTGAATGATGTACAGGCTTTAATTTGTTATCAATATTTACTCGTTTTCTAAATTCTTTGTGAAATAAATTTAATTGTCTGCAAAAATATATATGAGATGACCTCACAGTAAACTTGAGTTTTTCAAGAAATTGTGAACACTTTTAACATTAGAAAATATTTTGAAGAATTTATTTTAAATTAAAGGAGACTACAGTAGAATTTTTTCAAAAAATTCAGAAAAATATGACTGATCTATTTTAATATCCTAAATGGCATCATAATAATAGCATTCTTAGCAAGCTGTTACTGGATAGGAACTTATTAATTTGACAAAGAGTGTCTCAAAATCCCATAACAAATATAAAATTTATTGGCAGAAATGAAAGTTTTCACATTTAATTAATAAATAAATGTTCCATCTACCCAAATGATTTAATCAACTTAATGTTGAAGGTTCTAAGACATATATTAATACAAGAAATAATTATAATTACACTATATAAAAAACTATTATCATTTAAAAATTATATTATTTATATGTAAAATCTAAAGTTATATATACATGTTACTATTTTAAGAAGAATTAAGTTGGTGTTGAATATAAGTGGATAAATACTGGTGATATTTCTACTTTCCAGCAAAAAAAAAAGAACAATAACTTAAATTTTGAAAATACTATTTAAATAGCACAAGAAAAATAAATTACACAAGGAAAAATCTAAGGAAAGACCTACAAAATCTTTGTAAAAACAATTTATTAATAAAGACATAAATAAATCATTGTAGTAAATGCACTAATTCTTCCCAAACCAATATATAGGATAAATGCAATCTCATTATAAACACATATTAAGAGTTATTTGTGAGACTTCATATGCTAATAAGTATTTTTAGGGAGCGCAGAATAAGACAACCAAGATTCTCTTCAAAAACAAACAACAAGGACTCATACTGGTTTTGAGATTATTTTTCACATTATAGTAATTTAAATATTGCAACAATAGTGTTCACATAGGGATAAGAAAATAAGCGAGGATAGGTCGAACAAAGACTAACTCATACATAAATTCTTGATATATGACAGAGATAATATGGCCCACCAGTGGAGAATCATGAAATTATTTTATTTAAATATTTGTCATGCAATGTAGGTCCCTTCTAGGTCATCAGTGGAGTTTGGTACTAATTTCACAACTTCATCACAGCTTAAAGAGTGAGCACGGCTAGAACAAGTAGAACGCCAACATAGAAACAAATGAAGAAGAGAAGCCACTGGTGTTCTGCTGCTGGAATCTAAAGCACTTGATATAATAAGATGAGAATGAAAAAGTGGTTACTATAGGCTTGGGAATGCAGACAGAGGAGGTATGGCAAACGCTGATCTGTGGGCACTAAGTTACGTTTTTACTGTATTAAATTTGTTGGTACATTTAAGGTATAAAATACAGTTGCATTCATCATTGGGATCTTGTACCTTTACATGACTTATCTTGATTCTTATTTTTCCCCATTCCCCAGCCCTCCCTTCAGCCCCTGCACCCTTCCCTGTTTACAAAGACATTCTTTCCTGAGTAGTATTCCATTTTATAGAAATAAATACGTCTCACGTGTAAATACCAAATGGTTTCTCTGGTGTGAACAAACTATAATAGTACATAAGATCCTAATGAGATCATTGACAATGTGAAATAGAAAGAAAAGGGCTAAAGGTGTAGGGAAAGTGGGAAGGGGAGGGGAAAGGGAATAAGGGAAAGAAAAAAAATAGGAGAAAATGAAAAAATGGAAATAAAATGTTTGTAAATGGGGAGGGGAGGAGAGGGTGAATGGAGGGCAGGGACAAGGGGAAAAAATGAGAACCAAGAACTGTCATGTAAAGGCGCAAGATCCCAATGATGAGTGTAACTGTACTGTCTACCTAAAATGTACCAATAAACTCAATGAGGAAAAAAAAAGACATTCTTTCCTTTTCACATATTTTTCTTTTCCCCTTTTACCTTTCCCCTACCCCTCCTACTTCCTCTACTCTTTTAGACTTTACTTCCTATTACACAATATGAATTATACATTTTGATCCTTATTTATACTTTTGCTTTTTCATGACAGAGAAACTACTTGGTATTTATATTAATTTCACTTAAAGTGTGACACTAATTTCACTTAAGATCATGGCCTCAAAGCACATCCATTTAGCTATAAATCTCTCTAGTTTCTCATTCTTTATGGCTGAGTAGTACTCCATTTTATTAAAAAACTAAGTTATAGTTAGAACCAGATCAGAAGTTCTGATGTGCTTTTGCACAACAGGATGAATACAAATAATATCTGTACATTTCAGATAGTGAAAGGATTTTTAATGTTTTTAAGATAAATAGTAAATGTTTGAAAAGGTACACATATTTGCCATTATGTAAACACTTCACAATGTATACATGTACAGAAAGATCAAATATGTACAATTATTATGCATTTCAATGTTTTCTTTAGAAAATATATAACTTATAAATGTAATCCTGCTAAAAGTTTTTAAATTCTACTAAGCCTAATGAACATACAAGTGACTTCTGTTTATCATAAATCTGTTTCCTAATAGTTCATTTTCCTATTCCTGTTTACCAAAATTCCACTATATTATATTTTTCCACATGTTCGGCATTCAGAAACGTTAAAAAAATATAAAACTTAGCAATACATAAATTCATGTGGCAAACGTGAAGACTGGGCCAAGGTGTTTTTGAATCAAATACATAAACCTAAAAATTGTTATTTTGAATTACAGTAATGATCAAAATTAGAAATGAATATGTATACTACCCAACTCTTGAAAGTATTCTTTAGTGTCTCTAAAATATACTTCTTTGAATAATAAAATACGTGAATGTAAATGAACTGACAAATGTAAAAAGCTTAAAATTTTGCTCTAATAAACCCTAGCAATCCCTTCAGAGCTAAATTTCTCTTTTAAATACATAATTCTGGAAATTTAATCTACAAATTATCAAATCAGCAGTGATATTTAAAAATGGATATTCAGAGTACAGACCTTTATTGATGTTAGAATTCTAAGCTCTTGGAGATGCTGCCTTTGTCTCTAGACCAAGAACCTTACTTTTGAAGGACCCAGATGAGTAACTTAACTCTTTACAATAAAGTACTCTTACTTGGTCTTTACTGTTGTGTTAATATGGAAAAGGGGCGGGGGGTATAACAAACAAGGAAGAAGGAAATAACTTCCCTTGAAAGAAAAATCTCAACAGAAAGATGTGAGAATACTGATTTTTCAATAGTAAGTCAATTCCCCAGCCTGTTCACAGTTCGAGTAATGAAATTCTAAAACATTCTGCCTAGAAATGACCTAGAGCATCCTGAGTGAAGACATCTTGAAATTTAGGGTATATTATAGTCTCTATCTAGATGTCCCTCTAAAGCCTCATGCACTCCAAGGCAGGGCTTCTGGAAGGTGATGAATTGGGGGTTCCTACAGCTAAAAGAGATGTTAGAGAGCGGTCCTTCGCCAAAGACGCCGGTCCCTGAAAGCTGCCTGGAGGTGTATCGCTGCTTCCACGGTTCCTTCCTTCACTCTCTGCTTCCTGCTCTCCACATCAGCAGTTTTCCTCTGCCCAGGTCCTTCCTTCCACCTGGCGGTTTCTACGTTTGAGCTTGATGAACTTTGACTAAAACTTCTGAAATGTGAGCCGAGATTTAAATGTCTCCTCTTTTAATTTGTTGGTGTTGGCTACTGATCTCCAAAGGTGAGACAGTGAGAAAGATAGGATGTAATTCCAGGAGCAGAGGAGCCGCGGAGAAGCAAACTCCAAAGTCTGAGCATGAGCTGTGCCAGCATCCAGGGGACTACTGCACTATGTAGGCATAGAGTAGCGACGGCAAAACGCCGGGTTGTTGCTGAAGCCCTAGTAAAATGCCACGTCGATGGGGTGAGGGTGCACAAGGCGGCCTTTCTCTTCATCTTCATGCGAAAGGGTCTTGTTTTCTCTTTTTTTCCACTAAGTATATCGTTAGCTAATGGCTTTTCATAGACATTTCAGGTTACAGAAGTTTTCTTCTACATCTATATACCCAAGAGTTTTTATGGGGTAATGGATGCTATGCTTTCTTCAAAAGCTTCTCATAATCTTGTTTTCCCGTTTATTCAATGAATATAAAGAATTATTTTTATTTTTAAATGTGAAAGCAATATGTTATTCATTAAAAACTCCCTGAAGTTGGAATCTATTCCCTTTTATATATTGTATTCAATAGTAATTTATTTTAAATTTCTGTTATTCATTGTTCTGTAGTTTCTCTTCTTATAAAGTGGGGCTTTCTCAGAGTAATGTGGGCCTCCTAAAATGAATTGGGAAATAAACTCATCTCCCTTAGCTGAAACAGTTTTCAAAGCGTTGCTATTATTTCTTTCGTCGATATTTTCTGGAATTTACTAGTGAAGCTGTGAGGGCCTACATATTTTTATTCTCTTTGTGGGACACAGTTTAATTATGGATTTAATTTCTTTGCCTCTGTAAGATTATTCAGATGTTCTGTTTGTTTTGAGTCACTTATAATCGGTCTTTCAAAGAATCTGTTCATTTCATCTCAATTGATAAAAACATTATTGAGTTGATTGATGCTGTTCTTGAGTATTTCTATTCTGTTAACCATCGAGTAAATTTCTTATATAAGCTTCTTAAAATTTTACATCAGTTAATGTAGACCTTTCTAATTTTTTCAGTATTTAAAAATATAAATATCTCTCCAGCAATTAATATCTCAAAATACTTTATATTTTTATTTTCAATATTATGTAGTTTAAAATATTTTTTCTTTTTTTTTACCTAGTTCCCTGTGCTACTTAAATTGTGATTTTAATTTCCAAGTACCTGTAATTTTTCAGGTATTCTTCTGTTATGAATATCTATGGTAATTCTGTTTTTATCAGATTGTACACTGTGAAATTTCAATTTTTTCAAAATTTATTTGTTTTATGTCCAAACACATGGTGATTTTTTTTATACTGTACCATATGAACTTGAGAAGGATGTATGCTTTGTGTTTTCTAGAGCCTCTTTTAATTCAATTGGGATGATAATATTAGTCTTCTAAATCCTTACAGTTTTTACGCCTATTTGTTCTATCACTTTTCTGAGACAGTAGTTGAAATTTTCAAATAAAATTGTAAATTTGATTGAGTGACACACTGTACGAGACGTATTGTGGCTGCACATTCAGTGCAGCCATGAAGCCCACTCAGACATACGTGGACCGAAACAAGGTTTCACCTGGCCTGCAGACTTCAAGGAGGCAAGGCCACCTCAGCACAGGTGTGATTTTCACGAACCATTAAAAGATCTTAAATTCGTTTTAAGGCTTAAATTCCTTTTATGAAAGAAATACCTAGTACATAATTCAGAGGGGACACAGATACAGAGTCTCTGGGAACCGCCTATAGATGACGACTCTCGTTCAGCCAGTCTCGGGTCCTGAATGCGTTTGTCCCACGCCGAGAGTCTGTTTCCATCATCTGTCATGAAGAGTGCTGCCGCAGAGGTCTGCTGAGCCTCAGTCTCCATGTAAAACTCATCTGTGGTGCAGATTGGGTGAGGAAGCCCCTTAACTGGAACCGTGAAAACCCCTGAACACAGCCAGCCTCTCAAATTTTCACATAAGAATATCTATCTTTCGCACCAAATTTTTCTAGATATTGCATATGAGGCTGTTACTTGTGTGTTTCTGTTGGCTGGTTGGTTGGTTCTTTGGGTCGGTGGTTGGTTTCTTGACATAGGGCCTTGTGGTGCAGTCCAGGCGGACCTTGTACTCCTGATGTAGCCCAGGCTGGCCTGGAATTCAGCGATCATCGGCCTCAGCCTTTCGAGTGCTGGGACTACAAAGTGTGCACAACCATGCCTGGGGAGTTTTGTATGCTTTTGCTAAACCCAATGTGACAATCTGTATATATTTTAGTTGAAGTTGGGGTCATTTTTTAAAATTTAATGGAACTACTGAGGTAGCTAGGCTTGAATATAGTTAGGCTTCCTGTTTTGTTTTTTTCGTATTTTGTCGGGTTTTTTTTTTGTTTTTTTTTCCATTTTCTGTCAGTTTTTTGTTTCTTTGTTTCTTCAAAAAGGAAGAATGGGAAAGGAAGGAGGGAAAAAGGGAGGGAGAAAGAAAGCAACAAGGCAGGAAGACTGGAAGGAAAACATAGTATATCTAGACTTTTATACCTCATGGTAAAATTAAAGTTTGGGTCAATACAATAAGAAAACAAAAACATCATATAATAAGATTATTTATCATCACACTTATCTTGGAGGTGATGCTATCAGTTTTCAGGGTTTTTATTTTGTTAGTAATCAACATAGGTAAGAATATTTTATGAGTAATTACATAATCAATTTATGTTGAAATACTAAAATGTTTAAGACAAAGAAAAATATAAATCACTAAAATCTCTAATGTAGCCAATACTTATTGGACAGAGTCCAAAGAACCGATATATAATTCTAATGGAGAGTGAGTTTTATTTTTAAAAATAGGTGAATTTTCCTTTTTTTCTTTGGTAAATCTCTAAAAAAGAATGTCTTAAAATATTAATCTTTATAATTAAAAATGTTCAAGACAAAAACATAAAAAAACTAAAGTTACATGCAATAAATGCTGCTAGTATAACAGAAATTAAAAGAATTCATAATTTATAGTACATCTCAAATTTATCCTATTTGAAAAGAAATTTTACTATTACCTTCCAGGTTCCACATACAATTTCTCCTACTTTGACTACTGCAGTGAACTCCAAATTAGACTCCCGATTCACATCTAATCCATTATCTACTCTTCTAGGGCCAAGCTCCTAAAAACATAAATTCATCATGTCCCTACTGGCCTTGAAAAATTTCTTAGTGTCTTCAAAATAAAATTCAGATTTCCTACCATCCCTTACAGGAGCGTTCATGATCTGACCTTTCCCAACACAACTGTTTCCTTCCATACCTGTCCCACAGTGCAAATTCCATTTCACCTCTTAATAAATCCTCTGGAAGCTTACTTTTTCTCAAATGGCTTTCCTCTTGATAGTCCTTCTGCTTGGAAATTTTTCTTTAAATGAACATTTTCCACCCAACTTTATGCATATATTAATTCTCAGTTTGAATACCACTTTCCTTCAGAAACTTTCCTTAAAAATTTTGATGTGTCATAGAAACTTTTCCAGGTATATTTCAAAACACACACCTTAGTGTGGCAATATGTTATAACAGTCCATTTTCATACTGGTGTCTTTTCCCTACACTGAAAGTTCAGGGATGGTGACTTCCATATTTGCCTCGGCCATTGCCATATCATAAGACCTAATAAGAATCTCCCAGTGAATGTTTACTGATATAGATCAACCATATTTATGCTGACTTTCATAGCACAGGTTCATCTTTTATTAAGATTACAAAATTGTAAAGGAAATGGATAATTCCTAAATGTCTTATTACCAGAGTTTCTATAATTCCGTGCACTTCCTGTTTTTTCATGTTATAATGTGTATAATCTGAAGATAGCCTTGAGTGGGCAAAGTGAGCTCAGATGACATTAAATTATGTTATATTAAACTGTATTTTAAAAGTAAGACATTTTTACATTTATTTAACTGAAATTAATTTGATTCTGAAGGAAGTATGAGGAACGCAATCACAAATAAGTTATTATTTATGCCCTCAAGTATCAGAGGCTAAAATTGAAGGATTCTGGAACTATGCATTAGTTTTAGTTATTCACATGCTTTGAGATTCAGTTTTCTGAAATTCAATTATGAAAATCGTATCTTTCTTATTCATCATGTAATGTCAAATCTAGTGCAAGAATGCCTGACACACAATAGTTAATTGTTTTGAAAAGTGTGTGAACATGAATAAAGAAATAAATAAAATATGCCTCCTGCCGAAGATACATTGAAGATGAAATAAGAAAATATATAAAATATTTAGTATAGCTGCATGTACTAATTCAATGAAAAATTATAATGGCCTTTAAAGAAACAATAATAGAAAAAGGTCCCCAACATGAAATGCAGTAGTGACTTCTCTGCTGGTGAGACAACGAAGGGCACATGTCACAGAATTTATCAAATTCAGCGTTTCCAGGAAGGCTGTGCTGAATGTTCTTTCAGATGGAAGTAGCAAGATTTTTTAGCACAGAAAAATATAAATAAGAAGATAAAAGAAGAAAAAAATATGCCAGAATTATGTTAATCCCCTGTTTAATATAATCTGATTTTTATTTACACAATAATCACCCTGGTGGCAGAGTGGTAGAGTTGAGCATGTTTTAGAGAATGACAAACTTCAAAAAAGAGAGGCTAATGCTGAAGCCATTGCAGTAATTCAAGCACAAGATGATAGATGATTTAATTATCATAACCTGTAGGGATAGAATGGAGCAGCTCGATATGACAGGTGATACAGAAATTGAATCCATGCAACCTGATGATTGAATGGGCTAAAAAGTGAAGGATAGGGAAGTGTCTATTGTACATACAGGAAATAATAAACTGTTGATAGTTTTGACTAGAGAATGAAAAGACCAAATTTGTATTTTTGAAAAATCATTCTGAAGAAAGTATTTGGGAAAGAGGAGAGACAGGAGGTAAGGAAACAATTTAAGAGACAAGTGCAATACCTAAAATAAAACTTAATAAGAACCCAAAGTAACTTAAGTAAAGAAAATAAATGCTTTATAAATTCTCTGCTAAAACTCATCAATTCTACTAAATTGTTCAGCACTTCAGGCAATTCACATGAAAATAAATAGCAAAGTCAGACCTAGCACAGGAATGTATCTCTAATAACTTTGAATAGTTGAAAAAGAATCCAAAAATTTTAGGCATGTGTAGGGTTTATGGAAATGTCTGCAACTGGAAACGAATTACTTTCAAAAGACTGATATATAAAATGAAGAGCAAGCTGTCCTATTTTGAGGACAAAAATTGAAGTTCAAAAAACCATCAAAGTACCAAAGTCTATCTAATATGTAGAGCAAGACCACAGCAAAGCAAGATTCTCTGGTTACCACTTCCCCAGAAACACACCCAGGAGAACAACAAATCTATCCATACACTGGACTACCTAAACAAGAGCTCAGGAGATCAGGGAAATTCTGAAGTGCTTGCTCTTATTTTTTTATTCTTTTGGTGCCAGGGATCGAACTCAGGTCCTTTGTTTGCAAGGCAGGTGGTGGCACCACTGAGCTAAATCCCCGCCACTTTTTTTTTTTCCTTTTTTAATGTTGTATTTTCTCTATTGAACTTGGGTCCTTGCACTTGCGAGGCAGGCACTGGAACCACTAAGATAAATCCCCAGCCCTCTGAAGTGCTTTCTTGTACTATAACAGAACACAAAGACAGACCAAGACAAGGAACCATCCATCCCCACCACACATTCCCTGATTTTTGCACAGCTATTGTCATCCAGTGCCCACAGACAGAGCCCTATTACTTTCCCTCCAGCAGAGAGACCTATCTATGCCCCAGTGGGGTGGGTCCAGTGAACTCTGTGAGGGAGCAGATGCTTGCAGCTTAGTCAGACATGAACCACCTTAGCATCAGCCTTTGGGGCCAGGAGACTGCCTTCAGTGTCACTAACCCAACCTTAGAAAGCACAGGACAGAACTAGACCCCATTCTATGGCAGTAGGAAAGGGGGAAAAGCACAAGACTTTACTCTGATTTGTACCAAGCTGGTACTCTCCGACACTGGGTATATCCTATTGGCTCCAGTTCTAGAAGGCACAGCCCCAGTCTATCAGAATTGTGTTCCACTCAGCATCACCTATGACTGGTAGCAGCGATTTTGGGCTATAAATCAAAACAGCAGAGTAGAAAGGCAACCTACAAAATGGAAAAAAAAAAACATTGCAAAATACATCTGACAAGTGGTTTATATCCAAGATATATAATAAACCCCCCAAAGTAAATCACTAATAAACAATCTGATTTTTATAATATTTCTCAAAAGAAGAAATACAAATGGTCAATAGGTACTGCATGTAGAAGTTCAACATCACTAATCATCAGTGAAATAAAGTTCAAAACCACAATGAAACATCAGTCATTCCAGTAAGAATGGTTAATATTAAAAAGATTAAAGACAAGAAATGCCAGTGACAATGTGGAAGAAAGTAGACACAGGTATACTTTGTTTTTGAAAGTGTAAATTAGTTCAGCCATTATTGGAAACAGTATGGAGGCTCCTCAGAGTACAAAACTACTGTTGGATCCAGCAACACCAATACTGGTAGAGGACCAAAGAAAATGAAATCAGTGTGTCAAAGAGACATTTGGATTCCCATATTCCTTGCAGCACTATTCACAATAGCCAACAATGGAAACAACGTAGCTGTGGATCATGCGATAAATAATAAAATGTACACATGGACCCAATGAAATACTATTTAGCCATAAAAATCCTGTCATTTGTGACAAGATGGATGAAACCGGTGAGCATTACATTAAGTGAAATAAGCAAGGCACAAAAACAAAAATACCAAAAATCTCACTCTTACGTGGAATATAAAAATTATCTCATGAAAGTGGAAAATAGAGTGGTGATTACCAGATACTGTGTTTATGTGTATCAGGATGTGATCCATCAGTGCCAAGTCCCAGTTAGATGACAATAAGAAATTCTAGTGTGGTGTGCATAGAATATAGTGAATAGAATATAGAGGACAATGGTGTACTATAGTATACATTTCAAAATGCTAGAATAAAGTATTTTGAGTGTTTTTACCACAAAGGATGCTTGTGGAGATAGATGTATTTAGTCCAATTTAAAAGTTGTACCAGATATACATGTTTCAAAGCATTACATGGTACTTTGATAATAAGTATACCTTTTATATTTGCACATATCCAAAATAAATTTTTTAGTGTATCTCAATGACTTAGAGAAATGTTTGACAGGAACACCTTAGCAAGTACATTAAACTTCTGTTTTACTGTAAGTTTTATGTGTGATGCTGGCATATATATTATTTATATGTATATGATTTTATATATGTTTATGTATCACATACATGTCACTGTGACATTATATTAAGTATTATATGGAACACAAAAATATGTTATAAATTATTTCACAAAATTTCAGAAAATAACACTGAGAAAGACATTCAATGGTCTCTGTGCAACCACAGGCAATATCCAATACAGAAGGTATCACCTGTGTTGAATTTTAGATCAATAAGAGGCTAATTTATAAATTAGTTAACATCTTAGTTCAGAAAGGAGGTTCATAATAAAGAGGCTAGTTCAAAAGCAGAGGAATGGGACCAAAAATAGCTCATCTTTGGTTAGAGTAAGTGTCCAAATCAAAGCTCAGGCTAAAGAGACCCACCCTGGGAGCTGCTGATTAGAGGCGCTCTAATATAATATCACAAACACAAACATCAATAAATAAATCGGCTAAAGTCTATGTACACATATTCATCCTCTGAGGTCTGCTGCTCAGCATGACATTTGCTTCCATTGCCAACTTGATTTTTATCCCAAGAAAATAATGTTCCACAATTCTTGATTTCTAACAATTATGCAAAGGGTGGCTGTGTTTAACAGTCCAAAAGTTTGTGCCTTAGAGTGTAACTAATCACTCCAAAAGCTTAAGAGACATAAAGTGTTTCTCCCCAGCTCTCACTCTTTTCTTCAGTAATGAAAAAAGCATTTTCTGAAGACTGCTGCTTTAGAATGCATCCAGATTGATAAGACACAAGGAGAAAACTCAAAGTGATAAATCCAAAAATGAATAATACAGAATGTGAGAAAGAAAGAAATGTTTGTGATTATAAGATACTCAGATTTTAGAGGGTTGCTTTTTAGCACAGTAAAGCATAGAAATATATTATAAACAAAAGAAGGCAAAGAAAGAATGAGAAAGGAATAAAGGTAGCAATACAAAAACTCATTTAAAGAACTTTGGTTGTGAGAAGAGAATGTTACCCTACTCTAAGGAAACTCGGAACAGAACATTCTTTAAGATAGAAGAAAATAGGATATGTTTAAAAACTATTCAAATGTAAAGATGGTGTGAAGGAGAGAACATTGAACACACAGGAGAAGGAATGATCCAGACAGTGGTATTTCTGAGAAATCAAGAACAGTTCAGAGTAAAGCTGAAAGACTTCACTTTCAAGTTGTAAAGAAACATACTGTCCTTAGAACATGTGATCAGGGGAAATACCAGATGCAGGTAAGCTAGTAAATGAAGCGGCAGGAATTAGAGGGATTGATTTTCAGAGAAGAGATAGAGATACCTGAGCCATACGAAGGCAAAGTGGGAATGTTCGAAGTGTAGGAAAAGAATGGGATCTGGTTACAGAGTATCTACAAGAATTTCTAGATATAAGACATACAAAGGTATCAAATGGATTTGGAGACAACGATTTATAGAGGCTAACATCTGGCACACTTCTGAAGGATGTTTAGATGTCTAAAGCTATCTATAAAAACTGATTAACCCTCAAATTCACCTAGGGGTGGTGTTTTGGCCAGGTCCCTGCAAAGGAAATGCAATTATATTAGGGTTTAGAAGTTACAGGTAAGAGAAGCATTGAAATAAGGAAAATGGTATTTAAGACTATAAAAGAAGTGGATTCTAATGATGCTACAAAGGAGACCCTGAAAACACCTTGTTATGTTATGAAAATTTAAGAAGGAATGGATCAGTAATGAAAACAATGGAATGAAATTAGATAATAAGAAGTTGTGGGTACAAGGTACTTAAAGAGACATAGAGAGCTTAATTCAAAGCAATGAGCTCTACTGATGATGTTTCCAAAGATTAATTAAGAAATTTCTAACCCATGAAACTCTAGCCATCTCCTTAATCAGCTATTGTATACAGTCAACTAAGTTCCTGTCAGTTATAAAATCTCCTTTAAAAATTCCACAGCAGTTGAAGAGCTCTTTTTAAAATCATCTGTTATTGATTTCTACTTCTTCCAAACACAGTACAAATTTTCATGATAAGAATTTGATTAGCTTACCTCAATTCTATCTTTGATGAGGCAAAGTAAAAAGCAACGTTGTATATTTGCTGTACTTGGTTTTAATCACTCATGTTTTTTGACACATTGTAAAGAATAAAACCAAACATAGTGACATCCTTGAATTCTTACTTTTTTATCACAGGTATGGAATTTCTGCAAGAGATGGTCACAAGGAATGCATTTTCCCATTCTTCTTGACCTCAAAAATCCAGCACTCATGGAAAGTTAAAACTGTGGTAAATTAGGCTTACACTGAGAAAACCATTTTATACCTCATTTGCCAGGGAGAGAAACTTTGAGGTTCAAAGATAACCTTTTTTCATCTTCCATTCTTTTGAAATAATGTGTGTTTTCCACTTCCATGCACATAATGTTTCCCAAATTTGAGTTTAAAAAGTGTCAGTCTATAGTGAAGCACTTTCGAGAAGGCAGGGGGAAAGGTTTTTTAAAGGATCTAAAGAACCACAAATATCTATTTAAACCCAACCCTAATATTCATCTTTACTCTTTGAGGTGTTTGTATGACTCTTTTACATTACCATGGGCTTTTAAATACACTAAGATTAAAAAAAAATCAATGGAGTCACATTTCAAAATCCAGTAAATACCTCATACATTTAAGCCTTATTTTTTGCTTTTATTGATTAGAAGACAAGCTGTATTGCTAAAATGAGGTTCATCTAAGAAGCTCGTTTTAGCTACCAGTTATATAATCTTGTCTACCCTTTACTCTTTTTTAAAAAACTATTTAAAAATATGATCCATCTTTCTCATTTTGTTCTCCCATTTTAAGACAGAAATGAGCAAGAGAGGAAAGTACTTAAAATTTCCCTTTCTGTACAAATAAGAGTAGAAATATGTAACTAAAAATAACAAAATATTTTTGTTATCAAGGTTTATAAAGTCTCCAAATGTCTGGAGTTACTGATGGGGGCGCAGAGAAGGGGGTGGCACAATGAATATAATAGAAAATAATTTTGGTATTTAAACCACACTGTAACACTTGGGTACTTTTCTTCTTTTAGATTTATATTCTCGCTACTTCTTTATTTTCACCTGGCTCTTTGTTGCTAATTGACTATTTATTGTTGGTCTTGACTCTTGCTGTAGTCTTCTTACAACTCTTTGTCATACCATAAACACTATCATCTAGTTTTGTTCCTACACAACGCCATCAATCAAGGAATGTTTCCCATACCAGATTTTCACTACCGTGAAAGTCATTATCTACCATGTCCTATCATCCTAACTGACCTATCTTGTCAGCCTTTGTATCTCTCTCTTTCCTTTCCTCAGTGGTTCTCATCATCACATTTGTTTCTATGGGGAAATTCAAATTCTTCTTGCTTGATTATGCAAAATAATGATAAGTCAGAGTGCAGGTGCAATTGAAAAGAACCCCTCAATCTCAGAAGTTCATTAAGGTGTTTTTATAAACAAACAAACAAAAAAGAACCATCTAACCAAGGGTTATTTGGACATTTTTCTAGAAAGCATTCATATTTTGTTCTCAGTGGTCATTTGCTTTTACTATTACCCCAGCTCTGAAAGTTGGCAGTTTGGTAGAGAAAAGCAACTGTGTATAAATATTTGGCAGAGAAGGCAAATGACTGCTGCTGCATTGTGACAAAGCTGCCTAAAGCTAATTTCCAATGCTAAGTGTACATAATGATGTGTGGTAAGAGGTCCAGTGTGTTAAAAGCAGAATATTTATAAATTCACTCTAGGTCAACAAATATCCAAAACATCTGGATTAAAAGCAACAAAGTGTTCGTCACATGGCAAGCAATTGAAATTTTTCCAACTGCTTCAGAATGATTTCTCTGGGTTAACTTCAACAATTTTCTTTCAATCTGTTCCATTTTGTCCTAGTCCACCCACACAGTTCAAAGGGAAGCTGAACTCCTTAATAGCAGGCACTTGGAAAGGGAAAATAAGCCTCTTTAAAGGGCACCTAGACAAAAGGGAAAAGTAGAATGTCAAGTATCCAGCTTCCAAATATCTCATGTCTGGCCTCTGAATGCAAGTTACATAGGCCTTGCACTCAGAATCAATACACTTACATGTTTCCACAGCCTCCTGGACCTACTGCAGCTGTGTGTATCCCTGTAGTCTCTGAAAGCTAAAGGAAAGTGAGTATCAGCCAGCCCCCTAATTAGATGCATATAATCACATCTCTGCCAGCACTAGCCCAGGACCTAAGCCTTTGCTTGATACTAAGCCGGCTCCCACTGCTCCCATTTCTACTGGGGAAGGGGACTTGTCCCTGGTAAGGATTTAGATAGGATTGGGTCAACTTCTTTGCCTACGTAGTGACTGTCTGGTGTTATAACGCGATACTTCTGGCTTTAACTTCTTTTATCCCCAAGAGATGAAAACTGTATCAAAAGAAGAGCTCAAATATGAATACCAGGGTGAAACATACAGAAACAGAACTTTAATATTTACCTGCTATATCAAATAACTTGTGTTACTTTTTTACTCAGAATCATATTAGTTAAAATGGAAATAGCACATAAGCTGAACTATCTAAGCAATACTTTAATGACCAATATTGAATCCTAGCACCCTTAAAACTTTGAACGTAACCTTGTCATGATATGTCACTTTTTAAACAAAAGTGATATAGCCACTTTTTAAAAATGTTTTACCAATTTAGAATTTTGTTTTTCTTTGCACTAAAGATAGTGTAGCATACATGCTTTTTGAGTGCTGTTTTCCTTGCAATATTGAGTAAGTGCAACTGTTCAAAATACAAAAAGTTCTAAAGGATGGAAGTTGGAAAAATATAAGGACCACTGAAAATGTAAAAAAAAACAAAACACAAAGGACACAGTCTTAAAAATGCATTTAGATTGGATATCGTCAATTAAACATGGACAGTGTCCCACTTCTGAGCCTGCTTAGCAAATACCTAGTGTCAGAAATAATGACAATATATTACCACTATTCATTTGCAGATCTTTAATAAGCCATACTTGGGTTGTAAGTTTCATTTTCCACATTATGGCATGAAAACAATTTCAATTAAGGTAGCACAGAATAGTAAATTTTATATAGTAAAACACTTAAGCTCTTGACCTCTTGGTAACAACAAACCTGATTCTCATTTTAAAAAACAATTGATACTAAGAGCATTAATTTCACAAAGGTTTTCTGAGTATTATGCAAGTTATTTCAAGAGAAGCACTGCACAAAGTAACAGGCCAAACAGTATAAAAGGCATAAAAAGTAGCTAGTAGTATTTTTTTCATTAAATCACCATTAGATAGAGAAGAGTGAACGATATTTTAAAAGCAAGTGAAATTTCTGTATTTATGATAACACTTTTCTCATTGATATCATTCTAAAATTGTGAAAGATGGTAAAATAGGAGATCCCTCAGCAGTGATTTGTTGGCTTCCACATACAAAAATGGCTTTGTGGGAGCTTTGAGATTCAGAAACTTGCAAAACCCCCATGGAGCCCAAAACCAAGGAATGCATTTTTGAGGGATTACATTTTCTTCTATTTTCTCTTTTTCTGCACTGAAGATTGAACTCAGTCTTATAAATTCTAAGCAAATGCACTACCACTATCTCCTCAGCCCAAGGAAGAAACACTCATGTTTTAAAAAGCAATATAGCTAACAGAGGAAAACTCAATAAGCATAGTAAAAGACAAAATTATTGTCCAAAGATCCTGATGAACATAGATGCATAAATACTCAAGAAACCTTCAAAATCAAAAACAAGGTCTTATTAAAAGAACAATTCACAATGGCCAAGTGAGATTTAACCCAGACAGGAGAATTCAAAATGTGCAGAACTCTAAATAGGATATATCCCATTAATAGAATAAAAACCAAAAAATATGGTTAACTCAATAAATGCAGAAAGTACATTAGAAAAATTCAAAATTCTTTCATTATAAAATCTCTCTAAATTAGGTATGGAAGGAATGTTCTTCAATATACTAAAGTCTATATACAACAAACCCACAGCTAATATATGAAATAGTGAAAATTTAGTCACTTTCTTTATGATAAAGAATAAACAAGGCTGCCCACTCTTACTAAGTTTATACATACAATACTGAAATTCTTAGCCAGAGCAATTCTAAAAGAAGAGGAAATAAAAGATCCTCAAAAGTAAATCAAAGATAAAATTATCTCTTTTCTTATGCATAGAAAATCCTAAAGATGCCACCAAAAACTAACTAGAATTAATTTAAAAATTAAGTTTGAGGATTCAAAGCCAATACTGAAATCAGTCACAGTTTTATAAAAAAATGAAAAATTATCCAAAAATAAATTCATACTTACAATTGTCAGGACAAAAGGAAACCAAATGTTAGGCAAAAGGAAAAGAAACAGAGGTACACTCACGGGACAGGTTTATTTCAGAACAAGCCTGAAAGGGACCGCTCTGCCACTAGAGACCAAAACAACTAACTCTTGTACAAGCTGTAAGGCTTTAGAGGGTCATGAACATGAAAGGGGAGGTGGTGTTAGGGAAAAGTCACAATGGGACTTTTGGGTTAGGGGATGGAGTCAGGTACAAAGGACATGTGGCTATCTGACTGCAACTGGATTTGAGGATGTACAAGGAGTTACTTCTTGTTTGTCAAGAGAATTCCAAATGGTGATTGGGAATTATAGGGTGCAGCTGTGCTTACTGAACCTTATCGACCCTTGACAATACCTCTGCCACATGTATAAAAACATAGCAGGGCCAAGGGATTTAAAGTGGTCTCTGCTTAGACTAGGATGGTGGTGGTCAGATTTCTTCAACAATAGCATTGAAAATAATTAAGTACACGTGATTTAGACAGAGAGATAAAAATATGTGCACTGAAAATTGGAAACTGATGAAACTGAAGTCACAAATAAGTGGAAAGTTATGTATTGTTCGTGGATGATAAGAATTAACATTAAAATATCTGTGATACTCAAAGTGATCTACGTATTGAATGAAAAATCTATCAAAATTGCAATGATCATTTCAGTTAAATGCTTGAAATTGGCTTAGAAGGTTGATACCGTTTTTACTACGAAAAGGTAAGATGAATATATTAACTCAATTATAGTGATCATTTACAGTGCATACATATATCAGACTTCATACTTGTATACTTTTAAATGTGTTTCTCTTGTCAATTATACTTCAGAAACAGGGAAAATATCATTCTAAAATCAGTGGAATCAGTGATATTTTCTACTAAATTTTCTTTTTTGACGTCCTTTCATGTGAAATTTTATTTTCCTACAAAACAACTGCCCACCAGTGTTTTAATACTGTATTCTCCGACAAGAGAACATGACTTTAGTATTTTATTATGCCCCTAATAGGTTGCACTAAACATTTAAGTGAATTTAATATTTAAAAACCGAAGTTTGGTATATGAATGAGCAAAAACCTGTATGGAAATGGAAAGTTGTATGAGTGCATAACAGGAAAGACCAAAAAGTAAATCCTCAAGTTTTATATTTTTTCCCGAAAATGTCATATATATGTGATTATTTCTCATGCTTCCAAGAAGTAAAATATGTTCTTAAGAATCCAGCTACAAGTTTCCCTGGTGTGAATATTCTGCAACAATGCATAAGATTCTAATAAGATTACTGACATTTAGAAATGGGAACAAAGGAGCTAAAGGTGTAGGGAAGGTGGGATGGGTAGGGGAAGAGTAAAAAGGGAAAAGAAAAAAATGTGAGAGAATGAAAAGATGAAAATAAAGTGTTTGTAGATGGGGAGGGGAGGAGGGGGTGAAGGGAGGGCAGGGGTAAGGGGAAAAAATGAGAATCAAGACTTGTCATGTAGAGGTACAAGATCCCAACAATGAATGTAACTGTACTGTATCCCTAAAATGTACCAATAAACTCAATAAAATTAAAAAAAAAAAGAATCCAGCTACAAAATCACATGCAATATCACCATATAGAAGATCAATATAAAGAGAAAATTATATCAGTGCAAGATAAGTAAGTCTCCTGTTAATGTGAAGGCATAGTTAACTTTAAAACTTAAATCATCATGACTGATACTTCCCAAGATACATTAAAATGAAATCAAACTGAATGAAAATGTAAATATTAAAAAATATATATTTATTGTGATAGAAAACAATATAAATAAAACTCTTGAAGACATAGGTATAGGCAAGGACTTTATGAACAGGGCACAAACAGCTTGCAAAATAGAATCAAGATTTAAAAGGTGAGATTGTAACAAATTAAAAATTTCTGCAAAGCAAAGAATCAACAGAGTAAAGAGATAACCTACAAAATGGGGAAAAATGCCAGCTATTCCTCAGATAGAGGACTAATATCTAAATATATAAAGAACCAAAAATAAAAGATAGACTTTCAAAAATAAAAGATCTGATCACAAAGAGAATAATTGAAATGAGCAAATACTTTTCAGAAGAAGTACAAAAATTCAATAAGTACATGAGAAACTGTTTAATATTTCTAGCCATTACAGAAATGCAAATTAAAACAACACTGAGGTTTCATTTTATTCCAGAAAAAATGAATATCATCAAAAAAATCAAATAACAAATACTGGCAAGTTTGAGGGGTAAAAGGAAAACTACATTGTTGGTAGGAAGGTAAACTAGTACAGCCACTATGGAACTCAATATAGAGATTTCTCAAAGAAACTAAAACTAGAAATTCCATTCAGCCCAGCTATTATTTTTTTAGGTAAGTTCTTCAAAGAACTTAAAGACATCGTGTTACAGTGATATGCATACACATATTTATAGGAACACAGTTCAAAATAGCTAAATCTCACAAGCAGCCTACAGCTTCATCAACAAATGAATAAAGAAAACGTGTTGTATACAATGGAGTACTACTCTGATATAAAGAAGGACAAATTTGAGTCATTTGTGGGAAAATGGATGCCCCTTGAGACAATAATATTAAGTAAAATAAATCAGACACACAAGCGTACATGCCATATAGTTTCTTTTATATGAGAAACCCAAAATATAAATAATTTAAAGAGAAAAATAAGACAGGTCATAGGAAACAAGTGAGTAGATCTACAAATGGAAAATGACCCAAGAGATGCAAGGAGCTGGGGTCAGGGGTGATAATTAGGATGTATTATGTTTATGTACCAATTCCCTATTCTGAATGTAGTCATTTTGTATTACAAACATATACTAGTGAAATTTTAAAAAGATGAAAAACTTTGCAAAGGAGACTAGCATAATAATGTTGTAGCAATTGGTGTTGGTGCCATATTAATATTGATAAGAAAAAATATTCAGCAAAAAAATGTCATTAGTCACAATACATTGTTGCTGTTATTTCTAAATGTATTGGAACAGTAGCACTGCTGAAAAGTCCAAGTTTAAAGTCTCCTCTAAGATCCAAGGCAAACTCTTAGAGTTGAGCCCTGTAAAAATAAAAATAAAAATAAAAATAAACAAAACAGATTAAATACTTACGGTGGTACAGGGTAATTATTCCCACTTCAAAAGAATGGAATAGGGAGATGGAAAAGAATTGGATCAAAGCAGACTAAAACACTAAAGGGAAAGCATCAAGTCCTATAGTTTCATGTCCAACACCAGGACAGGTTGAGCTCCAAAGACACAGGGAATCACTGACCCCTTGGCTTTGCTGATTGTAGCATACACAGCTTCACTTTGGGGCTGGTTCCACTCACCGCCTTCATCTTTTCTTAGCAATTGTTCCATATTTCTGGGACCTCCAGCATTCTGTGTTCTCCATTGCACTTTTGGCTTCACTTTCACAGCTTTATACACTGTCCTATCGGGGCATACTGCTTGGGCTTCCAGGCCATCTTCTATGATCTGGGTAGAAGCCTCAATGACCCTGTAACGCTTGCATTCTGCATGTGAAAAAACAGTGCCAACCTGATGATGCCAAGGTTTGCATATCTATTAGCTTATCATTACTGGGACCAAATACACAACTTGCACAATTTAAGAGAGAAACTGTTTACTTTGGTTCAAAGTTTCAGGCTTTGATCAGGTCAATTCAAGGCAGAAACTCAATGGCAAAGGGCACTTGCAGGGCAGAGGAAAGCTATCTAGCTTAGTAGTGAGAAACACATTTTAGACAAGAGACCCAGAGCAAGAGAGGCACCCTTCAAAGCATGTCCCCAGAGACCCACCACTTCTAACCAGGTCCAACTTCCTAACACCACATTTAGCTCTGAATTCATCAGTATATTATTCCACTCATGCATACAGCACCACCATGACCCAAGTACTTTTTATAAGTCTGACCTCTGAACAGTGTAACATTCAGCCCTTGCCCCAGAGGCTCATGTCCACTTCATTAAGCAAAATGCATTAATTCCAACTCTAAGAGTTGAAAAAGTCTTAACAGTTTCAGTCTTCACCGTGAGCCCATGTAAAATTAAAAAGCCAGTTACATGCTCCCACAATATAATAGCACAGGATAAACTACCATTCCAAAAAGAAAAAGAAAAGGAGGAATTAGAGAATAGAAAAGAATGAGACCAATGTGAGACTGATTCCTCAGCAGGGACACATCAAACTGTTTAGCTCCATGACCAGCATCCAGGGAATATTGTGATGAGATATAAATTCCAAAGGGCTTGGGCATCCCCATCCCTCTAACTTTGGCAGCCCACATAACCTTTATTTTGGCCTGGCTCAATTTTTGCCTGCAGCTTTTCTCTGTAGCAACATCCCATGATCTTACTATTACCTCCAACTTTCTGGGGTCTCCAGCAGCTTTTGATTTCACTCTCACAGCTCATAACCTGTCCTCTCTGGGACTTCTGTCACTTCCCTCTTATATCACATTGCTTGGTCTCTCAGGCATTCCTCTGAAATCTGTTTGAAAGCCTCCACAACTTATCTACTCCTGCGTTTTAAATGCCTATACATCTAGCACAATGTAGATGACCCAAGATTTGCCACCAGCTTGAGCAGTACTTGAACCCTCTTGAAATATAGCTACAGTGGCCTCTTGATTGCCTGGATGGCCAAATACAAAGGAAACACCGATATAAGTGGTCCTTACTTGAGCCTGCAATGGATGAGGTCTGGTCAACTCATCAGGTGGCTTCAGGGGAGTTTTCCTATCGAACCAATGTAAAGTACTTGGCTTCATTTTCATGGTGCTAATCTGTTCAGCAACCACATGTTCTGTGGCTTCAATTTTATATATGCTTCTTTTTGGCCAAATTGCAATTTTCTTTTATCTTTCAGCTCTCCTTTTTACTCCTAATTCTCATTATAGCTCTGGCTAAGAGCAGGTAGCAATATCCAAGCCACTGCCTGACCACTGAGCCACCTTGAAATGTCCTCTGCCACATTAATTAGTCCACTACCTCAAAGTTTGGTCTCATACAAAATCTTAGGACCTGGCAAAATGTACACCAGATTTTTTCCCAGAATATAACATGACTAGCCTCTAGTCCAATTCCAAATAAAGTCCTCATTCCCATATGAAATGTAAAGTGTAATTTTGTTCTCCACATTTCTGTCAGTATTCTGGTTTAAACTCTGATCAGAATTGCCTGTTAAGCTCTGTTTACAAAATTCCATGCTTTCTCCAGACTGATATTCCAAACTTTTTCAAATTCCTTCTCCATACTACTTCAAACGGCTTCAAACCACATGCATAGGTACATTTACAGTAATGCCCTCATTTCTGATACCAATTGTCTGCAATAGAGAGCTTTTTTATCTCTCAGACCACATCTCTGACACACACAATTTATAGAAGGAAGGCATTTTGACTCACAGTTTCAGAGGTTTCACTGCATGATTGGCTAATTTTAAGTCAGGAGTGATATGACAGGGAGACTTTCAGAGAGAAGATGCTCATCTCATGGCAGAGAGAAACAGCACCAACAAAAGACAGAACAAGAAATATATATTAATCAATGGATTAATCCATTGATGACTAGAGGGTCCCATGATTCATTCACCATCCAAAACCCCACTTCTGAACAAATGAGCCTTTTGGGGACACTTTAAATCAAGCCATAACATATGCCTTTAAAATAATTTGTATTTTCTAAGAATATTCACGAAATTTAAGAACCCAAAATAGATACATTAGAATGATTAGGTTGTGGGGTAGACATGATGAAAAATGGAGATATAATTTACAAGTAAGTTTTCAAGCTATATTAAATTTTAATTTCAATATAATCTATTACCACAAATTTAAGAGCTTAAAAACATGTAAATTTGTTATCTCATAATTCAAGAGTATCAGAAATCAACATAGGGTTTAGTTCAGTGCTTTATTAAGGGTCGGTCTCACAAGTATGAAATCCAAGTAATACCTGGGCCCAGGCTCTTATCTGACACTGTTTTTTTTTTTTTTTCAAGTTATTGTGGTCATTGAGAGAATTTGTAGTCTATCAATAGAATTCATGAAGTTTGCACCTTCAAAGCCATCAAGAGAGCATCTCTGTGAAACTTTACCTTCTCATAATGGGCTCTGTCCTAGTCACTTTCTTCAACACTTAGACACAATACCCAACACCTTCAACTTAAGAGAGAGCAGGTTTATTTTGGCTCATGGTTAGTGAAGTTTCAGTTTATCGCTGGCAAGCTCAAATGCAACAATGGTATGGTGGAAAGGCCTGCACAGACAAAGGTTGGTAGCCAGGAACAAGAGAGATAAGGAGGTGAAGAGGAAAATACAACCTCCCAGACCACAGCCCCGCTAACCCACCTCTTCCAACCAGAGCCCACACAATCCACAAAAAAATGGGATCATATGAAATTTTAAAACTTTTAGGGCCCAGGGATTTAGCTCAGTGGTTCTGCTGCCCGCTTTACAAGCACAAGGTCTTGAGTTC
>NW_022900929.1:65500023-65520940 GCF_012274545.1 Fukomys damarensis
AAAAAAAAAAAAAAAAAAAAAAAAAAAAGCTTTTGCACAGGACAATAAAAAATCAACATAGTGAAAATATATAAACACAATGCGCAAAAGAACTTGCCCTGCAGATAGACTTCTTCTTCCCTCACACAAAACTGGAAGTGCTGTGTTTTATCTGGGAACTAGGTTACAGTAGCTTACCACAATTTTTTATATGTTCCAGCCCTAATTTGATGAGGCTTACCACACACTGTGTCTGTCTTTATGTCAGGCACTGTAAGGTGCAATAATTTGTTTTTTAAATCCCCAAACTGAGAAGCTGAGACAGACTGAAAGTTCCAGCACACCTGAGCAACTTACTGACTTAGCAAGATCCTGTCTCAAAAAAATAAAAAATCAAAAATACCCTGGAGATGTACCTCAGGGGAAAGGTCCTGGGTTCAAACCCCAGTCCTAGGTGAAGCAAAACAGCAAGTGAGAAGTGATGTCTCAACATTCTCAAAAAACACCAAACATTTGAAGATTCACCTATGTGAAAGTATCTAAACTTCCACAAGATCTATAATTTAACCCTAGAATTCATGTATTCTATTAAAACAAAGTGTTTTTTTTCCCCCTTCATACTCACCAAGTCTACTACAGGACAAAATACTAAAGGTTTTGATATTCTTCTGATTGATTGGTGAGATTTAATTCCTTTGTCTTTGAGCCTGCCTGGCCTTTGGAAGGCTTGTAATAAAAATGATGCTGTGTGACTTTCAAGGTTAAGTCAACTCACACATAGGGTCCTTGGAATATACATTCCTTGTCATTTGTTATTTCCTCTGAAGACGTTGCCTCTCAAAGCCCAGTCATCATGCCAAATGAAGCCCAAGTCATACAAAATAGCCATATGCAAATATGTGACCTACAACCCCAGCTGAGCTCTGCCAATAGCAGCTGTCAGATATTGTGTCAGCTGTGTTAATGACCCATCTTTGACCTCCAAACAACTCTGGCTTTCAAATGGCTTAATCCCCAAGCAAAACTTTAAGGCATTTGACTGAGAAACTTCAAAACAGAATCATTCAGTTGAGCTCTTCAATTTACTGATCTCCAACATTATGAACAAAATTCAAATAGTTGATTTAAATCATTGAGTACAGTAACAGCTAACTCTTTATATAGCAATATATAATCATAGATAGGAGTAAGGAACATAGCATATGCTGTCTGACACATCATCACCATCAAGTTATCTCCAGATTGTATTATGAGAGAAGGCAAGAGTGAAAACCTTGAAATAGACATACACACAGATACACACACACATATACACACACATACACACACACACACTTTTTCTCTGCCATGAAAATGTAAAGTGATTTTGATTTCCTTTGCTAACAGTCGAAAATATTTTCTAGGTAATACTTTGGTATCAGTAGTGGTGCTTGCTTCCCATTTTAGCTACAACAGCTGAAAATGTAGCCATAATTACTAATGCACATAATTATATTTCTCATAGTCTATAGTACTCCTTCACAAAATGTGGCTCCCAGGTAGTTTCAATATTGAAAAACCTAATATACAAAAAAATGCATATTGCAAAAAATAATATATCAGAAATGGTTAAAAATTTAAATCTTTCATAGAATTATATCTCTAAAAAAGTGAAAAGTCACATGTGAGATGATATCAGCAGAATTTATGACTTGACTAAAGTGACATGATTGTTCTGGTTAGTGATTCTTCTGGGTATATCAACTGAGATTACCTAAGGATCACTACAGACTCAAAACCCAAAGACCAACCCAGGAGTTAAACAAAAAATATCAATAACAACAAAATAAAAGTGAGAAGACACCTAAAAAAGACCCAAACACAGACTGTTGGCTCACCAAAGGCAAATCTAGGGGTCAATGAAGTGGAACAACCTGAAAGCCAAAACAAGCAAATGAGGATCTAGAAAAATTCAAAGGACAAATGATTTCCCAGATTATTGCAGAGATGGAGACTAAAAGACATGCTTAGAGACTCTAGAACAGAAACAGAAAAAGTAAAAATAAAGGAGCTCAGGAACATGATGGAAAACATAAACGCCCAGTAGAGGAAAGAAATAGAATCCGTGAGACTAATTCAAAGAGATACCCTGGAGATTAAAGGAGCCCTTTTTCATTCTTGATGGGAGTGCAGATTGGTGCAACCAACATGGAAATCAATATGGAGATACCATAAACAACTAGGATTAGAGTTCCCATTTATCACAGGTATTCCACTGCTGGGTCCCAAAAGAATTAAAAGAAACATACCATAGTGATATATGTTCCCACGTGTTTATAGCGGCACAATTTGTTTGGTTTTTTTTTTTTCCTCATTGAGTTTCTTGGTACATTTTAGGTATACAGTACAGTTACATTCATTACTGTGATCTTGTACCTCTACATGACAAGTCTTGTTTCTCATTTTTTCCCCTTGACCCTGCCCTTCCTTCACCCCTCCTCCCCTCCCCATTTACAAACATTTTATTTCCATTTTTTCATTTTCTTCTTTTTCCATTTTTTCTTTCCCTTGTTACCTTTCCCCTACCCTCCCTACTTTCCCTACACCTTTAGCTCTTTTCTTCCTATTTCACAATGACAGTTATCTCATTACGATCTTATGTACTATTATAGTTTATTCACACCAGAGAAGCTATTCAGTATTTACATGTGTGACTTATTTATTTCATTTAGGAGTATATCCTCAATATGTATCCATTTTCCTATGAATGGCTTTTCCAAGTTTTAGCTTTTTCCAAGTTGTAGCTATTACAAATTGTGCTGCTACACAGCACAGTTTGTAATAGCTACAACTTGGAAAGAGAACAATTGCCCATCAGCTGGAGACTGGATTAAAAAAAAATGTGATTCTTCTACAAAATGGCGTACTACTCAGCCATAAAGAATGAGAAGCTAGAGACATTTATAGCTAAGTAGATGCACATTGAGGCTATAAACTTAAGTGAAATCAATAGGACACACGTGTAAATACCAAAAAACTTTTCTGGTGTAAAAACTAAAAGTGTAAATGAGGATCAAAATGTATAATTGATATTGTGTTACAGAAAGAGAAGGTCTAAAGGAATAGGGGAAGTGGGAGGGGTAGGGGAAAGGTAAGAAAGGAAAAGAAAAAAATACCAGAAAAGGAAAAACATGGAAGGAAAGTCTTTACAAATAGGGATGAGTGGAGGCTGTGAAGAGAGGGGGGCAATGGAGAAAAAATAAGAACCAAGATACATCATGTAAAGATATAAGATCCCAATGGTGAATGTAACTCTATTGTATACCTAAATTGTACCAATAAACTTAATGGGAACAAAACGACAGAATATCAGATATAGAAGACAGAATTGTGGATAGTGACCATAAAAAGAGAGATTTCTTAAAAACAACAAGGGACCACGAGAAATTAATCCGGAAGCTGCTAGATGATGCAAAGAAGAACAACATAAGATTAATCAGAGTCAAGGAAAATGCAGGAGATAGTGCAAATGACATAAAAAATTGCTCACAGAGGTAATTTTAATTTTACCCAAGAAGGGTAAAATAATTTGACAAGCAGATAAGTGAGGCATATTAGCCAGGGGAAAACAATACACCAAGGCATATAATAGACAAGATTCCAGGAATCCAACAGAAGTACAAAATATTAAAAGCAATCAGAGAAAAGAAACATATTACATATGAAGGAAAGCCCATCAAAATCACAGCAGACCTCTTAACACAAATCCTCAAATCAAGAAGAATCTGAAGTGAAGTATTTCAAGCCCTAAGAGAAAACAATGTCTAACCTAGGTTAATGAATTCTGCAAAACTATCTTTCAAAATCGATGGAGAAACAAAATGCTTTCATGACAAATAACACCCAAGGAACTACATGGATACCAAACCAGAACTCCAAAACTTCTCAACAATATCCTAGAAAAACATAAGGAGGAATACAACTTTATGAATCCCAATAGAATGAAGCCACCAGGCAAGGCAAGAAATTAAATGGAAAGGAGGAAAAAAGGAGACAATAACAGGAAAATATCATGATAATGATTAATCAAGACATATCAGTTATAACAACCTATGTAAATGGTCTCAATTCACCAAACAAAAGAAACAGACTGGCAGAATGGATCAAGAAGCAAGATCTAACAATATGCTGCATACAAGAACACATTTAATTCAAAAAGAAATCCATACACCGAAAGTTAAAGTATGGAAAACAATATTTCATATGACAGGGACCCAGAAGAAAGCAGGGATAGCTCTCATGTGGCAGACAAAGTGGATTTCAAAGCAAAAATAATTGAGAGACAAAGAAGGTCACTACAATCCATATATATATGCACCAAATACTAGTACAACCAAATATATAAAACAAATAATAACAAATATGGAAAATCAAATAAGAACTATTACAATAGTAGCAAGATACCTCAAAACCCCATTGTAACAAATAGGTAAACTAAACAAAAAAAAAATTCAACAACAAAATACTGAAACTGAAACAAATTTTTGAACAAATGGACTTGATTTATATCTATAGAGTATACTACCCCACAAAATCAGAATGTACATTCTTTTTAGCTGCACACTGGTCATTGTCCAAACTAGACCACGTGCTAGCTCATAGAATGTACTTAAGTAATGCAAAAGAATTGAAGTGATATCCTGCTTATTGTTAGACCATGGTGCAATAAAATTGAAGATCAGTAGCAAAAGAAATCACAAGAACTCCATGAATATATGGAAATTGAATAACACTATCCTCGGTAAGCAATTGGTTACAGAGGAAATTAAAGAAGATATCAGACACTTTCTACAATCTAATCATAATGCCACTACAATATATCAGAAATATGTGATTTGAAAAAATTCCTTTTAGCTTTCGATGGGGGAGGGCTAAGGTGCAACTCTTTCATTGTCCTGAATCTGGGTTCACCTGACACCAGCTGCCTCCTCCAAGTCCATACCCAATGAGGTCAAAGTTATGTACCTGAGGTGCACCAGTGGCAAAGTCAGTGCTACATTTGCCCTAGCCCCCAAGATCAGTCCCCTGGGTTTGTCGCTGATAAAGTTGGGTGATGACATCACCAATGCAGCTGGTGACTGGAAAGGTTTGAAGCTACCATGAAGCTGACCTTTCAGAACAGACAGGCCCCAATTAAAGTGGTGCCTTCTGCTTCTTCCCTGATTATCAAAGCCCTCAAAGAGCCACCAAAAGACAGAAAAAAGCAGAAAAACATTAAACATGGTGGAAATAGCACTTTTGACAAGATAGTCAACATTACCTGACAGATGTGTCACCAGTCTTTAGCCAGAGAAATTTCTGGAACCATTAAAGAAATACTGGGGACTGCCCAATAAAATGTACCAGAAATTGTACCAGTACAATGTACCAGAAATTGTGGGACACTATGAAAGCAGTCCTACAAGAGAAATTAATTGCAGTGAATGCTCATATTAGGAAAACAGAAAGAGCTCAAATAAGGAACCTAGTGCTGAACCTCAAGCTTTTAGAAAAAAGAAGAGCAGAACAAGCCCAAAGCTTATACAAGGGAGAAAAGTATAAAGATCAGAGTTGAAATCAATGCAATGGAAACTAAAGAATCATACAAAAAAATCAATAAAGTGAAGAGTTGTTTCCTCAAAGGAATAAACAAAAATGACAAACCATTAACCAACCTTATCAAAAATGAAAAAGAAAAGGGAACTGTCTATTCAAATCCTTTGCCAATTTATTAGGATTTTTTGTTTTGGTTACTGAGGTACAGGACACACACACACATACACACACACACACACACACACACACACACCAGACCCTTGTCAGGTAAGTGATTAGCAAGTGTTTTCTCTCATTTTCTGGGTTCCTTTTACTACATCCACTGATGCACAAAAGTTTTAAAGAAATTAATTTATCATTTTTTTTCCTGAGGGTGTCATATGCAAGAAATCATTCCCAAATTTAAGATAGTAAGGCTGGGCATGGTGGTGCACACCTGTAATCTCAGCACTTGGGAGGCTGAGGCAGGAGGATCACTGTGAGTGTGAGACCACCCTGGGCTACAAAGTGAGTTCCAGGTCAGTCTCAACTATATAGTGTGACCCTGTCTAAAAAAACCAAAACAAACAAAAAAAAAGTTTAAGGTAGTAAAGATTTTTGTATTAAGTAAACCAAAAGGAAAAGGTAAAGAAACCATTGTAAATATTAAAAGCTAGATGAAGACTGGAACCAAATCACAAAATTGTGAAGGGAGAAAGGAATATCCACAATCAAGAAAGTAGAGAGAAATTTATTTAATGATTTAGGCCAAAAAATCTTTAAGATAACATTAAAATATATAACTTTTTGACTAGATTTGTCTTTTGAAAATTTTCTCTCAGCCACTTCAACTAGTTTGCCTAGTTCAGCATAAATACCTTGTGAATATTTCAAAAGGCCAATAAAAGGCCATTTCATAATGGTTCACCATATAATAAATATATATCACAAAATGTATATTCATTAATGGATTGTAGTTTTGAGTTTATTCAATATCCCTGACCTTATCTTTTCTACTGTATACACTATAAATATTAAGTTGGATATTCCTGTTTTGAGATGATTACAATAACGAATCAAAAGATACACACACCACAGCAAAATATAACAAAGATAGCCAGTGAGGACATCAAAAGATTCGCAGCATCACTCATCATTAAGGAAAATACATCTGTACTCTGAGCTACTCCACAGGCTAAGGCATGAAGACTAAGACCATCCTGGACAAATTGGTAAGACCCTGTATTGAAAAAAAGAAATCAAATCAATACTACTTCATACCTATTACAATGACTGTTAACAAAAGAGTAAAATACCAAGTGTTAGCCAGGGTATAAAGAAAACCAAATCCTTTGCTTTGCTTTTGGAAACATAAAATAATACAGCAGCTGTTAAAGACAATATAGACGTACCTCAAAAAATGAAACAAAATTGCCTTATGGTCTAGTAATTTGATTTATGGAAAGATTCCATAAGAATTGAAAGCAGAGACTGGAGTAGATATTTTTACTCTAGTGTTCATAGCAGCATTATTCACAGTAGCCAAAATGTGGCTATAACCCAAATGTCAATAATAAATGAATTTTAAAAATCTAGTATATACATGCAAAAGAGTCTAACTTTTAAAAACAAATGCAATGTTGATACATGTTGGTAAACTTTTAAAACATTATACTGAATGAAATATGTTAGACACAAAAGAAAAAATGTATATACCTACAGGATTTTCCTAGGAAAAATATCATAGAGCCAAAATACAGCTTATAAGAGATTGGAGAAGGCCTAATGGGTAGTTTTTGTTAAATGGATCCAATGTTTCAGCTCAGAATGATGCAAAAGTTCTGAGATATACAGTGGCAATGGTTGTACAATAGTTGTCAGTGTTCTTAATGTCACTGAATTATAGATTTAAAACTAAATGATACATTTTATGTATATTTTACCACAATAAAAAATAAAATTTTTAAATATTGAAAAAAAAAGAAAAAGAAAAGGCCCAAAGCCATACAACTAGGAATGAAAAGGGTGAAATTACAACAGACCCAGCAGAAATTCAAAGAATCATCAATACCAAAATGAGAACCAAGACCTGTCATGAAAAGGTACAAGATCCCAATAACTAATGTAACTGTACTGCATGTCTAAAATGTACCAATAAACTCAACCAGAAAAAAAAAATGAATCATCAATACCTACTTTGAGAACCTCTACTCCAAAAAGATAGAAACCACAAAAGAAATGGACAGATTGCCAGATACATATGAATTAACAAAGTTGAACAAAGAAGATATAAAATTCTAAACAACCTAATATCAATCAACAAAATTGAAAATGTAATTAAAAACTTAGCAACAAAAAACATCCTGGTCCTGCTGGCTTTACCACTGTACATATTCTATAAGACATTTAGAGAAGAGTTATTGTCACTACTGTTTAAACTCTTCAATGAAATTGAAAGGGAAGAAATACTCCCAAAGTCATTCCTGTAAGCAGCACCTTGACCCAAAAAAGCAGAAAAAGGCCCAACCAAAAAAAAGAGAGTTATAGGCGAATCTCCTTAATTAATGCAAACTCAAAAATCCTCAATAAAATACTGGCAAACAGAAGGCAGAAGATCATCAAGAAGATCATACATCCTGAACAAGTTGGATTCATCCCAGGGATGCAAGGATGGTTCAACATATGCAAATCCTTAAATGTAACACACTATATTAATAGAGCCAAGGACAAAAACCATATGATCATCTCAATAAATGCAGAAAAAACATTCAACAAAATTCAACACCCATTCATGATAAAAAAAAAGTACAGAAAATTGGAATAAATGGTCTTTATCTCAACTTGATAAAGGCTATCTATGAAAAATTAACAGCCAATATCATAATAAATGGTCAAAAAATGAAAACCTTCACACTAAAATCAGGAACAAGACAGGATGTCCACAATCACCACCCCTGTTCAATATAGTTCTGGAAACACTAGCCACAGCAATTAGAAAAGAGAAAGAACTAAAATGAATAAATATAGGAAATTAGGAAGTTAAATTGTCACTATTTGCAGATGACATGGTACTCTATATAGAAGAACCCAAGAACTCTACAAAAAGTCTTCTAGACTTAATAGCCAAATTCAGTAGAGTAGCTGGATACAAAGTCAACACAAAAATCAACAGCTTTCCATACATGAACAACAGATTCAATGAGAGAGGAATAAGAAAAACAACTCCTTTCATAATAGCATCCAAAACACCTGAATATCTAGGAATCAATCTAATAATGGAATTAAAAGACTTCTATTTGAAAACTATAACACTCTGAAAAAAGACACTGAAGAGGATTTAAGAAAATGGAATTACATCCCTTACTCCTAGTTTGGAAGAACCAATATAGCAAAAATGGCCATACTTCCAAAAGTACCATATAGATTAAATGTAATTCCAATTGAAATTCCAATAGCATAGTTCACAGAACCTGAAAAAACAATCCAAAAATAGATTTGGAACAAGAAGAGACTTAGAATAGAAAAAGCAATTCTAGAAAACAAAGAAAAGGCAGGGGATATCACAATCCCCAACAGGAAACTATACCAGAAAGGCACTATGATTAAAAAACACCATGGTGGATCAATTTCTCTTGATTCCTTACTGTTTTTAAGAGATCTCTCTTTTCATGGTCACTGACTGCAATCTTATCTTCTATATCTGAGAGTCTATCTTCGCATTCTTTTATTCTGCTGTGTACACTTTCTATGGAGTATTTAATCTCCTGGATATCTGTTTGAAACTGTTTTATGGATTCCATTTCTTTCCTATGTTGGGTGTTTATTTTTTCCATTTCTTTCTTATGCTGGGCCTTCATGGCTTCTATCATGGTCCTAAGCTCATCTATTTTTTTGTCAGTTTCTCCTCTAGAGTCTCGAATCACGACTTCCATTTTGCTCACTATCTCTATGGTTATCTGGGAAATTATTTCTGTTTTGAACTTTTCTAGAGCCTGATTGATCTGTTTTCTAACTTCCTGTGCTTTGAGTTCAGGGTGTCCTGGTGGTTAACTATCGGCCTTTTCATCCTCAACTCCTAGATGATGCAAAGAAGAATAACATAAGACTGATAGGAATACATGAAGTAGCAGGAGAAAATACAAAGGACTTTAAAAAGCTGTTCACAGAATTAATGACAGAAAACTTCCCAAACAGAGGGGAAGAATTTGATTTTCAGATAACTGAGGCATATAGGACCCCAACTAGCTACAATCAAAAAAAATTCTACACCTAGACATATAATAATCAAGATCCCAGAAACCCAACAAAAGAACAAAATACTACAAGCAGTAAGAGAAAAGAAACAAATCACATACAAAGGAAAGCCCATCAGAATCACAGCAGACTTTTCAACACAAACCCTTGGGGCAAGGAGAGCCTGGAATGAGATATTTCAAGTACTAAAAGAGAACAACCTCCAACCTAGACTGATGTATCCAGCAAAACTCTCTTGCAAAATGGATGGGGAAATAAGACACTTCCATGACAAAGAACACCTGAGAAACTATATGAATACCAAACCAGCACTACAAGTAATTCTAAACAAGATCCTAGAAAAAGACAATGAAGGCAACAACACCATGAGGCCCAACAGAGCAAATGGGCAAGCTAAGAAACTAATCAAATCAAATGGGCAAGCTAAGAAACTAAAAGAAGGCAAAAAAAAAATGACAATAATAAGTTAGTATATATCAGTTATAACCATCAATATCAATGGCCTTAACTCACCAATCAAGAGAAATAGACTGGCAGAATGGATTAAGAAGCAAATTCCAATGATATGTTGTATACAAGACACACCTAGTGAAAAAAGAAGCCCATAGACTGAAAGTGAAAAGATGGAAAACTTCTTCATGTAACAGGAGCCCAGAAAATAGCAGTGGTAGCAATCTTATTCACAAAGTAAATTTCAAACCTAAACTGATTAAAAGAGACAAAGAAGGCCACTACATCCTTATGAAGGGAACAATTCAAGAGGAAGAGATCACAAATAATTCGTTTCCAATCTATTGAGTTGTTAGAAAGCACATATGCTCCTTTTCTCTCTCTCTCTCTTTTTTTTTTTAGTTTTTCTTTTTCTTTCCCTGGTGCTGGGGATTGAACTCAGCACATTGTTCTGGCTGGGCAGGTGTAGCACTACTGAGCTAAATCTCAGGCTTTACATTTTATATTTTTCAAATTTATCAACACATTAATCTTTGTCTTTATATGTTGGTCTACCAAATTGATGAGTTATTTTGGTTCTCATTTTCTTTGCTTTTTTATTTGAGAATTTATGAAATCTGTATATATGAGTAGTATGAAAAGTATTAAGGTCCATCTGTCATTCTCCTCTCTCATTTCTGCCTTCTGCAAACTTCCTTTTCTGTCACTACAGCTTGTTTGGTTGGAAATTTGTTAAGACAAATTTTGTTATGTTATCAATATATCTTTGTACCTATTTTCTGCCGATAATGAATATTAATTTTTAAGTAAATTTTATCATAACTATACTTAAATAAATGGATAATAAATCATTAATATCATTCAGTATCTGGTATATATTATAAATTCTTCAACTACCTCAAAGATATGTGTTTTTCTCAAATCACACAAATCACAAACATTCCACACATCACTGCACTATTATACCAAAGTATATTTTGTATTGTAGAAAATATGCATTGTGTATATGTGTGGGGGATATGTTTTTACACATATGTGTACTATTAAATTAATAAATGGATAATAAATCATTAATATCATTCAGTATCTGGTACATATTATAAATTCTTCAACTACCTCAAAGATATTTGTTTTTCTCAAATCACACAAATCACAAACATTCCACACATCACTGCACTATTATACCAAAGTATATTTTGTATTGTAGAAAATATGCATTGTGTATATGTGTGGGGGATATGTTTTTACACATATGTGTGCACTATTAAATGAGAAACATAGTCATGAATGTGGTAGTTTTGTGCACATTTGGCATATCAATAGTTTCTCTGGCAACCTTATGATTTCTCTAAATTAGATGCTTGATTTAATTCATAGTCATTTGGGAAGAATATTACATATGTATTGGTGTTAAATTCTATCATTATGCTTATAAAATATAATAAAAATAAGTATGGGATATAATAAAATAGAAACAGAAAAATCTGATCTTAAAAATGTGAACTGTTTTAGTTGTTTTTTGGATTTCAAATATAAGTATATTTCTTTTCTGTGGGAAGTTTTGTTAGAAAATGTAAGTGATACAATCAAAAAGTATATGATATTTATCAAATTAATAAAACCGAGTTTATAAATCATAAAATTTTGAGGACAGTTTCTCAACTATAATATGTAACTTTGTTTTATTTGAAAATACAATATTTCAAAAATATTATATGAAAAGAAATTGAGAAAGAACATATAATGTTTGAAGATCATATCAAACTAATAATGTATTTGGATTATCAGTCTGTTGCATAAATTTTTATTTATTTCATATCCTTTTTTGCTGTCATATATATATGTATATTTGAAATTTTTATTTAGTATCTTCATTTCTTGTTGTCAAGTATGTTTGCAATCTTTAATAAAAAAAAAATCAGACTTCCAAAATTAAAGACCAAATCCAAACATGGGCATCTGAAATGCACAGACATTTCTCAAAGAAGTAGAAACAGAAAATAAACATATCAAAAAATGTTTAACATCACTGGTTATTCCAGAGATGCAAATGAAACAATGTTGAGATTCCATCTCACTCCAGAAAGAATGGCTGCTATCAAGAAATCAACCAATAACAAATGCTGGCAGGGTTGTGGGGAAAAGGGAACCCTTCTTCACTGTTGGTGGGAGTGCAAACTGGTGGAGCCACTGTGGAAATAAGTTAGGAGATATCTCAAAGAACAAGGATTAGGTGTTCCATTTGACCCAGCTATTCCACTCTTGGGTGTCTTCCCAAAAGAATTAAAAGCATCCTACCACAGGTATATATGTGCACCCATGTTTATAGCAGCCCAGTTTGAAATAACTAAGTCCTAGAAACAGCACAAATGCCCATCAACTGGTGACTAGATAAAGATGCAGTTTTTTATAAAATGCAGTACTATTCTGCCAAAAAGAATGAGAAATTAGAGACATTTATAGCTAAATGGAAGCACATTGAGACCATGGTCTTATGTGAAATAAATAGGATACACATGTGTAAATACCAAATAGTTTCTCTGGTGTGAGAAACTGAAAGTGTAAATAAGGATCAAAATAAAAATGCGAAAGAAGAAGAAAAAATCCAAAATGGAAGGGGAAGTGGTTGTGTAAGGGAAAGGAATGAAGCTTAAGAAAAAATATGAGAAATGAAGGAAAAAGTGGAAACAAAGTCTTTTGTGAATAGAGAGGGGTAGAAAGGTGGAAGGCAGGGAACAGGAATGGGGGGTGAACCAATATATATGATGTACAGGTACAAATTCCCAATGATAAATGTGACTGTAATGTATTCCTTCATGTACCAATAATCTTAATTTTAAAAATGAAAGTAATTTTAAGGAGCTATCCAGTTTACCTATTTGAAACTTTAATTCTTGTACATAAAATGGTGAATATTGGCAATTTTATATAGTTCAGCTTAATAAATATTTGCAGCAAAATTATAAAGACACTGAAGTCAGTGACATTCAATATATGTGTATTTGGCAATGTAAATTAACAGAAATAATAGACTGTCTGCAAATCATAGTTCTAAAATCTATTCCCATGCAACATTTATTCTAGTTGAAAAATAAATAACAAATTTTAACAAGCTAAAATCATACCGTGAATAATGAAAAAAAACAGAACAAATCACATCTACTTGATGGGCTCCAAGGGGGTTACTATTCTATGTTCTAATCACAGAAGAGCCCTCTGTTTAAGTACAATTAAAGGAGAATCCTGACGGAAAGGAAGAAGGGAGTCAATGACACTCGGGGAACTGGCTTCACTGACAGAGGGCAACAGGGTCCAGTGCTCTGAAAGAGGACTGTGCTTGGATCACCCCAAGGACAACAAGGTTGCTGCATAGCTGGAGCAGAGCACTGGCTTGGCAACGGTGTTGGGAGAATGATAGAATACAAGGATTGAGAGGAACCCAGCAGCCAGATCACACAGGGTCCTACAGGCTGTTTGGCTTTTACTGAGCTAGATGAAAAGCTGTTGGGGAATTCTGAGGAGGAAAATGATGTAAGCAACTTCATGATTTGCACCAGTCATCCTGAACAAAAATAGAGAAGAAATTGTAAGCCAATTAGGAAAGCCAATTAACTGCAGGCAAGAGAAAAAAAGTGGCACGGATGAGAGTGGCACCCCAGAGGAAAGGAGAATGTATTCTGCATCTAGTTTTGGAAGTAATATCAAACAACTTTCAGATGGATGTAAAATCTGAGAACGATGGGGCATCTGGAAGAAGAGGAGGAAATGTGGCAAGTGAAAATTGAGAGATTACTCTTTTAGATACATTAAGTATAAACCAGCAATTCTCCATCAATATGGAGAAACTGGGTACAGGATTGCATTGAGAAGTCTGTCCATAGGGAACACCCCAATTTATATGGGAATGTTCAGTGCAGTGATTTTTTTTGAGTGGAATGTGGGATAATCATCTAGTAAGTAATTCCAGATGAAGAAGAAAGGTGGACTGAGGGTTATGATCCAGGCATTTCAGTGCCTCGTGGCCTGAGAGAAAAGAAGCCAGTAAGATCTATAAGGAACAGTACTAAGATAAGGAGAAGCCAAGCAAAAGTAGAGTTTCTAAAGCCAGAGAAACCTTCAGCAGGGATGATGGAAATGAGATCACAGAATAAAAAGTAGTTTTAACGATATTAGTACTATATTTTGTGATCTAAATCGTTCACAGTGGCAATCATTAACATACATTTATTTATTATAGCACATATTGTTGTTATGTAGTAAACATCCTAGGACAAAAGCTTAAACGGTTAAATATCATCGCCAAATAAAAGTCATGGGTAGGAGAAAGTATTTTGATAGATTTTTATAAAAAATAATCCAGCACAGAAGGAAATGCATAACAGAGAGAACTGCATTAAACCTAGCCTGGTCTGTAGCTCTAGAAGCTGCATAACAAATGTGCAACGAAGTGCTCATTACTACTTCACCCAACAGAAACTGGTAATTTATGACAAATGTACATTTGCCAAAATGTTACATATTCTATTGTTCAGAACACCATGGTAGGTCAAGCCTTGTATAAATAACAATTTTCTCAATTTTTAATGAAACGTGTTGAAAATCTTTCCAAATAAAGCTGCAATGTTCATAGGAAAACAACAATAAAAAGAAAGCCCAAGGTTTCTTCGTTTCTCTTACAAATACACTAGAGGAAAATTAAAAACATAATTTCCTCTTACAAATGTAAGACTTATTTTGAAAACTTTTCCCCTTAAGAAAGAATAATTCATTAGAAACACTTGCAAAGTTGTGTTTTCCTTTGTTTTAACATAAAAAAAGTATCTTGTGCCTTAAAAACTGCCTTCCCAGTAACACTGAGATAGACTCTCTATAGAATTTCTAAGCCTGAATCTATATTAAAAAATAATAGAAAGCAATTATTTTTGCTGACCCATAATTTGATAGTGGTCCTGGCAATGAGTGAGGAAGAGAGTACCAAAGACAGATATCACATAGCAACCAGCTCAACAAGAAGATCATTTACTCATTTGTTACCAAAGATAAATAGCATAGTTCTGGCCGGCAGAAATTCCCTTCCCTCCCTCCTGGTCCTTCTTTCCCTCCACCCCCTCTTTCCCCCTCTTCCTCCTCCCTCTCCCCTTTTCCCTCATTCCCCTCCTGCTTCCTCCTCCTTTTTTCTTTCTCCCTTTTTCTCTCCCCTCCGCTCCCCTCTCCTCTCCACTCTCTTTCCCGTCAATTGCAACTTCTCCTATTTTTCTTAATAAGCACAATAAAGTTTACTTACTTGTGATTGTGTAATGGATCTCCATGAAACACTGGAGCTTATTTTCTAAAGTCATTTAAATATGCATCAAGGGAATCATTTCAAAAGAAAGCAGGCTGATGCTGGTGGATGTATTCTAGCCTCCAGCCAACTGGATATCATAGAATTATACTCATACTTTCAGATAAATTTCTACATTAAAACTACTAAATATAGAAAAGAGACATTCATTAAAATCTGTAGCTATTATAGTAGCCTGGTTTATCTACACAATCATGTCTGTTTGTGTATGTGAGTTTGTACCTCAATCTGTGAACACACTTGTTTGGATCCTTTCAAATCCTCCATTGTTTTAATCACTTAATCTGCCACACTGATAACTGACATCTTTATAGAGGACAAAAATTTATGTGTCTTTTGTATTATCGAGTTGCATACACACACTCCATGAATAGTGACGATATGACTCGAAAATATACTTTTAATGAAGCAACTCATCTTGCTCATTAACAAATATGCTTATAACTGGAACAAATCATTACCTAGTTAATTGTATCCAATTATTCCAAGTAGATGATTCATTTCCCATAGGAATTTTAACAATATTTACTATGAGCTAAACTTTGTCACAACAAAACATATACTTATCTATGCTTCCATTATATCAAGGTTAACTTCCATATAATTTAAAAATAATTTATTTAGCATCATATAGTCATCAATTTTCCAACTGCAATATCTTCTACATTGATTTCCTTCATGATTGCTTAGAGAAATTAAACATTATTATTATCACTTTCCTGCGAGGCAGTACGTTATAGCACTAATCACTATAGGCAGTCATGAAGCTCATGCTCACTTATCCAGATTACAGCTGAAAAAGTTTAGCAGAGTTGTAGCTGAACATAGGCAAAAAGCTGATAGACAACTGAATAAAAATAAAATGTGTGACTTTTTTTTTATCATCTTAAGGCAGACTGTTAACACCCCAGAAGGAAATGCTGATAAATGAATTAATTCAAGCCCTATTTACAGTTCCATTGTGAACATTTATCTTGTAATTGTCTTCTCAAGTATTAATATTGTTATCAAATTTCAATGAATTTGAATTTCTATAGATATTCTAAGACAGATGTAATTAAATATGTAATAATCATCTGTTTAATGCCTGCCTACCAGACAAAAGAGAAAAAAATGCTTTCTTTTATTACTCTAGAACATTGAATGCATAGTGTGGAGAGAATGAATAAATGGCTATTTGAATGACTGTGTACAACAATGTCTAGTTTACATCAATCTATAGCCAAAGCTTATTGTTCAGAATAAAATGAGAAAATAACTTTACGTTACTTTTTTTCTGCAGTACTGAAGACTGAATCCAGGCTATTGCACTGATCTGCATCCTCACATCCTCAGCCTTTTTTTTTTTTCCCTGAGATAAACTCTGGTCAGTTCACTACACCGCTGAGGCTGGGCTCTAACTTATGATCCTCCCACCTCGGCCTTACAGAGAGCTGGCTTGTACCACTGCACCGGGCTTACATATTTGATCTAATGACTTTTTCTACTTTCATTGAATAATCTAAATACTTTTTAAGGTATCATGAAAATTAAAACACAAACATTATTTGGAGGAAAATTTGAATATCGCCAAAATATAAGTATCGATACTTAGCAGGCAACTAACTACATCGTGGAAAACAAAAAGAAATACTTCACAGCTACAATAATTTAAATTTAAAAAAAAAAGCCAGGAAGGGAGGTATTTGAAAGTGTCTGCCCTCAAAATTAGTACAGTGACTATAAAAAAATAGTATAGGAGTTTGATATATGATCTAACATTTCTGTTTTCAGATACATATAGATATATATAGATATATCTATATATATCTATATATATAAAGAAAATAAACCAGCATCTCAAAAAGTATCTGAGTTCTCACATTCATTGCAATAGTACTATTCATAATAGCAGAGACAGAGACACCTTAAGGGTCAATCAACGACTGAATGGTGAATGCATAAATGTAGTAAGTATGTATAACAGTTAAAAAATAAGGAAACGCTGTCATTTGCAACAATAAGGGTGAACCTAGAGGATATTATACTAAGCGAAATAATCCAGACACAAAAAGACAAATACTACATGATCTCCCTTATAGGTAAAATCTAAAAAAGCAAAACTCATCGAAAGAGTAGAATGGTGGCTGTCACGGGGTAGTGTGTTGAGGGGAAAAGGGGAATATGTTAGTCAAAGAGTAAAGAGTCTCAATTAGGTAGGATGAATAACTTTGGGGGACTTAACTTGATGACTATAGTTAATATTGCTTTTGTCTTAGTTATTTTCTCATTGCTGGGAAAAAATACAAAATATCCACAAGTTTAAAAAGGGAGGGTTTACTTTAGCTTACCGTTGTAGAGGTTTCTGCCCATTGTCAGCTGGCTCTAAAGCTGGGCAGCATAGCAGAGGGACATTGCAGAAGACAAACGGGTCATGACATGACAGACAAGTATCAAGGAACCTTCCTTCTTTTTGTCCTTTTTATTCCCTCCAGGCTACAAGACTATTGGTCAGTGCCACCCACACCCAGGGTGGGTCTTCCCTCTTCAGTAAATTTATCATCAACACCCAGAACCATGCTAAAGCAACCAGTGGATTAATGATTCAGTATCACACTCATGATTTAGCCACCTCGCAAAAGCCCCACCTATGAGTGCATGAGGCTTTGGGGGACATCTAGATATAAACCATAATAACTCTATTGTATACTTGAATTTGCTATAAGAGTAGATCTTAAACTTTCACATAATACTCAAAACAATGACTGAGCTGATGGGGTGTTAATTATCTTGGTAGTAGCAATCATTTCACAATGTATATGCATTTCCAAACAGCATGTTGTGTACCTTGAATATACACAATTTTTATTTGTCAATTATATTTAAATATAAAGCTGGAAAATGGTCACTGCTCCCACATAAATACTGATAATCAGCTATTTGGTCATTTATAAGATTAGCACGGCTCTATAACCTGTAAAAACATGCCAGAACAAGGTGTATAAATTCCCATACACTGTAAATACAAGCATATTTTCAAAGGAAATGTTGTTAGGCTTTTAATCTGTTCCTAGTTCCCCCAATTCTCCTACTTATTGTGAAGAAGGTACTTCTTTCATTATGCTATGGAAACTATCACTTGTGTACTGAGTGACACAACATCTAGCCGTGGTATGATCTGCATAGTCTCATCTACTTAAAAAATACAGAGAGAGTAGGACATATCCACTGAGCTCCTATAATAGACAAAGTACTATAATACTTCCTTTTCTTTACGTAACTCTAAAAGGGAACGAACAATTTGCATTCAAGTCTACTATATAAATACGTGTTAGTAGCCCATTCTATTCAAGTTTTGTTATACATTACTGGATTCCAAAAATACTTTAATAAGTGGCAGCACAAGCCTATAAAAGCAGTGCTGATAAACACAAGCCCTCGGGGGTGCAATGTCAGGGTTATATAACTGGCCACCAACATGACAATCTTCAGGTATGATTATGGAATTTTGATGACAAGTTCAGGGAGGCTCCCAAAAGTAATTTATGTTCGAAAAAAGAGGTGAAAAAATCCTAGCAAAGTTAGAACTAAGAGTAAGCATAGATTAAAAGACAGATCTTAAACTGTATTTTATAACCAAAAGGTATTTATAATGAGTCATCACATGCCAAAGAAAGACAGTGGACTTCTTTTTAACAATAAACCCAGATGTGTTTAGCTAGAGTGAATATGTATATTAACAAAATTAAAATCTCTCCGTCGCATCATTTTCTAGGCCTCACCTGTTTAACAGAAACTAAAACATAATTGGCTTTCTCCATATATTTTTAACTTATGAATTTCAGAAGAGGTCCATAGACCTTTTCTGATTTCCAGTTTGTTTCTTCGGGTTTTTAAAAATTATTTGTGATTAACATGTATTACTTAATATACTAATATATTTCAGTATAATGCCTTAACACTATACTGGTCAAATTCAATCTATACACACAACCTTTCTAATCTCATAATCACTACTCAACTTTCAAGTTGATTTTTTAAAATTTCTACTTATGAGAGCACAGGGTACTTATCTTTCTATGTCTGATTTATTTAATTTAGCATAATGTTCTCCAATTGTATCTATTTTGCTGCAAAGAACAGGATGTAATTCTTGGTGGGTGAATAATGTTCCCTTGTGTATGTATACCAAATTTTCTTTTTCTGTTCTTCTGCTGATGGGTACCATAATGTGATTCTGTATCTTAGCTCTTACTAATATTGTTGCAATAAATGACTTCATGGTACTGTAGCAAAATTATTACTGTATAAATATTAGAATAATTTATTATACCATAATAGGTAACCCATATAGGAAAAATCATATCAAAAGACATACTTTATACCTATTCCAAATAAATATATGTAAAATTAGATAAAGAATAAGCAACAAATGAGACAAAAATTTAATGAAGTAAAGACTTCGGATTTTCAGATAAAAAGTCAATGTCTTGTACTGAGAAAAATTAAAGGGAATGCATTAGATATATATACCCCACTGATGCTTCTTTTTAAAAATTTAGAACACAAGGAAAAATTCAAAATTTGAGTTACTAAAATAAAATATTGCAGTTCAAAAATCAGTCCATCCAAATTATCATTCTCACTTGAAAGTAAATGAACGAAAGGTTCATGCATACAAGTAGTTATAAAAACGTACTTTTTTCTAAAATAAAATAAAATGTGTTTAAAAAGAAAGTTCAAATGGGACGGGGAACAAAGGAAGAGAGAGGGGAAAGGAAAGAAGGGACAAGAAAAAAGTGAAAATAGAAGGAAAAAATGGAAACAAATCTTTTGTGCAGAGAGAGGGGAAGGGGTTGGATGGGAGAATGAGATAAAATAAGACTTATTTTAAAATATACTCTTTATATTTTCATGAATATTTCTTCTTTATTTTGTTATGAATGTTTCTTTCTGTGGATTTCTCTCCCACGTTTTCTCATAAGCTGTTTCAAAAGAAAATATTCATTTTTTTTTCCAAAAACTAAGAAAATAATCATTCAAGAGGTAAAATATATGATAAAAACAGCAGGGGACAATGAAACCTTCATTTTTCCAGTTGTCTTTTAAAAATGGAGATTGCTGCTACATATCCAGTAAAACAAGAAATAATACACGAAAGCCAATAGATGAACTAAGAGAAAAATCCCTCTGACCAATTCAGTCACTAGATATTAAGTTTTCTAACAAAAAACAAAATTGGACCTCCTAAATATGTTCCATAGGCAGGGCTGAGGATTTAGCTCAGTGGTTCTGGCAAGTGTCTCGCAAGTGCAAGGTCCTGAGTTTGATCCCCAGTACCAAAAAAAAAAAAAAAAA
>NW_022900929.1:65521206-65563185 GCF_012274545.1 Fukomys damarensis
GAACCAAAAAAAAAAAAAAAAAAATGTTCCGTAGGCAACATCTAATCCCTTGGCCTAGGAAAGAAGTGTCTCTTTGGCTTCCTCTTCCCCACAAGCTGGAGTGTCTCTACTCAACTGAATAAAAGTTCAATGCAGGGCCAGGGATTTAGCTCAGTGGTGCTCCGTCCTGTCTTGCAAGCCCAATGTCGTGAGTTCAATCCCCGGAACCAAAAAAAAAGAAAAAAAAAACGTAATGCAAAATATAAATATCAATTAACCCAGTAAAAGGTCACAACTGTGATTTTTTTATTTTAGAGTAAATTAATACTCTTCACAAAACACTGAGGAAAAAAGTTTTCTCCCCCCAAAATTAAAGCCACTCAAGAAGACTACATATACAAATTAAGGATTTTCCACTGATGTTATATTTTTCAGTGAAAATTAGAGACTTTTTGTAAAGGAAAGACATTTTGTCATAAAGTATCTTATTAAGCACACGTTAATATGTTCTCACACTGAAATTCCTATACCTGAGTTAATCAGAACTATTGTAAAAGTTAATTTTTCAGGAATAAACTATGATTTGGGTAACTTAGCTCATAGTACCCATCTGGCTTCCAGAAAGAAAAAGATGAAGTTCAACATACTTAACTAATAATTAAACCTAGTGTTTTGCAATCTTCTTTCCCATAGCATATCAATAAATATTTATCAGAAAAATAAAATAAATGTGATTTTTTACCTGAGACTTTATAGAGCCAACAATATGCTAATACAAGCACATCAGGTCTTCAAAACCTTTGCATTTGTAATTTTATACTAGGAAAGGCTTCATAGAAGTCATTTGACAAAGAAAATATTTCCTTAGAAAGCCATTAAAATTTTTTCATATAGTGTTTTGTGGTGCCCTTGTTGGAAACACTGATATAAAAAATCCTAAACACTGTACAAACTCAAGAGATAGTTTTCCCCATCATTTCAACATAGAATAATATACCATCAGCCATGGTTTAAATGTGTTCCCTGCTAAACCCAGGTGTTGCCAGGGTGATAGCTATTGAAAGCGATGAAGTCAGGACTCTTTTCTCTAATTAGAGCAAGGCCCTTATAAAAGAAGCTTCACAAAATATTTGATTGGCTTCCTGTTCCTCTCTTCTGCCCTCTGCCGATACAGCTCCTATGTCCCTTTTCCTTTGTGCCTTCTTGTATGTGAGGACACAGTAAGAAGGTTCTACCAGATGCCAGGGATGTGATCTCAGATTTCTAAGCCCTTGGAATTGTTAGAGATAAATTCCTGTTTTTTATCATCCACCGGGTCTGAAATATTTTGCTAGAGCATCCTAGAATAAGATAAAACACAGTCCTCATTAGAAAGTGCTGAGCGGTGAATCTTTTTTCTCATTAAGTGTATGAAACTGAATACTTCAAGAATATTGTGTGAATAATTACCAAATAGACTATATAATGTTCTCCTAAAAGTCTCAGTACTTAGGAATCATCATTTAATACTAACTGCATAGAACATGTTGACTTGAAAATATGATTTTAGCAAGAACATACAAATTTTAAAAACTGAAACCATGCAAGTACACATTGGCTTTAATGTTTTGCATTTGAATCTCTTACTTCCCAGAAAGCTTTTCCTCCAGAAAGTTGCTTAGTTCAATCTCTCCTCATCCCTCTATTCTTAAAATCCCTTTGTCCACGCTTCCCTGACCCACCTATGTGAAATAGTAAGCACCTAACCCATCCTCAACCAATAAACATATGCTTCAACCTGTAGTATACAGTTGTGCCTCAGTGCCCGATCTTAATTCTTTCCACAATTCTGGTTGCAAATGTAATTGGATAAGAAACAAATCAAATTCAGTGATTGGGTTCAATGTAGACCTTATGGAGAAATTTGATTTAGTTCTCATCCAATTTGATTTGTGACCAGAATCACGGAAAGAATTAAGTTCATAAACCAAAGTACCACTCTCTAATACATCGCTTGCTTGCTTTCTGTCTCTTCATCGTGAGAACATAAATTCTATTAAGACAGTTATTTTTAATGAAATTGCCTGGGGTGTTGGCAGACACGTAGGCATTTGATAAATATTCATCAAATGGTAGGGAGATGAATAAATATTTTAAATATATAATAAAGATGTAATTTAGGCACGACTGTACTATGATTTAAATGATCCTTGCAAAGTCATGGTTAAATTTAATCATCATTGTAAAAGTATTCATAGGTGGGACCTATAAAGAGTGATGAGGATACCAGGGCATTACCGTTATGAATGGATCAATATGCCATGATCCCAGGAGTGGTGTAAATACCCAAGGAATTGCTGTCTTTAAAAGTGATCTCTCTCTCCGCCGTGTGTCCTCTTTTTCTGAGCTGTGAGCTTGCTTCTCTACAACTGTGATTTTTGGCATGAGATGCCCTCCTCCTAGTGTGACACAGAAATAAGGCCATCATTAGATATTTCCCATTGATCTTGGATTTCTCTGCCTCTAGAACTGTGAGAAATAAACTATACTTTTCAAAAATTAGTGTGGTAGCAGCAAAAAATGGACTAAGACAAGTTATTTTTAATTAAGCCCTAAATGCATCGAGAGTAGACATTTTCTAGTTAATCTTCACGAGTCTTAACATTACACTGAAAATTACACAATACTATAACACAATACAATGTGCAAATACTATAAATTTCAAAATACTATAACAACAAAACAGATTAAAATAAGTTTTTTTACTTTTACTTGAGACAATATCTTTCAAAGTTAAACTGTAGTGTTGACAAACCTGTGATCAAGAGGTTCTCATGTGCGGATTAAAGCAGCATAAATTGTATTAAAAAAAACACCTCCCAGGAAAAAGAATCTCCTAGCTGCTGACCAAATTTTCCAAATTTGTTAGTTCTACTATAAGAAAATCCAGATGTACATAAATATTTACGGACAAGAGTTCTCATTATACCAACAGAATAGGGACATACTTTAAATATACTAAATATTCAGTAATAATATATTAGTCTGCTTTGACCAGCATAATAAAATCCAATAGTTGATGGCTCAAACAACAGAAATTGATTTTCTCACAACTTGGAGGGCCACATGTCCATAAATGTGATGCCATCTAGTTTGATGTATTATGACACCTTTCTCCTGTGGTTTCCCTATAGTTTTTGCTGTGTGAATGAGGAAACTGACCATGTGACTCTTCCTCTTCTTGTGAGGTCCCCTTGCAGTGGAACTGTGCCCTATGCCTGCACTTAACTTTAACAGCTTTCCTAAAATCAGTAACTTCAGGGGTTAAGACTTCAACATATCAGTGTTGTGGTGACAAAATTCAATCTATAACACAGGAGAATAAATTAATTATACAGCCATAAGATGAACTATTATATAGCTATAAATAAAGAAATTACATTGTCTAGGAAAATTAATGACCTCCTACATGTTAACAATTATGATCAGTAAATAAATCAAGTTAAAATATAAATACAATTAATCTCAAGATAGTTTAAAGTAGCTCAGAAATATTTTTAAAAACCTAATCTAATACGTATTTTAAATGGCTCTATCAAATTGCAAATAGTGAATCGACAGCAAAACATGGCTTAAGTTATCATTTTGTCTGACAAAAATAAATGAACAAAACTATTCTCAAAATTTTAAGTGAACAGTGCAAAAGACAAGTTGGCACATTGTCAAACAACACAGTGGAAAGACACATACATAGCAAAGCCTTTCAGACCTTCCTGAAATGATGTGATATAAAGCCAGAAGCCATTACCCAAACACATCAATATATTCAAAGAGTGTTTACATTAAAAAGTTGACACTATAATAATCCTTATTTTCCTCTCATGTCTTTATTAGTGTTTATATGCACATCTATATTTAAAAAGGGAAATACAGCTACAATCCCTCCTCTTAAAGAGCAAAAAAAAAAAGGATTTAGTAAGCATTTCCCAGAGGTTAATAGAGAAAAACTCAGATAATGAGGGAGGGCAATTCATCTGCCTCAAAGCTTTCCAATGTTTTTTTATTTGTTTTGTTATTGAAGCTTTGGGGTCCCTGTCTGATGCTGTTTGTTTTTGTTTGTTTGTTTGGTTGGAGATTTTTTTGTTGTTGTTGTTTTTGGGTTTTTTTGGTACTTGGGATCTAACTCAGGAGTTTGCATTTATGAGGCAGGCACGATGCCACTGAGCTAAACCCCTGGCCCAGGGTTCCTGTCTGAGATAATAAGAGTATGAGTGAGTTGTGAACCTGCATTTCTTCTCTTATTAAAACAGAGATTGCTCCAAAGTGCGAAGTGAGGGGCTTTCCTTACAGCCAACATCCAGAGGCACGATGGCAGGGCCAGGAGTCTGTGCATTCACCATTAGAATCCAAGAGGCAATGAGAACACGAGTGTCCAGTGCAACAGGGGTGGCCATTCAACAACTGTTGATGAAATTGAAGGAGGAGGAAGAAAAATTTCAACCAGTGTTTTCAAGGTAGTAATTACTCATTGTAAAATTCATAGCAAGAAACACAACCCTGCTTTTCAATGCTTTATCCTGCTTGGTGTTTAACAAAGTTAAATGTTTAGACAATTATTTTTAAAAACTATTACTTAAATGTTAAAGTCACAAAGTAACATATTATTAAAATTTTAAGTAATTTTATTATTACCCGCATTAGTCCAAATGATGCAATTTATATTTATATAAAACCATACTTGTGCTTTTTTAGTGTTGTACACAAGTTGCTGTAATGTACAAACACACACACACACACACACACATACACAAAAACACACGCACATAAATCATCTTTGTTTCCTTAACAGAAAAATGTTCTGAATTTAAGAGATAATGCTTTAATTATGGGAAAGATTTTTGCTTTAGAGGGCTTGGCTGAGTGTAACATAATGTTGCCTTTTCATTGGAATGACAACATATGTTATTAAGAAATAATTAGACTCATTCATAGGAAAATGGATACATATGGAGGATATACTCCTAAGTGAAATAAATAAGTTACACATGTATAAATACTGAATAATTTTTCTGGTGTGAATAAACTGTAATAGTACATAAGATCCTAATGAGATAACTGACATTGTGAATGGGAAGAAAAGGGCTAAAGGTGTAGGGAAACTGGAAAGGGTAGGGGAAAGGTAATAAGGGAAAGGAAAAAATAGGAGAAAATGAAAACTGGAAATAAAGTGTTTGTAAATGGGGAGGGGAGGAGGGGGTGAAGGGAGGGCAGGGACAAGGGGAAAAAATGAGAACCAAGACCTGTCATGTAAAGGTACAAGATCCCAGTAATGAATGTAATTGTACTGCATACCTAAAATGTACCAATAAACTCAATAAAAGAAAAAATAGCACATACATTTATTTACTAATATAAAAATGTACCACTGTGGGCATACACTAGTTTAGGCAACTGAGGATAAAGTCATAAAACAGACTGGATCACCACCTTCAGAGAATTCATAGTCCTAAGATGACCTATGACCAAGAGTGAAAATGAAGTACCCTACAATGTATCTAGACATGCAAAGCATTCTCAAATAGAATCTCAGCAGAAGTTTTGTGAAATTTGAAATCTAATTATATAGCTCAGATGGGCAAAAAATTAGCAAATATAGGCAAGTGAATGTTCCCACACAAGCTATCAAAAGACAGTTACAGTATGCAATTACAGTAATTAAAATAGTCTGAACAGTCACAGGAATTGACAAAGATGTAAAGAGATTCAATTAAAAATCATAGATTCCATTACAATAAATGAACATGGCATTACAGAAGTTTAGACTAAATATAATTCCACTGACATCACTGGGGACATGTAAGACATTCAAAAGATTATATTAGATGATTCATTGTCCATTTAAAAATCCATGTCATTATTTCCTTATTTCCTTTCCCCTCCCCTTCCCACTTCCCCTGTAGCCATTTTCTTCCTACTTCACACTCTCAATTATACCATTTGAACCTTATTTACATTTTTACTTTCTCACACCAGAGGAAATAAGAGAAAAGAAAAAAATGTGAAAAAAGTAAAAAAAATGGAAACAAATTCTTTAAAATAGGGAAGGGTGGAGGGGGTCAACGGAGGGCAGGGTATGGGGAAAAATAAGAACCAAGACATCATGTACAGGTACAAGATCCCAGTTGTAAATGTAACTGTATTATTTGCTTTGAATGTACAAATAAACTTAATGGGGAAAAAATCCATGTCAGACACCTAACCCTCTCTACACCCCTATGTGCTTACACATACATACATATTGATTAAAGCATTAAACATTGAGGAAGATATGAATCTTCTTAGCAACTACACAATTTAAATGATTTACATAAAAAGATTGACAGATTTTAAAACCCACATTTTTTTTTAAATGTGCACTTCTAAGGATACCAAAAGTGACTGGATTTTCCACACAACATGCCATGTTGGAGCAATACAGTACCTAAAACCTCATTACGATCACAGAAAACAGACTGTTTTTAAGTAAGGTGGGGCGAAACTACATGGGTAAAATAAAAACCAAAATAGGAAAGAAGAAAATACTTGAAAAAAGTATAGGCTTTTAGAAGACGGAACCTATGTGGAAAAGTGGTAACTGATTTGTATGATTAGAGAAATTATCTTTGAGTACCAGAAATGTGGAAATCCAAAAGGAAAACTAATCTTACTCAAGTATACCAGAAGAGAACAGCTGGCAGGGGGGATAATGGATACAACTTGCCTGTTCCAAGATTTAAAAGTAAGTAAAAAGATTATATATGATGAGATTAAAGTTATAATGAGTTTTCTATATTTATTTAGATGATAATATGACCAATAGAGTTTCCTTGTTTCATTGTGTAAATGTGGCAAATTAACCAGCTTTCAAGTGTACACCAACTCATCTTCCTATAATAAATCATAATCGGTCATGACACATTTGTTTCATATATTTTTATACTTAACTTGCTAATATCTTGTTAAATCCAGGAACTTCCACATCAAAGAGTTTTCCCAGAAAAAAGGATAAAACATAAAACAATATATTTAATTTTCTAGAGTGAAAGGATATGACTTTTTAAATTAACCACTCTAAAACTCTCAAATCAATGAATGAGAAATACAGTCACATTAAAAGTAGCCATTGTGAAATTTCAGAATATTGAGGACAAATTAAATATTCAAATGTTTTGGTTGGAGGAAAGGAGGACAGGCTGAGAAGCAAATGAACAAAAATCTGAATAGCCTCAAACATTTCTGTAGTTACACGGCAATGCAAGGGACAGGAGAGCAATGCCTTCAAGATATGTGGTTTTTCTATAAAATGGAATATTAATCAGCCATAAAGATCAAGAAAATAGATTCATTCACAGGAAAATGGATACATATTGAAGATATACTCCTAAGTGAAATAAATAAGGCACACATGTGTAAATACCAAATAGCTTCTCTGGTGTGAATAATCTGCAATAATACAGAAGATCCTAATAAGATTACTGACATTTAGAAATGGGAAGAAAGGAGCTAAAGGTGTAGGGAAGGTGGGACGGGTAGGGGAAGGGTAATAAGGGAAAAGAAAAAAAAATGTGACATAATGAAAAGATGGAAATAAAGTGTTTGTAGGTGGGGAGGGGAGGAGAGGGTGAAGGGAGGGCAGGGACAAGGGGAAAAAAAGAGAATCAAGACCTGTCATGTAGAGGTACAAGATCCCAACAATGAATGTAACTGTACTGTATCCCTAAAATGTACCAATAAACTCAATTAAAGAAAAAAAAAGATACCAAAATACTTGTTGACAACTCAGGATTCTTTATACAGTTAAACTTTCATCAAAAAGTCATGGTAAGGGGTCTGGGTTGTAGCTCAGTGGCACTGCAGCTGCTTGGCAAGTGCAAGGTCTTGAGTTCAATCCCTGGTACAAAAAAAAAAAAAAAGTACTGGTAAGGAAACCGGATGACAGCATGAAGTCAAAACCTGGGACAACAGTTGTTCCTGTTCTATTTTGCTCTTTTCATTATTAATTTGTATATTAAAAGCCTGGGCCATAGGATTTATGCTTTCCCACAGTCTGAATTTTCCAAATTGTGCATTTGTGGTGGAGGTCATGTTCTATAAATTTCCTGCAAACTGCTATCTGGTTTAAGGTACTTGGCCAAATTCAGGTTCAAACACTTTGTCTACAAAAAAGGGTAGATGCTGGTTTCCATCATCAGATAACAAATAATGTCTGATTGCTGTTTTTTTATGCTAATCAGGTTGACATTCGAGGTTCATTAATTCACTGGAGTTGTAAAAAGATGCATTATTCTATCTTTTTTATTATTAGCTGTAAAATATTAATATGTTTTGCACTCTGTTATGTACTTGTATAAGGGAATGGTTTTAAGAAAGCAAGAGAAATGTCCACCTTTCTATTTTACTATCTAATTTAAATTTATTTTAACTGCTACATAAGGACAGAATTGTACGTTAACAAAGTACCAATAATATTTCAACACATTTATATGTTATTTAATGTTTAGATTATGTTAAACATATATTAATTCTGCAGTATTTATTATTTCTTTTTTAAATTATTTTTTCTTTTATTGAGTTTATTGGTACATTTTAGGTATGCAGTACAATTACATTCAATAATGGGATCTTGTACCTTTACATGACAGGTCTTGGTTCTCATTTTTTCCCCTTGTCTGTGCCCTCCCTTCACCACCTCCTCCCCTTGCCATTTACAAGCACTTTATTTCCATTGTTTTCATTTTCTCATATGCTTTTCCTTTCCCTTATTTCCTTTCCCCACCCTTCCCACTTTCCGTACACCTTTAGCCCTTTTCTTCCTATTTCACATGGTCAATTATCTCATTAGGAGATAATTATAGTTTTTCACACCAGAGAAACTATTTGGTATTTAGACATGTGTGACTTATTTGTTTCACTCAGGAGTATATCCTTAAAATGCATCCATTTTCCTACGAATGACTCTAATTTCTCATTATTTATGGCTGAGTAGTATTCCATTTTACAGAAAAACCACATCTTCTTTATCCAGTTTCCAACTGATGGGCAAATGGGCTGTTTCCAAGTTTTATCTATTTCTTTATAGTGAAACTTTCAAATTTTAAAAATTTTATTCAGACCGTCTTTAAGAAAAATGAGTATCTCCCTTTCATTTCCAAAATGCGATTTTGTTTTTAAATGTCATTTAAACTCAAGGATGAAAAACTTTTATTTCAATCCAATCTAATTTTTGGAGCCTCAAATCGCTCTCCCCTCAGCTAGTGAAGACTGTATCTCCCGAGTGCTTCTGTTGTGAAGCAGCACTTTCAGTCACTTCATTGATCAGACATGTCAGATGCACTACAGATTCATCTGTCATGCCACCTACCCCAATCAGCCACTCATCCGAGAATCCCTGGTTGTGTACCATGAGAAGTCATATTTCAAGGCAGCAACCTGTATACAAGGTAGGTTCTTCACAATGAGTTTCGCTTTTGTTTCCTCCTCAGTAGACTGAGTGGCAGACAGACATTTACAGATACTGACAGACAAAACAACACGAGTTAATATTTCCAATTCATGATCAGGTCTACAGAGCTCTCCCCTAAGTCCATCTAAGGTACCATTCATCTTTCTTCCAAACTGAGGATGACGATACTCAAGGGTACATTAAGTCATCCCATAATTCTTTGCTTTATTCACAGTAAAAACATAAGTGCTCTAGAAATAATATCACCAAAAATTAAAAAAAACAAAGCAGTTGTAATTTTTTGCATAGATCATGGTCATTCTCCCCCCATTTATGATTTGTTTATAAAAAGCATATATGTATATCAAATTATACGTGGTACACTATTCTGTTTTCATATTCTTATTTAATTCTACTTCTACTAATAATCATAAATTTTATGATCACTTCTGGTTTTTCTATCAAAGTCTTAGTCATGTTGACACTCTGATATTCATTCTTTAGTATATTTCATAGAGATAGCTAAAGGGACTAGTAGTTTAAGACTTTTTTTCAGACTTTAAATATTCTTAAATTTGTTACTATATAGTGACAATGTAGAGTTGTATATATTTATGGGGTACAAGGTTATGTTACAACTTTTTACTACAATGTGAAATGATCAAATCAAGATAATTAATGTATGTATCACTTCAAATGATAACTTTTAAATATACTCACCTAGTGATACTGAAGTGTAGTTCATATATCTTTATAACTTTACAAAGCCCTCTGTTTTCTTGTTTTTATATAGTTAATAATGTAAGAACTTGCTTTCTGAAATTCCCTGATTCTACGGGCCTCTCTAAGAAACATAATCTTATGTTTCTTAGATAGAGAGTAGAAGAGATCACAGAAGTAAGTCCTGGTGTAGTGGGCCCTAAGTAAGTCCTTAGTGTCTCATTAGGTGCTATGGAGAGCAGGGATCCCACTCCCTTGTAGGCCATGTGGGGACATAAGGACAGGTCAGGACTCTGCAAACCAGAATGCTCTGACCAGAACCCAGCCATGTTGGAATTTTGATCTCAAACTTCCAGCTGCCAGAAGGTTGAGAAATAAATTTCCATCATTTACAAGCCACCATATATGGTATTTTGCTATAACGGCACAAACAAAGTAAAATCCATACTCATCTAGAGAGGCCACTGTCCAAATTTAGTTTCAGATGCTACCTATCAGATTGTTCTTCAAACCCACCATGCTGGATTTCTGCGCTTAGCTCCAACAGACACCTGTTTCACCTGGCACACATGTTGGCAGGTGTCTGATAGCTGATGGCACTTTAACCCAACTTATACATATTTTAGATGAGGGACATGGAGTTAGTTTCATTGAGAATATTATGCATGGGCTTTTAGTTTTGCTATCTGGAATTTGCAATAGCTACATTTTAGGTACAGGGGATGTTCTGATATTGATCCAATAAAGGACCACAGCTCTGATTGATATCTTCAACTCTAATAAGCCACAGTCACAGTTTAAGACAGTTCTAATTTTGTAGAAAATAGGTAGGGCAGTTAAATCTCCTGCACCTTTCAAGTCTTTATGGGGACATCTGAAATTCAGTCCCCCAGAGAGGCAGCACTGATTTACGATTTACTTCCTATTTACTTCAGAGGAAGAAGGAAGAGTAGAAAGTAGGGAGAAAAGGGGTGAAGGAAAGAGTAGACAATAATTCCAGAGCCGTGTGTGATATCTCCAAATCTAAAGGCCTTGAATCTGTGGACCATGAAGCTGAGTTTTGAATTCTTCCAGTTGTTTAATCTATTGATTTGTCTTCTATATTCTGGGGATGGTACAGGAGCACTATTACCCCTATGTGGGTGGGTTTTCTTTAAGCTTCCACTATTACCTCATAAAATAATACTTATCAAAAATCTTACTGTAGGTTCCTTCGGGGTGCGTTAGGAGTATATATCTAGGGTAGGAGACATAGATAGATGGATAGATAGCTATATTTATTGCCTGGTCCATTCTAATCTGCCTGGCACCATTCCTAACCAAAGGCCCTTATAGTCTTACTGCTTAGTGAAAATGGGTAAGAGCTGGAGCTGTGAATTCCCCTAAGGTATTTTAAGTTAGGGTATTGAACAACATCCCTGGCCTTTTCCAGAATATTTTAGTGAAGCACCTTCTTAAAAGGCTGTGCGCATGTGTGTGTGTCTATAAGAAGAAAAAGAGAGCTCTAATATATATTACCTTTAAAAGTCCAAATATTTTCTAGGTTTCCCTTCTAATATGGTGTCTTTCAGAGATGAATTGACATTAAACACTTCATAGGTGAGGGAAAAGGAGGGACTAAAACAGGCTTAAGTACCTACTTATTCAACATAATAGCTACACTATTTTTCAAGCCGAATACAGTCCAATATTGTTTTTTTTTCTAGAAAATGAAGCATTAGTAAGTCGCTCATTTGACAAAAAAATTAATGAGCTGCTATAGAGGGGCAGGGTCTATTAAGGGTGCTATTGGAAAGCACAATGAACAGGAGGCAGACACAGTCTCCAACCTCAGGGAGTTTACATTTTGTATGGTGAACATAATGACAACAAAGAGATAATTTTATATTGTGATGAAGTCTAAGAAAACAATGATAAGGGTTACAAAGAGTAACTGGGGTGGCTTTGGAAGCTGCTCAAGTAATGATTGAGACCTGAGGCATGAGGCTATCTAGGGAGACAACAGAATGTAACCACTCATAGCAAGGTTTCTGCATCCAGACTTGAAATCTAAAACTTACTGGATGTAGGACCCTAGGGAAAGTTATGTATGCATCCTCACTGGGTCATAGTTTCTTTGACTGTAAAGTGAGAAGAATCATAATACCAATTTGATAGCTATGTTGTTAGAAAATTAACGTCTATCAGAAATATACCAGAGGAAGATATAAGTGAGGATTTAGGTACCTACGACCTTACAGACTGAGCAGTCACAGACACTATTTAAATTCATCTCTAAGGAATAACTTTCTGTCCACCTGCAGGGAGTATGGTTAGCTGACAGTTGCAGGTGTTAGCACCCTTTAGGTCCACCTCAGCCTTTCAGCTAATGGCAGACTTCCCTGGGAGAGCTCAGCTGGTGACTAGCAGGATTCTAGCAGGACTCCTCTACTGGCAACTCTTGCTCTGCAGGTAGTGGTTGGGGCTGCAGAAACAATTTAGACCTGCATTGCATTTCCATTACTATCCCTGCTAAAACCGGTTCTCTCCTTTTTTCCTTCCATAAATGTTAACGTTCCTAACTGCAGACCTACTGATAGAATGACCCAGTAATTGGTTTACACTTTAGTCTAAATGTAATGGAAAGCCACTGACAGTGAAATGATCTTTTGTGTGGAGAATTGATTTTAGGATGGGAGAAGTGTAAACAAAAAGACCACCTGAGGGGCTACTGAAGAGGTCCAAGGAAATAACAGAAGCCTAGGTTGTTGCAGAGGAGATGGAGAAGAATAGCTGAAAAAAAAAATACATTTTGAAGCTAGAAACAGTAGGACTGGGTTGAAATGTAAAGATTAAGGGTAAATGGGGTTAAGGCTGACTTCTGATTTTTGTCTTGAGAAACTGGGTGAAATGTGAAACCAAAAAGAAACTAGCTTTGGGTATAGAAAATTCAGAGTTCTACTTAGACATGTAAATTTGGGATGCCTATTTGATACTAAAATGAAAATGTAAGGTTGGAATTTGGATCAAGATTTATGTTCAGTAAAATGGAGAGCTGTTTTTTTAAGTTTGCTGTTTTTTTTCATTTTTGTATGAAATGAGTACTACACTTGATACATTTGAATATGATTTCAATTATGTTCAACTTTCTATTGACATGTGACTGACAAGGAAAAGGTAAGTTTAATAATTTCTTTCAAAATAGGTTATGGAATGAAACAAAAGGTTTATAGATTTTCATATCAGTTAGATTAATCTGTACTTTTAAAATGTTAAAAGGCGCTTCCATTTAACCCGAGACAATTTGCCTTAATCATATAAATATATATTATATTAGCATATTTAAAATGAATAAAGGGTTAGAAGAGAAAAGACTTTTTAAAATTAATTCAAAAAGAAAAAATTGCATTCCATCACAAGAGCAATAGATAGTGTCAGATATTTTGAGAAACCTAATGCGGATGCATTAAATCTTTGAGTTGAATTGAGAAACTTTTATTGATAATTATGTGTGTGGGGGAGTTCTCTTCTTTCCTTTAACTTTAGCTGAGATTTAAGAATCAGTCAGGTGCAATGCTAATATTAAATAGATGCCGACTGAGGAGATTTATACACATCTGTATATATGCAATATAGGAATGTGTTCTTGTTGCTTTCTTTGATAAAAGAGAGAAAACAGAGGGGAGAGGGAAGGATGTCCTATATTAAGGTCTACCTTCAACTAAAAGAAATAATTCAGTGTAATGAAAGTGCTACAAACTTAATGGCTTAAATAACAGAAGTTTACTGTTTCCCAGTCCTGGAGGATAGAACTTTAAGATAGAGGCGTTAGTGGAGTTGATGGCCTCCCTCTAAGAGGAATGCAACAGAATCTATTCCCTGCCTCTCTTCTAGCTCCTGGCACGTTGCTGGCAATCGTAGTCATCCCTAGCTTTCTGCTTCATCACCTAGTCTCTCTGGAGTGCACCGTGTGTGTGTGTGTGTGTGCGTGTGTGTGTGTGTGCAGGTGTCCACTTTCCCCTTCTTATCCCTGAATTTTCTCCAGGATTTTGACACACCATGGAATACTGTTTCTTGAATAGCATGTTCATTTCAACCGCAGGCCCTTTCACTAGAATCCCAGGCCTTGAGGCTACTGAAAAGTATCTGTTACAGATTCTTCTGATTTATTCATCAATCTAAAACCCAAGGCCTTTCTGGGTAGATTGGTGGGACATAGGATAAATATAAATCCAGAACTCTATTATTCAGAGTCTTTTTTATTCCTGCCTTATCAACAAGGATCACAAAATGAAATTTAAGATCTCCCTGCTTCCTATTATCAAACTTTTATTTTGCTCTTTTTTTATTTTTCGGTACTGGGAATCAAAGTCAGGCTCTTACGCTTGTGAGGCAAGCGCCAGAACCACTGAGCTAAATCCCCAGCCCTATTTTGCTCTTATCTTTTACAAATGGGAAGGGACCAAGAGATAGAGGAGGTGGGAAGGAGGGAAGGAAAAAGGGATGCACAAAGAATTAAGATGTGTTTTGTGCATGTACCAAATCCCCACAATGAACATAATCATTAGCACAAACATGTGCTCATACAAATAAAACTTTGGTTAAAAAATGAAATTCGAATGAATACAGTTGACTAGAATAAGGTCTCTATGGAGAGCGATGGGCCTACAGCCACTGAAGCACACTTCAGCTGTTGGAAGAAGACAACAGTAGATGGGAATGGCATTCAAAGCTCACAGACCTCTTTAAAAAGGGTGAAAATAAGGGCCAGGGCTTTAGCTCAGTGGTACCACTGCCTGCCTTGTAAGTGCAAGTACCTGAGTTTGATGCCCAGTACCAAAAAAAATTAAATTAAATTTTTAAAAAATAAAAGCTTTTATGTAGATTTTTTTAATCTAAATCAACTGTTTTAAAAACAGTACCCAAGCCAAAACCATGAGGACCCAGCAAAGTACATGGACAGACCTGATCCAGGCTCCAGGCTACCAGCTCATAACCTCCCTTCTGCACCATCCACAGGGATTTAGGGTCCACTTGTGTTTTTAAGCAAGAGCCAACTTTCAACTGCGACTTTTATTATTCAGCTTAGAAAGTATTGGTATCATAATGTTAGCTCCAGCTAATACAGAATCTCAAAAAACTGTGGAAGTGAAGCATAATTAGAATTGTGTTCCACCTTTCTTGCTTATTATACTTTCTAAATAAATGTCCTTTTTTTCTGATATTTTGGTTAATCAAATTGGCAAAGACTTGAAATCCATCTGTGTGTAACTTTTCACTCTCTCTTAATTTGCACTTTGGTGCCCTGGCAATGTGGAGTTTGGATTTGGCTTACAAGCAAGAACTAGCATGAGCATGAAGGGAAATTTTAGTTTTCTCCTGTTAGTGAGAGATGATTTTCTTTAGCAAACAATATGCCTATAGGGAACTTAAGATGGCTTTGTCTTTTAGTATATTCTACACCCTGGTCCTTTCAACATTCCTAGACATTTTTTAATAGTCTCTATCAGTTATTGATTAGGTTCTTAATTTCTACGCAGGGGCTTGATCATGTTATCAATTCAGATGTTGTCATGATTGAGCAATATTCAGTATCAATAACTCACTAGTGACTTCAGCATCTGTGCCAGAGTCAAAAAGAGCCCAGGTCTCACTCTGTGATACAAGATTACTAGCTTTGAGCTTGTCATATTTTTAAGTTATCCAGTGGTACTAGAAACATTCAATATATACAGTAGTTCTGGAAACTGCACTCAAAAAAAAGCATTTTTTGACAGCAGTGGCAGCTTGAATCCTAGGGCTTCACCCTTATGTTTCCAGGTTACGTTTTGTCTAATGAGCTGTTCGATCCGGTTAGATGCGGCCCCTCAAAATCTAATGAATTCACCTAGAATGTACCAATAAACTCAATAAAAACAAAAAATAATCTCATGAATTCATAGGTGGGCTTTGGGTGGTCATGACCCAATGGTTAAATTAATTCACTGATGAGTTTATAGCTAAATGGGATGTGGGAGGTGAAGCTTGGTCCAAAGGTAGATCACTGGGGACCTGGCCTGAAAGGGTATATCTCCCTCCCTCCTCCCTTGATGCCTCTCTCTCTCTTTCTCTCTCTCTCTCTCTCTCTGCCCTTCCAACACCATGCTATGAGTAATTTCCTCTCTATCATGAATCTATCCTATCCCACACTGCCCTAGAACCACTGACTATGCAATAAAATCTCTACAAACCATAAGCCAAAATACACCTTTATTCCTTACAGTAGTTGATATGGACTATTGTATTTCAACACTGAGAAACTAAGACATTTCCTTTCCAGAATATGAATTGGGTTCTCATCGTCTCAGAATAATAATATCTGTTTCCAAGAGAAGATTATAGCCAGGTAATTCATTCTCTGGAAGAAATTATTTATCAGTTAGACTTTTTTGGTCACAAGTAACAGTAGTCAAATTAGTATGATGCTGTTGGAAACAAAGGAATTCTAGTTGAAAAACAGGTTTGTTTCTTTGTTGTAGTATTGATGATTAAACACAGGGCCTTTGTGCTAAGGTTTATTCACAACCTTTTTTAGTTTTTTTATTTTGAGATGAGGTTGTGCTATGTTGCTAAATTTTCCAGGATGGGCTCCCATGTGCAGTTCTCCTACCTCAGCCTTCCTAGACCTCTGGAATTCTAGGTATGCACCTCTAAGCCCAGCTTTGGATGTTAGTTTTGAAAGTTTCATTCAGGTGACAAAAACTGTAAAAACTTTTATTTTCCCATAATTTAAGATATTCATAAGTCCTTACTCTTCCTAAATATCTCTTTTCCTTTAGAGATACAATAGAGAATACATTTTGGAAGTCATGAATGAATTCATTTTGAAATCATCTTTGTGGTTACATACTCCATCAAAATCTGAGGCTTCTCTATGTCCCCTTCCTTCTGTTCTCCATGCTTGGTACATTCCAGTGTCATGGGAGGGTATCTAGTCTTTTCCCTCAGTCGTCAATCATTTCTACTTATAATGTAACATTCCCTTTCTGGGATTTAGTTGCTTGTGGTGTATTTATTTGTAATATCCATAGTACCTATCATGCTCTAATTTTGATATCTGTACAAGTTGGCCACCATTCTTCAAATATTAGTTCCTTATAGTAAAAATTTGAGGAAGGGAAAAGAATGGGTCTCATTTATTCTAAATGTTCTGTCACAACACCTCAAAATATTCCTGTAGAAAATACCTCTGGTATCCAGCACATATTCTAAGGCCTTCTGCTCAACCACATTTGAAGAACAGAATCATTTCATGACTAAGCTACATCTCTAGCCTTTTAAACATTTTATTTTGTGTCTAAGTTGTTGAAGCTTGTCTCAAAATTATAATCTTTCTACTTCAGCCTCCCAGAGTTCTGGGATGATAAGCAGCACACTTGCCTTCAATAATGTAGTTTTATACTGGCTTTTCGCTTTTCTACTTCACCTTCCCTCATTCCTCTTCCTGATCCTGAACATCAGGTTCCAACTGAAGATAGATACAAGGCTTTGTGGGAGTCTCTGCTCTTATAAACCCAAGATAAGATCCTGCTCATTCCAACTTAAGTATAATTTTTCTAGAGTAAAGTGAAACCATTTCTATGTCATGCTGTTTTTATTATATAGCTTAAACTAAAATTCCTATACCATGTGTCAAGTTTGCTTTTTGCTAACGACTTCCTTTAAAATTCAGAGAAAAGAGAAACTTTTTTTCGTAATCTGAACAGCCTAGTTCTTGCAGCTGAAAAATCAGGTTTTGTGACCTTTGGTTCCCCTGTGAGATTTTTAAAACTATGTATTGAATGTTAAAGCTGAACATTCCCTTCTCTACTTTCAGCTGTTCTGCCCTCTCCCTGAAGCTACAGTTGCTTCCATTTCAATGGACAGAACACAGCAACCTAAAAAGAGAATCACATATTTTTTTCTAAACTCAAAATATCATCCTGCACATTTTATATGAGAGTGGAACGTGATGAGGGGAAACTAGAAAGTGAAAGTAGGATAGAAAGTCTGGGCTGCCTTTAGAAAACCTTGAGAATGAGAAGGTAGTAGCCACATGGAGCAATAGATTCATATCCAGTTTGTTTGAATTGTTTCCTTGTTATTTGTTTAACTGCTCTAGGTACTGGGAATATAGCACTTTTTTAAAAAGTTGACAGTCTCTGCATGGCATAGTTATTCTCTGTTTTGTCACTGAGGGGAGATACCTAATCACTCAGGGCTACCTCACTACCTGCATGGAACTGAAAGGATATTTGGTCATGTATGTGTTGTTATACTTTTAAAAAACAGAATAGATTCTAGAGACTCCAGAAGCTGAAATTTAAAGAGGGAACAGCATCCATCAACCTCAGTCACTGAATGATTACGTAGAACATGATGCCTTCCCAAACCACACATCATAAAGCTAATTCAACATCTATGTGAGTCAAAAATAAACTGAAGCCTGCCCAAACACCAATAGCACCAGCACACAGGCCCTAGCTAAAGACCTGTCCAGATACCATCTTTAAGTGCATGCAGGCCCCAATCAATAACACACCCATTCACCAGCAGCTTGGGTACACAGGCCCCAGACAAAGGCCCACCCAGACAAAAGCTGCTCAGGCACACAGGCCCTGGCCAGAGGCCCACCTGGATACCATCTGTGAGTATGTTCAGGCCCCAGGCTGAGGCCCCTCAGTCAGCAGCATAGCATGGGGATCCAAAAGACCATCATTCTGGGTCCAGGAATTGGTGCAGTGGTGAGCAGTACAGAGAAGGCCTATACGAGGATTCTTGAGGATTGAAACCCACTGGCAAAGAAAAGAGTCACCTCATAAAGGCACAACAGACTGCAGTGGCTGGTGAGTTGTAGGGGTAAACCAATACATCCTAATGGAAGCAGACTTGTTGCGGGGTAAGGACAGCTCAAACCTGCCGTAGTACCATACAGAGTTCAAACCTGAAGGTCAGAAAGCTCAATTCCAGCCTCACAGCCAGAAATCATCCTGAACTTCAGTGGACTACAGCTGACTCACTGAATCAGTCAACATAGATCTATACACTTCACACGTTGTCCACTGGGGACAACAGAGACACACCTTGAATGGAACATTTTTATCTTCTTTTCTCCCTCTTTTTCATTCCTTGCTTTTCTTGTTTCCATTTTTGCCATTTTTTCTTGATTGTTCTTATTTTTATAGGAGCAAGAATACAGATTATGGTTTTTCTGCTGCTATCAGTTTGTTATGGTCTTGTTCCTTCCTCTCTCATTCCCTCTGTTTTCACCAGTTTCTCAAAGTTTGCATGATCTTCTTTTGTCCTCTAAACTTACTTCTAACCTTTCTCTCTCCTATTTCTCTACCCCACAACTCCTTATAACTCTCCCAAGAGGGAAAATTACCTATATTATAAGTATATTATACTTACTGCAAATATACTTCTAGTCAGTTCTAGACTTCAATATATAACCACAAGTCTGGTTCACTCAATCAAAGATAGTAGATTAATAGTTACCATAGTTTGTCATTTTCTAGGCTGTGTTTGATGCTTTTGTTGCTGTTGGATATATTATTTTGGCCACAGAGACATGATTTTCATAGTCCATTGTCCTTCCTGGTATACCAAGACAGATTACCGAAGGGGCATTACAGACTCAAAACCTAGAGACCAACTGAACCTGGAAGACAATCCAAGAAGTAACCATTCCATAAGGATTCTAAATACTAGCAAGAAAGATATCCACAATAAGCATTTTACAAGCAGCAACCCAGGAATTAATCCAAAAACATTAAAAACAAAGACAAAAAAGAACTGAAAAGGGAAGACACCTAAACAAGACCCCAAACCAGACTTCCAGATCACCAAAGGCAACTCCAAGGGGCAACAGGGTGCAACAATATGAAACTCAACCACCTGGACTCCCTGAACTAGCAATGAAAGAAGGTCTGGAAAAAATAAAATCAGAAATAATTTTTCAGATAACAACAAAGATGGTGTCCATAGTGAAAGACATGATTAATAACTCTAGAGCAGAAAGAGGTAGAAAAATAGAGAGCAGCTCAAGAACATGTTGGAATCACACCACAGAAAATAAATAGAATCCAGAAAACAGATTCAAACAGATGTCCAGAATATTAAAAACTAATCTGAAAGTTTTCACAGCAGAATGAGTCCATGTGAAGACCAAATATCAGATATAGAAGATAGGATTTTGATTAGCAACCAGGAAAAGAAAGACTTCTTAAAAATAGCAACAGACCATGAGAAATCAATCCAGCAGCTGCTAGATGATGAAAAGAAGAATAATGCAAGACTGATCAAATGCAGCAAAAAACATGAGATAGTGCAAATGAAATTTTTAAAAACCTATTCACAGAAGTAACATCAGAAAACTTCCCAAGGAAGGAAGAAAAATTTGACATGCACATAAATAAAATATACAGGATTCCAACTAGCCATGATAAAAAAAAATCTATACCCAGACATATGACAGTCAAGATTCCAGAAACCCAACAGAAAAATAAAATACAAGCAGTTAGAGAAAATAAATAAATCCCATACATAGTAAAGTCAATTAGAATCACAGCAGACTTCTCAACACAAACTTTCAAGTCAAGAAGAGCCTGGAGTGAAGTATTTCAAGCCCTAAAAGAAAAAAACTCCAACCCAGACTTATATACCCTACAAAAGTATGTTTCAAAATTGATGGAGAAATAAGATACTTTCATGGCAAAGAACACCTGAGAACATGAATACTACACCAGAACACCAAAACATTTTAAACAATATCCTAGGAAAAGATAATGAGGGTCACAATCCCATGAAGCCCAACAGAAAGAATCCATCAGGCAAGAAGAAGTGAAATGCAAAGGAAGAGAATCAAACCACAGAAAAAGGTCATGAAAAGGATAAGTCAATACATATCAGTCATAATCATCAGTGTTAATGGTTTCGATTCACCAATCAAAATATATAAACAGGCAGAATGGGTCAAGAAGCAAGATTCAACAGTATGCTGCATATAAGAAACAAACTTAATTAAAAAAAACTCATAGACTATAATTGAAAGGGTGGAATACAATATTCCATGTGAAAGGAACCTGAAAAAAAGCAGAAGCAGCTATCTTATTGGCAGATAAAATGAATTTCAAACCAATACTAATTAAGAGAAACAAGGAAGGCAACTACATCCTTGTAAAGGGAACAATACAAGAGGAAGCAAAGACGATAATAAATATATATGAAGCAAATACTAGTGCACCCAACTATATAAAACAATATTAAAGCATATGAAAATTTAAATAAGCACTAAAACAATAGTAGTGGGGGACCTCAATAACCCACTGTCACAAATAGAACAACTAGACAAAAAAAAAAAATACTGGAACTCAGCAAAACTCTTAAACAGAGTGTTCCACCACAATATCAAAATAAACATTCTTTTCAGCTGCAAAATAGACTCCAAAATAGACTACATACTTGCTCATACAATGTTTAAGTAAATGCAAAAAATTGAAGTTATCCCCTGAATATTAGCAGATCATACTGTGAAGAAATTGGACATCAATTGCAAAATACACCACAAGAACTTCATAAACACATGGAAATTAAATAACATGCTCCTGGACAATGAATGGGTCACCGAGGAAATTTAAAGAGAAATTAGACAGTTATCATAATTAAATGATAATGTTATTACAACATACAGGAATTTCTGGAACAAAATGAAAGCAGTCTTACAAGGGAAATTCTTAGCAGTAAATACTCATATTAGGAAAAGTGGGCAAGCTCAAATAAACAACCTAATACTAAACCTCAAGCTTCTAGAAAAAGAGCAGGACAAGCCCAAACCTCATACAAGGAAGGAAATTATAAAGATGAGAGCAGAAATCAATGCAATGGAGACTAAGAGAATGATACAAAAAATCAATGAAGCAAAGTGTTGATTCTTCAAAAGAATAAACAAAATTGACAAACCCTTAACAAATCTTATCAAGAAAAGGAGAGAAAGGGCCCAAATCCATGCAACTAGGAATGAAAAAGGTGAAATTACAACAGACCCAGCAGGAATCGAGAGGATTATCAATACCTACTTTGAGAACCTATATGCCAAAAAGATTGAAAACATAGAAGAAATGGACAAACTTCTAGATATATATGAATTCTCAATATTGAATAAAGAAGACCTAAAAATTCTAAACAACCCAACATCAATGAAACTAAAGTTGTAAATAAGAACTTCCCAACTAAGAAAAGCCTGGGTCCTGATAGCTTCACTGCTGAATTTACATTTAGAGAAGAAATACTGCTACTCCTGTTTAAACTCTTCAATAAAATTGAAAGGGAAGCAATACTCTCAATATTATTCCTGGAAGCAAAAATCACCTTGATACCAAAAGCAGAGAAAGACCCATCCAAAAAAGAGAATTATAGCCCAATCTCCCTAATGAACATAGACTCAAAAATCCTCAATAAAATACTGGCAAACAAAATTCAGAAGATCATCAAGAAGATCATACAATCTGACCAAGTCAGATTAATCCCAGGAATGCAGGGATGGTTCAACATACACAAACCAATAAATATAATACACGATATTAACAGAGTCAAAGACAAAAACCAGATGATCACCTCAACAGACAGAGAAAAAGCATTTGACAAAATTTAACACCCATTCATGATGAAAAAAGAAAAAAACCCTGCAGAAAACTAAATAGATGATCTTATCTGAACCTGATAAAAGCTAACAGCCAAAATCATACTAAATGGTGAAAAACTGAATATCTTTGCACTAAAATCAGGAACAAGACAATGATGTCCACTATCAGCACTCCTCTTCAATATAGTTCTGGAAATATTAGCCACAGCAATTGGATGAAATAAAAGGAATAAAAATGGGAAACAAAGTTAAATTGTCATTATTTTCAGATGGCATGACACTCTACATAGAAGATGCCAAGAACACCACCAAAAGTCTTTAGACTTAATAACCAAATTTAGTAGAACAGTTGGATAAAAAGTTAACACACAAAAATCAACAGCCTTCCTGTACACCAACAACAGACTCACTGAGAGGAACTGGAAAAACAACTTCTTTAACAATAGCACCCAAAAAATGAAATACCTAGGAATCAATTTAAAAAAAAATCAAAGACCTTGACTCTGAAAACTACAGCACTCTGAAAGAAGAGTTTGAAGTGGATATCAGAAAATGGAAATACTTCCCTTGCTCCTGAGTAGGAAGAACCAATATAGTGAAAATGGTCATAATTCCCAAACTGCTATATTGATTCAATGCAATTCCATTTGAAATTCCAATGGTACATTTCATACAACTTGAGAAAACTATACTAAAATTAATTTGGAACAAGAAGAGACCTCAAATAGCAAAAGTAATTGTAGGCAACAAAGACAAGGCAGGGTGTATCACAATCCCCAACTTGAAACTATACTACAAAGTTACTGTAATAAAAATAGCATGATACTGACCAAGAAACAGACCCAAGGATGAGTGGAATAGATTGAAAGAAGCAGAAACAACTCCAGACACACTCAGCCACCTCATCTTTACAAAAGGAGCCAAACACCCTCATTGGAGGAAAGATAGCCTCTTTTTTTTTTTCTCATTGAGTTTATTGGTACATTTTCGGTATACAATATAGTTACATTCATCACTGGGATCTTGTACCTTTACATGACAGGTCTTGGTTCTCATTTTTCCCCATACCCCTGTTCTCCCTTCACCCACCTCCTCCCTTCCCTATTTACAAAAACTTTATTTCCATTTTTTCATTTTCTCATATTTTTTCTTTTCCCTTATTTCTTTCCCCAACCCTTCCCACTTCTCCTACACCTTTAGCCCTTTTCTTCCTATTTCACATTGTCAATTATGCCATTAGGATCTTACTTACACTTATAGTTTTTCACACCAGAGAAACTATTCGGTATTTACACGTGCATGATTTATTTATTTCATTTAAGAGTATAACTTCAATATGTATCTATTTTCCTATGAATGACTCTAATTTCTCATACTTTATGACTGAATAGTATTTCATTTTATAGAAAAAAAAAACACATCTTCTTTATCCAGTCACCATCTGATGGGCAAATGGGCTGTTTCCATATTTAGCTATTACAAACTGTGCCACTATAAACATGGGTGTGATTCTTTTAACTATTTTGGAAAGATACCCAGTAGAGGGATGGCTGGGTCAAATGAAACCTCTAATCCTAGTTCTTTGAGGTATCTCCATATTTATTTCCATAGTGGTTGCACCATTCTGCACTCCCACCAACAATGGAGAAAGGTTCCTTTCTCCCCACACCCCCACCAACATTTGTTATTGGTTGACTTCATGATAGCAGCCATTCTTTGTGGGGTGAGGTGGAATCTCAGTGTTATTTTCATTTGCATCTCTCAAACGACCAGTGATGTGGAACATTTTCTCATATATTTTCTTGCTGTTTTTACTTATTTGTCTGAGAAATGTCTGTTCATTTTAGATGCCCATTTTTGAATCAGGCCTTTATATTTGGGGGGGTCTAACTTTTTGAGTTCTTTATATATTCTAGATAATACTCCTTTGTCTTGGAGCAGCTGGTAAAAAATTTTTCTCACATTGTAGTTTGTCTCTTAGTTAATCCAAGTGGATTAAAGATCTAAATATTTAAAGAGACACTAAATTTGCTGGAAGATAAATTAGGCAGAACTCTTGAAGACACTGGCATAGGAAAAGACTTTATGAACAAATCCTCAGTAGCACAGGAATTAGCACAAATAATCTATAACTGGGATCTCATCATATTAAAAAGCTTCTGCAGTGAGATACCCTCTTTATTAAATGATGCTGGAAAAGTTGGGTTTCTAATTACCAAAGATGAAAAGCAGACCTATATCTCTTACCATGCACTAAACTAAAATTGAAATGGATCAAAGATCTAAATGCTAAAGCAGAAACACCAAGCCAGCTGGAAGCTAGGTAGAACTCTTGAAGACATTGTCTGAGGAAAAGATTTCATGAGGAAAAGCTCAGTCATATGTGAACTGACTCAAAGAGTCAATCACTGGGACCTCATCTTATTAAAAAGCTTCTGCACAGCAAGAGAAACCAACAGACTGAAGAGACAACCCACAATGTGGGGGAAAAATGTTTACCAGGTATTCCTCAGACAAAGGACTACTATCTAGAATATATAAAGAACTTACATATATATCAAACCTCCAAAATTTATAGACCCAATCCAAAAAGGAGCATCTGAAATGAACAGACATTTTGCAAAGATGTGGAAACAGAAAATAAATATAATTTTAAAAGTTCAACATCACTGGTCATCTGAGAGATGCAAATGCAAACAACACTCAAATTCTACCTCACTCCAGAAAGAGTGGTTGCTATTGAGAAATCAACCAATAACCAATGCTGGCAGGGTTGTCGGGAAAATGGAACTCTTCTCCATGGTTGGTGGGAATGTAGACTGGTGCAACCATTGTGGAACTCAGTATGGAGATACTTCAGTAAAGTAGGATTACAGGTCCCATTTGACCCAGCTGTTCCCCTGCTGGGTATTAAAAGAATCATACCATGGTGATATATGTGCACCCATGTTTATAGTGGCACAGTTTATAATAGCTAAAACTTGAAAACAGCCCAATTTCCCATCAACTAGAGACTGGACAAAGAAGATGTGTTGTTGGGTTTTTTTTTTTTGTTTTTTTTTTATAAAACTGAGTACTACTTAGCCATTAAGAATGATAAAATAGAGACATTTATAGCTAAATGGATGTACATTGAGGCCATACTCTGAAGTAAAGTAAATGGGACACACATGTATCAATATCAAATTGTTGCTTTGGTGTGAGAAACTGAAAGTGTAAATCGAAGGAATGGTACCATAATAAGATTTTATCCTGGATGTATTTTAAAGGTAGAGCCCAACAAGTGAGTTGTGAGAGGTGAGAGTTAAAGAATGGCCCAAATTTTTGATAGGAGAATCTAGAAGAGAGGATTTGCCATTTACTGCATTATGCAACATTGAAGAGGTACAAACTTGAGTGATGGGCATATAAGAAGCTCAGTTCTGAACATATTAAGTTTATGGTGAGTAATAAGTGTCTACCTGGGGAATTAGTAAGGAGGTGGCTTTGATAGTGTGATGATTGGGGTTTGTACTGAAGATATTAATTCGGGAGTTGTCTGCTTATGTTTAAAGCTCTAACCCTGGATGATAATCCTAACAAAGCAGAGAATGAAGAGGAGTCCAAGAAATAATCACTGAGCGATCCCACGTAGAAGTCGGGGAGTTAAGATACAATCAGCAAGGAGAGTGAAAAGGCCAAAGCAGAGGGTTAGTAGGAAAAGCAGACAACTGTCACCTCATAGAAGCAAGAGTGGCTCAAGGAAAGGAGTAATCAACTATGGCAAATACTGCTAAAAGTTCAAGAAACATCACCCCTGGGAAAGTACTGCTAGACTGAACAATGAAGCTTGGTGAGATTGATGCAACAGCTGGAAAGAAGAAATGAGAAAAATAAATTAGAAACAGAAATAAAGACGCTACACCATTTTTCTAGGAGGACAGAAATAGAGCAACAGTTTGTGAAAAATAACAACAGAGACTAGTTTTAAGATGGTAAATAAAAGTAACAGTATGCTTATATAAGGAAAAGAAGTCTTAAGTAGAGAGGAACATAACCATGAATTTGTCTCTGTATTTTTAATTGATGAAATTAATATGTATAATGTAAAATATATATTTAAATATTGAAAGACGGATGTAGCATGCTTAATCACTAATAAGAGTTTGACTGAGAATATAAAATAAATTTTTAAAATGGAGTTCTGGACAGTTTTGCATTTCTGAGAATGTAAGAGATTATTTTATCCACAGCATGGAAAAAGATATAATTCATCCAACAGGAGAGCAGGTAGGAAAAGTTGATAGTTTAGGTGGGGAAAGGGAAAGTAAGTAATGCCTAGCAGCTTCTATTTCTCTTTGAAGTAAGATACAAAATCAACTGACAGTGATACAGCAAAGCAGAATGAGTGATTTAGAGAAAACACAGCCTAAAATCTTGTTTGGGTAAGTGGAAAAGTAAACTAACCATCAATTAAAGTCCTGATCACTACTGGAGTGATAAAAGGACAATTTTGTGGCTTATTTCAGATTACTGTGGGTTGCACAATGGGAGAACACAGAACTGGATTAACTGGGGGATAGTAAAATGTCACTTTTTAAATTGTTATAAAAGTTAAATAGAACAAAGTACATGATAGGACTATTATAGCATCTATTATATAATAAATTGCGTAAATAGATTTCACCTTCTTCCAACCTCTGTTAGTAAACTGTCAATGTAATAAATACCTAAATAGTGGACCCTCGAGTTACAACCAGACTGGCATATGAACAACTTGGGTTATGACTGGAGTTTTAGTTTAATTTACAAAGTCTTGAGTTTCTACCTGAATGCTGGCCCTTGTGCTTCCAGATGGTCTCAGACACAGATTTAACCCCTAAAGAGTTCTGGAAAGAACATTGCAACATCCTTTCCTATGTGGGATTATATGAGAAATCCTATCTTTCTAATGACCCTGAGATCTGCCTGGAAGAAAGTGTGGTGTGACCTAAAATTATACAGGACAGAGATTTTGAAGGCAATTGACCAACTCAAGTTACAACCAACCCTTGAGAATGAATTAAGTTTGTAAGAGAAGGGTCCAGTGCACAATTACAAGGAGGAAAGTTTTGTTTTTGGCTCACACATTCTAGTTGAGCAAAGCCACTCACCACATGGCCTGAAAGCAAAGATCCTTAGGGACATGGCCAATGATGTAAGACCTCCCACCAGGCCCTACCTTCTAAAACTTCCACCACGTCTCAACACAACAAGCTGGGGACGAAGCCTTTAACAAACAAGTTTAAGGGACGTTCCAGAGCCAAACTATAGCATATCTTCTGTCTTTTTCTCTTATCAAGAGAATTCTAAACTTCTTACTTAATAGAAGAGACTGACAGGACTTTAGCCTATTGAAAATTATTAAAGAGACTGTTAGGTCAGATTCAAAGGTAAAATCGTACCTTCCTATCAGATATTTTCTTTCACCTAAATTGCTTCCTGTGTCTGTCTGAACATTGGACCTAATAAAGGTTTATAAATGTTGGACGGATTGACTGAAATTTTAAGATCCTTACTTGAAATTTCAAAACTAGAGGAATATAATATATCAGGCAACATCTGGCTGTAAATTACATTGCTTTTACCTCTTTGACAGATGAATACTTTTGAGAATATAACAATAATCAATACAAAATAGTGAATAGGTATGGGTTTAGTAATGCTTCCATTATCAAATTCCTGGCACAAAGTACATAACAATACATTTAATATTTCTTTTAGCTCCAACTTTAGATTGCAACCACCAATATTTTTTTAATCTTACATTATTTATAAGTCCTTAAGTACTATAATTTTTATAAATAAATTATATATAAATGTATCAAATTATATAATATATATTTATAAATAAAATTCTATTTATAAATACAATTTTGTAAAAAAATTACAATAAATGAAAGAACAAAAGAATACCTTTACTTTTAAACTTCTACATTAGTAGCAGTAAAAAAATTTCTCTGAAAATTAGATGAAGTAGGGCAAAGACCAAATCAGTCCTAAAAGCTAGAATTCCTCCACTTTTCATAGAACCAGTAGTCAAAAAAAAGCAAATAAAGCAAGACAAAGAGACAGAGAAATAATGAAAGACAGAAAGTCTTTCTTAGCTTTTAATAATTTTATTCCAACATTTTCCAATTAAAAGAATTTTTTTTCTTTTAAATTGAATGCATTGGTACATTCTAGGTAGACAGTACAGTTACATTCATTACTGGGATCTTGTACCTTTACGTGCCAGGTCTCGGTTCTCAATTTTTCCCCTTGTCCCTTCCCTCCCTTCACCACTTCCTCCCCTCCCCATCTACAAGCACTTTATTTCTAGATTTTCTTTATCTCACATTTTTTTCTTTTCCCTTATTACCCTTCCCCTATCCATCCCACCTTCCCTACACCTTTAGCCCCTTTCTTCCCATTTCACAATGTCAGCAATCTTATTAGGATCTTATGTATTGTTGCAGTTTATTCCGACCAGAGAAACTACTCAGTATTTACAAACGTGTGACTTATTTATTTCACTTAGGAGTATATCTTCAATATGTATCCATTTTCCTATGAATGAATCTATTTTCTCATTCTTTATGGCTGAGTAATATTCCATTTTAGGGAAAAACCACATCTTCTTTATTCAGTTTCCAACTGATGGCCAGATGGGCTGTTTCCAAGTTTTAGCTATTACAAACTATGCCGCTATAAACATTGGTGCACATATATCACTGTGGTATGATCCTTTTAATTCTTTTGGAAAGATACCCAACAGAGGGATGGCTGGGTCAAATGGAACCTCTAATCCTAGTTCTTTGTGGTATCTCCATATTGACTTACATAGTGGTTGCACCAGTCTGCACTCCCACCAACAATGGAGAAGGGTTCCTTTCTCCCCACAACCATGCCAACATTTGTTATTGTGTGATTTCTTGATAGCAGCCATTCTTTGTGGGGTGAGGTGAAATTTCAGTGTTGTTTTCATCTGCATCTCTGGAATGACCAGTGATGTGGAGCATTTTTTCATATATTTACTTGCTGCTTTTACTTCTTTGTCTGAGAAATGTCTGTTCATTGCAGTGGCCCATTTTTGAATTGGGTCTTTATATTTGGGGTAGCTGAATGTTTTGAGTTCTTTTTATATTTTAGATAATAGTCCTTTGAGGAGCAGCTGGTAAAAAGTTTTTCCCACATTGTAGGTTGTCTCTTAGTTCTGTTGATGGTTTCATTTGCACTGCAGAAGCTTTTTAATAAGATGAGATCCCACTTGTTGATTCTTTCTACTACTTCCCATGCTACTGAGGATTTTTTCATAAAGTCTTTTCCTATGCCAATGTCTTCAAGAGTTCTGCCTAACTTATCTTCCAGCAAGTTTAGTGCTTCTCTTTTTATATTTAGATCTTTAATCCACTTGGATTAATTTAGTGCATGGTGACAGATAAGGGTCTAGTTTTAATCTGTGGCAGGTTGAAATCCAGTTTTTCCAACACCATTTATTAAAGAGGCTATCTTTCTTCCAGTGAGGACTGGCAGCTCCTTTGTCAAAGAAGAGGTCACTGAGTACATCTGGAGTTGTTTTTGTGTCTTCCAGTCTGTTCCACTGATCCTCAGGTCTGTTTTGTTGCCAGTACCATGCTGTTTTTATCACAGTGGTTTTGTAGTATAGTTTAAATTGGGAATTGTTATACCCACTGCCATGTGTCTGTTGCCTAGGAAGGCTTTTGCTATTCTAGATCATTATGGTTCCAAATGAATTTTTGGATTCTTCTTTCTAGTTCTGTGAAGTATAGTGTTGGGATTTCAATTGGTATTGCATTGACTCTGTATAGTAATTTTGGTAGTATGGCCATTTTCACTATGTTGATTCTTCCTACCCGGGAGCAGGGGCGATCTTTCAATTTTCTTATATCCTCCTCTATCTCTTTGTTCAGAGTGTTGTAGTTTTCAGTGTAGAGGTCTTTTACTTCTTTTGTTAGATTGATTCCCAGATACTTCATTTTTTGGGGTGCTATTGTGAAAGGAATTGTTTCCCTAATTTCTTTCTCAGTGAGTCTGTTATTTTTGTACAAGAAGGATATTGATTTTTGGGTGTTGACCTTCTATCCAGCTACTCTGCCAAAAGTGTCAATTAAGTTCAGAAGACTTTTGGTGGAGTTTTTTGGATCTTCAATGTAGAGTATCATATCATCAGCAAATAATGACAGTTTAACTTCTTCCTTTCCTTCTTTATTGCTTTAATTTCTTTCTCTTGTCTAATTGCTATGGCTAATATTTCCAGAACTATCTGGAAGAGGAGTGGTGATAGTGGGCATCCTTGTCTTGTTCCTGATTTTAATGTGAAGGTTTTCAGTTTTTGGCCATTTAATATGATGTTGGCTGTTGGTTTTATTAAGTTGAGACATAGACCATCTTTTCCAATTTTTTGCAGAGTTTTTATCATGAATGGGTGTTGAATTTTGTCAAATGCTTTTTCTGCATCTATCGAGAGTATCATGTGGTTCTTCTCCTTGACTTTGTTTATATAGTGTATTATATTTATTGATTTAAGTATGTTGAACCATCCTTGCATCCCTGGAATAAATCAGACTTGGTCAGGATGTATGATCTTCTTGATGATCCTCCACATTATGTTTGCTAGTATCTTACTGAGGATTTTTGCATCTATATTCATTAAGGAGATTGGCCTGTAGTTCTTTTTAGTTTCATCTTTCCCAGATTTTGGAATCAAAGTGATATTTGCTTTCAGGAATGAATTTGGAAGTATTGCTTCTCTTTCAATTTCATTGAAAAGTCTGAAGAGTAATGGCAGTAGATCTTCTCTAAATGCCTCGTAAAATTCAGCAGTGAATCCATCAGGACCTGGGCTTTTCTTTGTTGGGAAGTTTTTAATTACATTTTCAATTTTACTGATTGTGATTGGGGTGGTTGAATGTTTTTATCTTCTTCATTCCACTTTGTTAATTCATAAGTATCTAGAAATCTGTACATTTCTTCTGTGTTTTCCATTTTATTAGAGTACAGGTTTTCATAGTATGTATTAATGATCCTCTGGATTTCTGTGGGATCTGTTGTAACTTCACCTTTTTCATACCTGATTGCATGAATCTGAGCCTTTTCTTTCCTTTTTTGATAAGGTTTGCTAAGGGTTTATTAATTTTATTTATTCTTTCAAAAAAACTAACTCTTCGATTCATTTATTTTTTTATCATTTTCTTAGTTTCCATTGCATTGATTTCTGCTCTAATCTTTATAATTTCCTCTCTTGTTTGAGCTTTGCGTTTTTCTTTCTCTTGTTTTTCTAGGAGTCTAAGAGTCATTGTTAGATTGTTTATTTGAGCTTGCTCTGTTTTCCAAATGTGGGCATTCAGTGCTATGAATTTTCCATGCAGAACTGCTATGATTGTGTACCATAGATTCCTGTATGTTGTATTGACATTTTTGTTTATTTGTAAAGACTGTCTGATTTCTTCTTTAATTTCCTCTGTGATCCATTGATTGTTCCAGAGAGTGTTGTTCAATTTCCATGTGTTTGTGAAGTTCCTACAATTTCTTATGCTATTGATTTCCAGCTTTATTGCACTGTGATCTGATAATATACAGGGAATAACTTCAAATCTTTTGCATTTATTCAAACCTGTTTTGTGAACTAGTATGTGATCAATCTTGGAGAATGACCCTTGTGCAGCTGAAAAGAATGTATATTCTGATTTTCTGGGGTGGAACACCCTACATATGTCTAATAAGTCCATATGTTAAAAGCTTGGTTCAGTTCTCGTATTTCCTTATTGATTTTTTGCCTAGATGATCTGTATATTTTTGATAGTGGGGCATTTAGATACCCCACTAAATTGTATTAGTGGTTATTTGGTTTTTCATGTTACTTAATATTTTTTTATATAGTTGGGGCATTTATATTTGGTGCATATATGTTTATGATTGTCATTTCTTCCTCTTGAATTGTTCCCTTTAGAAGGATGTAGTGGCCTTCTTTGTCTCTCTTACTCAGTTTTGATTTGAAGTTTGCTTTGTCTGTGAATAAGATTGCTACCCCTGCTTTTTTCTGGGCTCCTGTCGCATGGAGAATTGTTTTCCATCCTTTCACTTTCAGTCAATGGGCTTCTTTTTGTACTAGGTGTGTTTCTTGTATACAACATATAGTTGGATTTTGCTTCTTAATCCATTCTGCCAATCTATTTCTCTTGATTGGTGAACTGAAGCCATTGACATTGATAGTTATAACTGATATGTACTGACTTATTATTGTTATGTTATTGTCCTTTTGCTGACTCTTTATATTTTTTGTCCTTTCCTTTTAGTTTCTTGTCTTGGCTACTTGATTTGCTCTGTTGGGCCTCCTGGTGATCTTCATTGTCTTTTTCTAGGATAGTGTTTTAAATTCCTTGTAGTGCTGGTTTAGTATTCATGAAGTTTCTCAAGTGTTCTTTGTTGTGGAAGTATCTTATTTCTCCATCCATTTTGAAAGAGAGTTTTGCAGGATACATCAGTCTTGGTTATAGGTTGTTTTCTTTTAGGACTTGAAATACCTCACTCCAGGCTCTCCTAGACCTGAGAGTTTGTGTTGAAAAGTCTGCTGTGATTCTGATGGGTTTTTCTTTGCATGTGATTGGCTTCTTTTCTCTTACTGCTTGTAGTATTTTGTTCTTCTGTTGGGTTTCTGGGATCTTGATTATTATATGTCTAGGTGTAGAATTTTTTTTTTCTTATCATGGCTAGTTCATGTCCTATATGCCTCACTTATCTGTATGTCTACTTCTTCACCTCTGTTTGGGAAGTTTTCTGTCATTCTTTGAACAGCTTTTTTAAGTCATTTGCATTTTCTTCTGGTACTTCATGGATTCATATCAGTCTTATGTTATTCTTCTTTGCATCATCCAGGAGTTGTTTGATCTATTTCTCATGCTCCCTTACTGTTTTTAAGAGACCTCTCTTTTCATGGTCACTGTCTGCTATCCTATCTTCTATATCTGAGACTTTAATCTTCACATTCTTTTATTCTGTTGCATACACTTTCAATAGAGTTTTTAATCTCCTGGATATCTGTTTGAATCTGTTTAATGGATTCCATTTCCTTCCTATGTTGTGTGTTCATTGTTTCCTTTTCTTTCTTATTCTGGGCCTTGGTTTCTTTATGTTCCTAAGCTCATCTGTTTTTTTTGTCAGTTTCTGTTCTGGAGTCTCGAATCATGTCTTTCATTTTGCTCACCATCTCTATGGTTATCTGGGAAATAATTTCTGTTTTGAATTTTTCTAGAGCTTGATTGATCAGCATTTTTACTTCCTGTGCTGTGAGTTCTGAGTGTCCTGAAGGCTCACTATCTGATTTTTCACCCTCCTTTGCCCTACTATTTGCCATTGGTGGACTGGAAGTCTGTTTTTGTGGCTTGCTTAAGTGTTTTCTCATCTTTATTTTTGGGTTGCCCTTGATTCAATCTCTGAGTCATTAAATCTTCCTGATATCATTATGTCCCAGCCACATTGATTCTCTAATGACTTATAGACATTCCCATTTTCATAATTGAGAAAACAACTCATCAAATCAATCCCTATCCTTTATCCCTATCGATACAATCAGGAACATAACAGGATTAATCATCACCCTTTATAGCCTGCCATGCCTCTGCAGAGTGTGTCAAAGGACTGGCTCAATCAGGGGATCTAATAGCTGGGTGGGGGGGCAACAGTGCTCAGTGGCGCCCACTGGAAATGGCGCGGCTCCCGAGGAGGTCTGTAGTTTGGGCCTGGCCACGCAGTAGAGGTCGCTCTGCATCCAAGCCGGGGCAATGACGTAAATAAAAGAATTTTTATAGTACAAATGTTACTTTATCACAATATGAGTAAACACAAGCTTGGAAAACAAAGAAACGCAAGTTTGACAATGTAATCCATGCCACAGAATCATAATGTTTTTGTTTTTAACTAATTTCATGGCAAAATGAAAGTAATAAGAATATTGGTCAAGAAGACCTTTCTTTGGATATGAAGAAATTAGTAGTGAAGCAGCTGTTAGAAGGAAGCTTACCAGCACATTAAGAATATTTGAGAAATAATTCTTGTGTATGTAGAGATAAAAATAAAAAGGAAATGCTTTTTCTCTGTCATTTTTGTATTCTAAAGAGTAACAATAACAAGGACCTGCACAGAAAACCTCAAAATTTATTGATTTGTTTATTCAACTAATAGTTAAAATACCTGTACCTAGGCACTAGGAAATCTTGGGGGCATTGAGAACTAATGGTTAGTAAGATAAGGTCCTGACTTCTATGAGGTATGAATTTTAGTTGGAGAAAGGCTTAATAAACAACAAATAAATACATCAAGAAGATTTTAGAAATGAGATATTTCACAAAAATTATATATCATAATATGACAGAAGCAATCTAAGTGGGTGCTGCTAAAGAAGGGTGGTCAAGCAGGTCTTTCCCTGCAGAGGTAACGTTTTGACTTGAACACAAATGACAAGAAAGAACAAACCATATCCAAATCTGAAGTCAGAATTCCAGGAGAGGAAAAAAAATGGAAAAAAATTTTAAGGAAGGTGACAGATCTTTTACAGATGAGAAGAGGACTAAAAGATGGAAAGAACATAAAAAGAGTGCAGGGTAAGAGATTTAAAAAGACTTTAGGTGCAGTATATACACATTCTAACTCCCCCCAATAAATGTAATCATCATGTTCTGCCAGCTTACACTAACAAAACTTAAAAAAGAAGTCAGAGTATTTTATAACCTTACTCAGAAGAGATGTTCCATCATTTAGGCAATACTCCATTCATTGGAAGTTAATCATTAGGGGCAGGTATACAAAGTGAGCTAATTACACGGGTGTTTGCATATCAGGAAGCAGGACTCACTGGAAATAATTTTAGAGCCAATCTACCAGCCTTATCACATGCGTATTCAGAAAGAATAGAGAAAAACATGAAATTGTGATGCCAGAAAGATAATGCATACCTAAACAACACTAGCATGGATCCAGGTCTAAAAAGAAACCTTTGCTTGATAATGTGAAATAGGAAGGACACATTTAAAGGAGAAGGGAAAGTAGGAAGGGTAGGGGAAAGGAAAGAAGGCAAAAGAAAAAATATGAGAAAAGGAAAAAAATGGAAACAAAGTATTTGTAAATAGGTGAGGGAGGGCAGGGGTATGGGGAAAAAATAAGAACCAAGATCTATTGTTTAAAGGTACAGGATCCCAATGATGAATGTAACTCTACTGTATTTCTAAAAAGCACCAATAAACTTAATGAAAACATAAATAAAAAGAAACCTTTGCAAATTATAAAAAGATAGTCCTAAGAGAGAGACCACTATTCAACTTTCACAATTACACCATTGGTGCATTTTTACCAAATCCTTTGTATATTGAAAACATATTTATTATTTCAAAGGTAATACAATACTCTTCTTCATACCTTTGAATATCAATTGCCTCTCTAATTTTACCTCCCAAAAAATAAAGAAATAAAAATTTGAGTTGATTATGTTTAGGTCTAATTCAGCCAAATGTGGTTAATTCAAAGGCTAGAGTTAGTCCACTCATATTTTAGTTAGAAAGGAAGTGAGGTGGAATCATTTAGAATTCTACTGCATGAAGGATTGAGTGTGGTAGCTTGAACAGATCATTTTCCCACATTGAACCTCAGGTTTGTTGTATATGAAACATGAAGATAAAAATACTAATAATACTACCTTTTACTTCAAAGAATTGATGAAGAAAAATAATATATGTACTATCATTTTATCAACTATAAAATACTGAGTCCACAGACTTAGGAAGCTGTATCCAAAGACATTTAATTCAAAGAATTTAGAAAGTGATATACTTTGGAAATTTTACAAGATTTTGAATATTACAACTCATTTCTCTCTTACATAGAAAAATGAGAACATGCTGACCCAGTTTTCTTGCATTCTCAATTTTTAAAATGTTAGGTCAATTCTTCATATCTTTAACTCATTGTTTCTACTCTGAAATGACTGCAAACTGATTGTAATTTGGAAGCTGGAAATTCTTAGACAATGCATTTATCAAATCACAGTGAGAAAAAGGATCACAAAAGAGTTAACATGAGAATGGATGCAAAGGAAAGCACAATGTGCTTTGAAATAAAAAAGAACCATGGTAAAATGAACTCAGGGGAAGAAAATGTTTTTTTATTTTAAAACAGATGCTTGTCCTCCTACAATTACAGAAGCTGAAATATAACTATAATGTACAACTATAAGGTAAGATTTCCATCTCTATGTGACATGAAAAATGTACCAAGCCAAGACTTCCCAATAAACAAAATTGCTTTCTTCAACTCACACTTTAATGCAAGGTATCAATCATGTGGTGGATTTTATTACTCAGAACTTAGCTTTGTTTTTTTGACAGATTGCTTGCATTCTGCTTGAAGTACAATTTTATATCATCCCTATTATATACACATCTGAATTTGTGGACTCATTTTTACTTTTAAGAGTATTATAAATGGGAAGGAATACCTAGTGAGGCAGAATTTGTTTGACATAGACCATTTTAACTCAATGGTGTAGCTTTGATAACATATCACTATTTATCCACAGTAGGTCTGAGGCTGCAGTCTTTATATAAGACAATAGGGGATAGGAATGTCTCACGTTAGATGAAGGATCCCTCTATTTTGACATTTTGTCTCTTATATGCATCAATTTGTAAATCCATACTCATTTTGAATATGAAGCAATAACTATACTGATACAATGTATTGACTAGACAATATATTTATAGAATGCATATTCATGTATGGCAGCAAGACCACCAAATGAGTATATTGTTTGTAAAAATAGATCTAGTATAGCTATATGAACAAATGGAAGTAGTCAAAAGTACATGTATGATACTTGTGGTCAGGAGTTCTTACATTCTATAAGCAGTCGCAGTTGAAAAGAAGCTACAATAATTTATATCATTCACAGTCTACCAAGAAGCTACAATAATTTATATCATTCACAGTCTACCAGGAATTTAGTATTCCTTGAGCACACAAATATAAGAGCAGTAATGCATATTAAAATGAAGATGCAGAACTATGAAATGAAGAATTCATCGCTAAAGTTTCTATAAAATTCATAGTCTATTTCTAGGTAGGAAAAAGTACAAAGAATTTCTAGTACTACCCTTCACAGGGGCAAACTGGGAATGATATTTGCTGAAGTTGTAGTAGATATGGAATCCTACTGGATTCCAGCTGCCATGAATAAGTAGAATATTTTTAAAACCTTTTAACATATCTATGATGAAAAATACATGCTGATGTAAACTCCCTTAGAACTTTAAATTAGTCTCTGCAGCTTGTTTGTCTGCATGGCCCGGTTGTCCTAAAACCATCAAATGCTAAGATGAAAATAAGCTCTATAGTACTTAAAAAAAGAAAATCACAGAGCCACACAGGAGCTTCTCCTCAACAGAATGCTTAATTTCTAAGGCTGCCTTAGTTGTCATACTGCAGTGTATGATGGTTGTTCCTGCAAATAAAAGATTAAAAACCTGATCCAAATGCAATCAAATTTAACTTGGGATAAGTGACTAGGAGCCACACTCAAATGCTTAGAAGTGTGATACTTTTAGATAACTTGTCTCTGTAGTCCCTACTTATATGTGCTTATACAGATGAGTCTCATTTCCATGGCTTTACGTTAATATTCTTTTAACAATGCTAAAATGAAATAAAAGAGATGCTAAATGTACTTCATTATTGTTCTGAGAAGCCTGGTTTATACTCTTGTGTTGTGTTGTGAGCCACGATGGGCTTAATCTCTACATGATCAAGTGTTCAGCTTCTCTTCAGCCTGAGGCCAGCGAGCTTAACTTTTAATGGTACAGAATTCTGGCTGTAATGCTAGGCCCAGATTCCCAGGAATTGCTTTCTTTTCCTCTCATAAGTAAAAGTCCAGTGGTCACAGGATGACATTGCCACAACAAGCTTATGTGCCTAAGTCATTCTTGGGAAAAATATCACCTTGCTAATTCTTCTTAGCCACACATGTTGTTATATATAATTTAAATAGAACATTATTATTAGTTGTCATTTGCCAATGTTTAGAACAAGTACATGGTCTCCATGAGCATTACCTGAGTTAACATATGACCTGGTTAGTTTTGACATTAGAAATCATATCTGTCACATGCAGAGTACTCAATTAATATATATAATTAATAATATACGCATTGATTGTGCATTTGCTAACTATAGTGAGTAGCTTAACATATATCTTACTATCAAATAAGCTAATTTTCTCTTTATTTTTTGTGAAGATTATAAACTTTTAGTATTGCTCTTCTTATCATGCCAACCACTGTACTAAGCCTTCAGTACATATCATTTCAGAAAATGTGTAAAGCATCAAAACAGTAACTTATATTCAGGAGAAACTCAATAACAGTATTTATTATCTGCCTATATCACATACATAGACCAGCTTAGAATTACCACTGTGAGTCAGTTACATTCTGTATTACACAAAGTCAATGAGCGTGTCACACTCTATTTAAGCTAGATATATTTGCCAGTGGTACATGTAATTAGATTTAACCTATGCTGTTCTGAGGTGTTTGGTTTAAGTCTCTAAATAAGACATTCTAGTGCAAAACTATTCTTGTAGAGGTGTGATAGACATAATAATAGTAGGAATTGTGCTATCACTCTCCTTTTCTATAGAAAGCTAAAGTAAGAGGCTTTAAGTAACTTGTCCAAGGCCAAGCAAATAATAAGTTGCTTGGTGGATTTCAAACTAACATTCCCTGACACCCAATCCTGGAATTTAAGTACCATGATACACTATTTCCTTTTTTTTTCAGGGTTGGGAATCTAACCCTGAAAAATCACAGCCTCACACTTGTAGGCAAATGCTCTGTCTCTGAGCTATACCCTCAGCCATTACTTTCTAGTTTTTGAAGCAGTGGTATAACTTGAAGGACAAGGGCAAGTGCTGAGGCCGTGGAATCAGTCCCAAAGACTTCATTATTTATAGAAAATCAACTGCAGAGAGCATTAAAGCCTTTAAAATCTTTAAGGATTCCCTACCTCAAGGCAAATTTTGATGGAATATATAGCTGGAACAGTATCACTTAAGGCAAACCCAATATTTCCCACCTACTACCAGGCCCATACATCAGTAATAAATGTCAACTTGGTCCAAATCTCAGTATGATCTAAGAAATTCTGCTTCTCAAACAGTGAGAAATCTTTCGCATCCTTGCCTCAGGCTCTCTCATTTCTGTTAATAAACTTGAAGAAATTATTGACATGCTTCCAACTAACATTTGTTAAAGGTGCATTGTTTCCCATAGACAGTGTTACATATTGGAGAAATCACCATTCTTGCCCTCAAGTAATTCATGGGTTATCAGAAAACAGACTTCAGAAGTAACCACTGAAATGCTGCTAAAATAGTCCTGTAGAAAAAGAACAGATGTATATACACAGAATGAAGAAATTAATTAGATCTTAGAATAGTAGATGGTTGTAGGGAAGAGTTCCAAGGGAAAGCAGTACTTGAGTTAATCTTCAGAAAACTGACAATATTTGGTTAAGAAAAGATAATGAGGGCTAGGTAATCTTCAACAGAGGAAAAAATATATGGTCAGTTGTTTTAAAAATATGTGACAATATGTAAGACTGGAAAGGTAACAAAGCCAGATTACGAAGTGTTCTGTTTGCTAGATTCTGGGTTACATTTTAGACAAATACATGACAGAATCACTTTAATCTTTTATGAAATATCCTAGCTATGCTATGCTAGATCCATTGGAAGGAAGCAATGTTTGAGTAGAGGGTTTTTCTGAGTCCGGACCTTCAAAACTCTAAGTGAAAAATGATGAAAACCTGAACTTCATGAAAATGGAGGATATACAGCTAATTAGACAGACATTGAAGAAGCAGGATTTATACTTTGAGATTAATTCAAGGTGGTGCAGGTGCAGCACAGAAGCAGGAAGAATCTGTGAGGAAACCTGGATCTCTGCATGAGCAAATCAATAAAAGAAGATTCTCCTTAATGAAAGATGAAACAAAAGAGAAAGGCAAGGTTTTAAATGGACAATGATGAATTGTTTGGTATAGGCAAGGTGTATATGCTCACAATACATCTGTATAGTAGAGCTTCACACTCTGCAATTCTACTTCAAAAAAAATCAGAGAGGGGTGGGGGATGTGGCTCAGTGGTTCAGGCAGTGCCTACCTGACAAACTCAAGGTCCCGAGAGTTTGATCCCTGGCACCGAGAGAGAGAGAGAGAGAGAGAGAGAGAGAGAGAGAGAGAGAGATCTGAGGTATAGATAGTAGATCTAACAGAATTAAAAGCAGTAACACAGAAGTACCACAGAATTTTAGAAATGGGAAGAAAGGAGCTAAAGGTGTAGGGAAGGTGGGATGGGTAGGGGAAGGGTAGTAAGGGAAAAGAAAAAAATGTGAGATGATGATAAAAGAAAAAAATGTGAGATGATAAAAAGAGGGAAATAAAGTGTTTGTAGATGGGGAGGGGAGGAGGGGGTGAAGGGAGGGCAGGGACAAGGGGAAAAAATGAGAACCAAGACTTGTAGAGGTACAAATTCCCAACAATGAATGTAACTGTACTGTATCCCTAAAACGTACCAATAAACTCAATTAAAGCTGAAAAAAAAGAAGTACCACAGATTAAGTCATGTAAGGAAAGTGTTCTGAATCTATGAAAGTTCCTATTTTAGATGGGAGGAGACAGTGTCACAAAGACTCTGACCCTGAGCACTGCAGCCAGGCTCTCCAGGTTCGAATCCTGGTTCCAACACTTACAGATTGAGAAACTCTCTTCTCTGATTCAGCACCCTCACATGTAAAATGTGGGAAATAATAGTACCTGATAAAAGGGTTATTTTGAATTGTTCTGCTTTAAAATGTTAGAATGCAGTCAATCTCACAGTACCCATATAAGAAAGATTACCAGTTTGCGCGTGCGAGTGAATGTCAAGGATACAAACATACATTTTCTTTCTATCTTTGGATCTTTTAATTTGGAGGAGAAATACAAACATAAATATAGGAGTAATAATAAGGACAGGACAGCTAGCACCAAAAGAAGGTCTCTCGTGATGAGTGGGTGCCAGGATGAGAGCAGATGTTGATCATGTAAGTCTGTACCTCAGACAGGACAATGGAAACTG
>NW_022900929.1:65563626-65648914 GCF_012274545.1 Fukomys damarensis
TGGCACAGAGAGAGAGAGAGAGAGAGAGAGAGAGAGAGAGAGAGAGAGAGAGATCTGAGGTATAGATAGTAGATCTAACAGAATTAAAAGCAGTAACACAGAAGTACCACAGAATTTTAGAAATGGGAAGAAAGGAGCTAAAGGTGTAGGGAAGGTGGGATGGGTAGGGGAAGGGTAGTAAGGGAAAAGAAAAAAATGTGAGATGATGAAAAGATGGAAATAAAGTGTTTGTAGATGGGGAGGGGAGGAGGGGGTGAAGGGAGGGCAGGGACAAGGGGAAAAAATGAGAACCAAGACTTGTAGAGGTACAAATTCCCAACAATGAATGTAACTGTACTGTATCCCTAAAACGTACCAATAAACTCAATTAAAGCTGAAAAAAAAGAAGTACCACAGATTAAGTCATGTAAGGAAAGTGTTCTGAATCTATGAAAGTTCCTATTTTAGATGGGAGGAGACAGTGTCACAAAGACTCTGACCCTGAGCACTGCAGCCAGGCTCTCCAGGTTCGAATCCTGGTTCCAACACTTACAGATTGAGAAACTCTCTTCTCTGATTCAGCACCCTCACATGTAAAATGTGGGAAATAATAGTACCTGATAAAAGGGTTATTTTGAATTGTTCTGCTTTAAAATGTTAGAATGCAGTCAATCTCACAGTACCCATATAAGAAAGATTACCAGTTTGCGCGTGCGAGTGAATGTCAAGGATACAAACATACATTTTCTTTCTATCTTTGGATCTTTTAATTTGGAGGAGAAATACAAACATAAATATAGGAGTAATAATAAGGACAGGACAGCTAGCACCAAAAGAAGGTCTCTCGTGATGAGTGGGTGCCAGGATGAGAGCAGATGTTGATCATGTAAGTCTGTACCTCAGACAGGACAATGGAAACTGCTGAAAACAATTTCTGAGATCAAGCATCATTGGCACTGGCGTGCAAGCCCTACCTAGAAAGATGTTAATAAAGACAAATGCTTCCTGATAAATGATTTTGTTTAAACCAGAAACTTCAATTCTTATGCAGTGCAAAAGAATCAACTCAACGTGAAGAAATAAATTTTTCAAAAACTATGCCACCTTAAATATATGGCAGGCTGTCCTGTGGAAGATGGACTCTATGTTTCTTAGTATAGTTCTAATTGGTGGACCCAAGGGTACTGCGTAAGAAGTTATAAAGAAACAGACATAAAGGAGAGATTAAAATCAAACCCACAGAGGATTGTAATATTGATTATGCCCAAAGCAGGCCGTAAAGAATTAACCCCACAATTGGCTTGTTTATGGAAGTGGGTCTGACTGTAGCCTATGTGCCAAGGTCCGAGTAACTTGCACCCAAATTCTGTTCCCACAACTAAAACCTTCTGACTAGAAGGACAATGTTCTAGTTACAACCATATATTTTGTCTACTGTGTTCCTAATTTGAGAGTGCTTTGTCTTATCCTTTATGAACCTTGTTTACATTAATTTCCATAGAGACCACACATAGAGCACCTCCCAGTTGATTGCCAATAAAAGACAGTTCATTCCTAGGAATGTCCAGTGACTTTGTCATCCTGGCACGTCACTTTCTCTCTCCTAGTTCTGTCTCATAGTGTATTGTTTTCCTCAGGCCTGTGTCATATACTGGGCAGGTGGGGACTAAAGACTTACTACAGAAGTTTCTAGCAATTAGTCCCCAATGTGGGGCTTGAACCACAAGCAATCTCCTGCTCAGTGAGGTTATTCAGAATAAAAAGGAAAAAAGAAAAAGAAAAAAAAATCCAGAACACAGCAGACCTTGCATCAAGATAAGGAAGTTCAAACAGGAACCAAAACCTGGAAAAGGCGATATGTGCTTCAGATGTAAGAAGGTAGTAAAGGCAGTCAGCCAGGACTAAAACATGGATAATCACTTTCAGCTCAAGCTGGCCTGCCATGTTGAAATGAATGCTGCAAAAGGTAGTTACATATAATAGTTATTTTTCACGAACAAGAATTTTAGATACAGAACTTAGGGAGCGTGTCAAAAATAACATCCAGACAGCTCAACAAAGAAAAGTTATTTCCTTTGGGATTTTAACTGAGAACTTGGTAATATGCAGCCTTATGTGGTCTGTTTCACAGCCTGAGTAATGGAGCCTAGAAGCCGCTCAACCTTCTGTTCCAAGGCAATCGGCCATTGGTGAAAACTGTTAGGTTGCAGTTTTAGAAAAACTGCTTGTCAAATATGCTGTCTTTCACATGGCAGACTTGTCTCTCTCAGAAAATGTGACATAGTTACAGGAAAATCCCAGTGCTTCCCCTTTGGAGGAGGTTAAGCTGCCTCCCCTTCTGCTTGAGTTGCTAAGATCACAGGTGTGAGTTACTCTGACCTTGGCATGTAGGCTTCAGCCAGACTCACTTCTACAAACAAGCCAACTGTGGGGCTAACTCTTCACAGCCTGCTTTGGGCAAATCAATATTATCATCCTCTGCACAAAGCTGTCAATAGAGAGGCGACAGATATAGGTTAAATATAGATACAGATACAGGTAAATATACATACACCATTGTGAAATATATTAAATATTTACATTGTTTACAAATTTTTTTTAGAGTTCTAGGATTGCTCTTCTAAATGGGCCTTTTGAGTGTATGACAAAAATATCTTAAATGTATTTCCTACTGGCTAACCAGTTCTGTCACACTTATGGATTCAGCCATTTGTCCCCAGTACTCTAGTGAGCTGAGCCATTGCCATCCTCACAGTTATCATTCATTTCTCTTGCTTTGATTATATTTGAACTGTTTTTGTGTTGACTGAAATCAAAATTTTTAATTCATTTATTATAATGATGTATTAAAATGAAGAGGGAATTAAGGAGAGGAAGGGCTCAACAAATTAGAAATAAACAAATTGAACGATCAGTCATGGCCTTAGGAATCTCCAGGAGAGCAAAGACTCAGTTAAATAAGGACAAAGTGAAAGTAGTAGCCAAATAGGATGTGCTGTTATTAACGATTTTAGGGAAACAGACTTCTAAATGATGACAGTCTGGATACATGTGGTCATCCTGAGAGCCAAAATAAACACGAAAGTTAATGGAGCTGAGGACAGTGGGAAGCCTAAAGTAAAGATGTTTATAAATACTCACACTCTGATGTTAGCATCACTCAAGAAAATAGCAGTTGTGGCCAAGTATCTATCCTATCGTGTAAGAGCATACTCGAACATTAACAAATGCAATATGGCATCAAGCCAGGGGAATGAAAAGAACTAAAATCATACTTTAGATAAATGTATGATTAATCACTGCTCAATAATTATTTCAGACCTTTAATTTTCAACTCATCTCTCCCACCTCTCACCTTAATTTAATTAATAAATTAATAAAAAGGTAATGATTGATAATTAACAATAAATAAATAATAAGGTGATGATTAATAAATAAGGTTAAAAGACACACATTTTCAACAATCAACAGACTCACTAATATCCACTAAGACCTTAAATTATTTCAGATTTTAAAGAGAGGACAAATACTAACCCCCACCATTTTTAAAATATCTGGTGCAGATGAATCAAGAAGAAATTAAATGATTAGTGTATTAATAAGTAGCTCTTAAAAAATACTAGAGATTTAAAACCATGGATTTCACACTGAGCTACATCCTCAGGCATTTTTATTATTTTAGGACAGGGTCTCACAAGGTTGCTAAATTACCCAGTCTTGGCTCAAACTTGAAGTCCTGCTGGCCCAGCCTCCCAAACTGCTGAAATTACAGCCTTGTGCCTTTATTTCTGACTATGAATAGAATTTATCAAGTATGTATCAGTTTCATTAACCATGTGATAGGCTGTAAATGAATGTGACCATTCTTTCGTGCAGGTTATAGAATAAAGACTGAAACCCAGAATGGATAGACCACTCAGACAAATATCTCTGATATTTTCCCTATATAACTACTTTCATCTGCAATAAAAATTTAATCAAATATTTAATTTAATCAAATATTTTGATAGAAACTTCACCTATTAAAACATATTTTCATATTACCTTACAAAGTTTTGTTCTGCAGACTATCAGAATTATAGAGCATCATGAAATATATTTACAATGATTTTTTTTATATTACAGCTCTATCAAACTTATCTCTAATTAATTAAAAATCTCATCAGGAGATAACCTTTATTTTGACACAACATTTTCAAAATGCATTTCTGAAATTCCATTTATTTTGTGTTCTAATATCAAATAAGAAAAGCTCACACTAGAAACAAAAGGGTTGAATTAATTAGTGAACAATGATTAATTAGACATTTATCCAAAGTGAGATTTTAATTCTTTTCATTCCCTTGGCTTCATGCCACATTTTGTTTGTTTAATAAGAATTCTGTCGTCTTTGAAGTGATGAAGAGTTTAAAATTCTGCATATACCTAATACAATTATTATGACAATGACAATAAATTTTGTATAATTTGGGTAGAGATATAAGAATATGCACTACATATTTCTATTCTAAAATATATTTTGAGAGATCAAAATACCTGAACCAAATACTTAAGTTAGTTGCTCTTTCAAATAGATAAACCCGGTAAGTTTAAACAGATGAATTAGGAGTATTTTCCTATGAGTCAGTTTTTGAGAATAAAAATATCTCCACAAAATATGAGGTGATTTATTTGACTTTGTTTAATTAAAATAGTTATTGCATAAATAAATGCAATTTCTGAGACAAATGTTATTGTTGTAGTTGGAAATTCAATCTCATAGCAGTTAAAATCATTTGATTAATGTCTTTCATGTTCTGCTTAAGTATTGAAATATTTCTCATGTGATTTTTCCTCCAAATACTTAAGCCTCAATAATTTTTCACTAAGTATATTAAATAATTAGATTCTAAGTTAATTTTAGATTCTTAATTGCTTCTGTTATATATTTCTACTTTACCATATACATTTATCTTATTCTACTATATTCAAAGATATTGATATACAACTTAAAAACAAAAACCATTGCAAATTCAATCAATTTTAAGAATGTATCAACCTAAAATATACGTTGGAATGACTCATAATTTAGAGTTGATCCTCTACTTAACTTTTGCTGAATCTATATGCTGTAACTACATATTCTGACATATTACTTTATAGACAAATGTATTCATTTACTAGAGTTACCTAAAATTATCACAATTCTCTAGTTTAAGAAGAAGAGAATTTTGATCACTCACGTTCTGCAGGCAAGAAATTTAAAATCAGGCATGGACGGGATTGGTTGCTTCTTGAATTTCAAGAGCCAATCTATACTGTGGCTCTTCTAATTTCTGGCTGCCTCAGGCTCTCCTCAGGAGCCTTGTCTGGTAAACACACTACTCCAATAGGTAGAACCTATCTCCACATGGACTTACCCCATGTCTCTCATCAAGACATGCTCCCTCTGATTTAGGGCTCACCTGGGTGAGCTTTCCTCTTCATATCCTTTTTTAGAAATTTATTTCAATTTAATTAAAATTAGTGTCTATGGATTATATACAAATCAATAGGTTGCAGTCTATAATATATAAAGAATAGGAAAAAAAAACACTCAGCCTTTGTAAAGGCCATATTTGGAGAATAAGAGTGGATATTCATCAGACCATCAAATACTAATAATATTATTAATAACTAGTTTCATGAAGCACTTAGTGTCTACAAAGTAATACTGTAAGACATTTGCTTGTTTACTTGTATATAAATTTCACACAATACCTGTGAAAAAGGAACAATTTCTTTTTGTCATTTTGCCTACAAAGAAACAAGCACTGAATGCTTAAGTAGAATCTTAGGTTCATAATGATACTAAGTGGAAATGGATTTGGGTAAAGGCATTTTGATCAAAGAGCACTCCCTCCTCATTAAAATACTGCCCTGTTAATTTTCTAAATACTTCTTTAGTTATGTGTCTAATAATTTTCTAACAAAAACTAAGAGCAAAAATTTAACATATGCTATATATTTGTAATATATAATACAGAGAAGGAAATGATCCCACCCAGGTGGAGATTACAATTAGGACATTGAAACATGTTTTAATTTTAGGAAAATTTTGGAAATAGACTAGGAATATAGATTTAAAATCTCAGTAAAAGTATTTTATGTAGTGGTGATACTAATTGAGAGAAAATCTATAGAAGCAGGGAAGTATAGGGCATGCTTCTCAGGAAAAAAAAAACCCAACATATATATATATATATATTTTTTTTTTAATCTTAGGAAGAGTCTAAGTTAAAGAAAAACAATCTAGGAGATGATTTCACAGGTGAATGGGAACCACAAAAGATTCCTGCTTAGAGATTTGTTTTCTAGAGCAACTGAATGATGAATTGTGTAAATAAATGTTATTAACATAATTTTCACATGGACTGACCAAAAAAAATCAGCTCTAAATTCTCTAATTGAATGTGACAGCTATCCTGTTTATACAAATCTCATCTAGAGGGAAACATCTTCTAGCCTTGACGAACATCATTGACTCCTCCGTAACTTAGTGCATATGCTGAAATGACATTTTTACAGTGGAAGAACTAAAGAGATTATAAGAAAAATATCTCTTAGGGGCTGGGAATTTGGCTCAGTTTTTCTGCCACCTGCCTCACAAGAGAAAGGAATGCCTCTCATAATTTAACACCAGTAACATTTAACAACGTTCACCAATAGCTAACACCCAGGGACAGATGGGTCAGGAATATTCCTGAATAGTTTTTGCCTACAATTTCAACTATGTAACCACAGTGATAGTGACTAGTTCAGGAGTAGAAAAATGAAAGAAAAGATAAAGAAACATAATTACATAATAGATGAAACAGAAAACAAGGAGGGAAGGAGTGAAGAGAAAATAAATAAAAGAGGGCATAAACCTAGTAAGTCTGATATATTTTAGATGCTTCTTAATAGCATCCAGAATAAAGCTTAATTATTGTTTATTTCATGAAGGTTAAGTATGTTAACTTTCAGATATGAGGAATCAACACACTAGTATTCAGAGGAACAGTATGTAGATAAATAGAGTTATGTCTTATTCTCCCACTTTCTTTTTCAAATAGTGCAGTTTTACCTAGCTTAATACATTTTTACAAAATATTTCATGTGAAAGAGCCCTGCTACTTCTAATACATATGCTACCATTAATATTTTATGTACCCCCCTTATTCTACATTTGAAATTCCTCTTCATATCCTTAATTTAATTACATTTAGCAAGACACCTTTCCCAATATCTTTTGTCCGCCGCAAGTCAACTCCCTATGCTCCATTACAGATTACTTTAGACTACTTTTTCAAATGCAATGAGACATTTTAAGTCAAACACATTACTATGCAGTTACTTTTACCATGCTCCTTTTGTCTGCAGACTCCACGTATGAATCACTAACCAAATTAATTTGACCTAATTGATATTTTCAATCATATTCATGATATTCTTTCATATATTTTGAGTAGCACTTTGCAAATTGATTGTCACATAATCAGTCACTTTCTGAGTATTTTGATTTAAGTATTAGTTTTATCACACTAACAGCCCCATAAGTGATATCCTCCATAGAAGCAGAGACTATGACCACATTTCCATTTGTTTTAATAAAACATTAATATAGCCTAGAGTTATTCACAGAGAACGTTTATTTCTGTGCAGAGATGAATTATCAACCAACTCTTACCAAGCAGTAATATACACACTTGACACTGATTCACTGGTTCATTTTACCATCCTTTTTGTAATATTTAAATTAGATTTATTGGATTAGCTATATTTGGCTTATTCAATATATCCATGCAACTGTTACAAACAAAGTAAAGATCAATGAGTTGATTATTTTAAGAATCAAAATGCAGTATCAAACAATATAGTTTTAAAACCCAACCCCTAAAGAAAGAAAAAGAAAAAGGTTGTGCTTTGTATGCTCTACACAGCTATTTCCTTGGGCTTCCGATGTGTTGATTGCTGTTCTTAAGCGAAAATGATAATAAAGTCAGTGTAGAGTATTTGGGGACAGCAAGTGCTAACTCACAAATCTAGAAAACATGTATAAACAGAGGAAAACAAACCTATGGCTCAATAGGCAAAATACATTTATTTAAAATTTTGTTTTTGTTTTTGTTTTTGTTTTTGGTACCGGGGATTTAACTAGGATCCTTGCGCTTGCAAGGCAGGCCACCAAACCACTGAGCTAAATCCCGGCTTATTTAAAATTTTATTGGCAATCGAGCACGGGTGTGAACGCCTTTTGTGAGTGAATTTTCTACTTTATTTTTCTTCTTTTTTCCTATTTCTGTTTATATTCATTTACTATTGTCACTCACTAGATCAAAATAGTTAAAAAGTAAATAATTTAACCAAATAAAGTATCCACAGAAAAATGGGGAAATTTGACTGGTATCTATTTTCAATATAATTTTGAAAATATTGGCTTTTGCAAGCAACTAGTCAAACCTGTTAAAATTTCGAATTTATAAGGGCCAGAGATTTGGCTCAGTGGTTCTGCCACCCATCTCACAAGTGCAAGGGACTAAATTTGATCCCCAGAACAACAAAAAAAAATTCTAATTTATTCTCCAGATAAAGCCACAGATTGGCCTTAGGCATCAATACAGCTTTTATAGATCTATGTAAGTGTTTGCATTTATTATTATCATGAAGCATAGCAGGAATTGAGAAGGACTAGGGAATACCTAACTTTCTTGATGGAAACTTTTATTATTTGGTGTTGTTTTCATTTTTATCTCTTATTAAAGCTGGCAAAATGGTACCTATGGCATTGATTTGTCATAATTTGTCTTGAATATAAATAAATAATAGGCCAGAACAAAACTTCAGGATGATTTTATAAAGTTAATATAATCTATTATTTAATAGGACAAGTTTAATGTATTAGATAGCAAGTTAATTTTAAAACAATAAATATGACTGAAGTAGTGTGAGTTTATGGCCCTTAAGGCAGATCTGTTTTCTTGAAAAAATATAGACTTAAAAATTGAATTGGTTCAGCTATACATTCAAATGAAACAGCATAGTGCCTCTGGCTCTCTGAACTCTAATCATATTGGTTTCTGTGGAAGGATAATTGAATTTCTTATCTAAATATTGGATATTCCTCTCCAACCAACTGAAAGTCAAAATTCTTTTCTGGATAAAACTTTAAATTATTGGGTATGATCCTGGGTTAATGATTCAAAGAACCACTATAAATTATATATTAAAATAATTTTCAGATGATATGGGTTATTTTTCAAATGTGAACGTGAATATATGTATTGAAAGAGGGCAGGGAGAAAGGGAAAAAATGACAACCAAGACCTGTCATGTAGAGGTACAAGATCCCAACAATGAATGTAACTGTACTGTATCCCTAAAATGTACCAATAAACTCAATTAAAGCTTGACAAAAAAAAAAAAAAGAAAGAAAAACCAAGAAATCACTGTCAAGCTAGTATTTAAATTAAAATTGACTGCTTCTCAACATCAAGCTGAGATTCATCAAATTTTTACTATCTGTCATCTATTTTGGGGTAAATTCCCCTGAAATTGTTATTTATTTTATTGTTTTATTTTATTTATTTATTTTATTTAAAAATCTTAAATGGGATTTGTTTGGGTTTTAGAACTTATAATATGTCATACAGTTATATTTCCAGATGTGAAAATAAGTGAATACCGCCCAAATGAGAACAGGCAAATGCTACTTATTCAGAGTTGGCTACGATCGGGGAGTTCAGAGGTTGTCAGGGAACTGTAACAAGCTTTAAACTGGAAACTGGATGGCTTCGGGTGTGTCCTGATGGCAGGTTATCAACATAGGAAGTTGAAGTCTGCCTAACTTGGGGTGGGACATACTATATGACTGGGTAGAGGGCTGCATAGTTCATTTTCTCTGGTAGTCTTAAATCAGAAGCAAGGCACAAATTAGGGCAGTTATTGATTAACTTCTGACTGCTACGGAGGTTGTGGCTTGGCTTTCAGGCCTGCTTCCCATAGAGGATGTGGATCAGAGTTCCATTTTTATTTATAGCTTGATCGTTGCTCATTTATATATTTAGCATCCCACAGGTATACACTTTCATTATAAAATGATTTTTCTCTAAGATCAATTCATTAATCTACAATAAAATCAGTTATTTGATTTATTAAAATTCTGAAGTAATTATTTCTATTTCACCTATAAGTTAAAATGAAAAATAAAGTTGATTTTTTTTCTTTAAGTAGATGAATTTCTTCACATACGTCTCAAAGGTCTCCTGATAACTCACTAAATTAAAAAGTTTTCAAATATAAGTTGCTAATCAGTGAACAAGTATCAAATATATAAAATATTATAGTTCAGAAAGTGCTTAATCAAAATGTAAGACATTAGCTAGGTTTACTACCCTAAATTAGTCACTTAGATTTCTGGTTATTAACTTATACATATACAGGACAGGGTTTTTCGTTTTCCCTCTGTCTCCAGATGGTTTAATGGCTACCATGAGACCACTGACTGACCCACTGGACACCGACATGTCCAGCAGCTTCTCCCACCCTCCTCTTCCACTCTCCTCTCCCGTCCTCTTCAGTAGAAAAGGCATATATATGTCTTCTAAAACTCTAAACATGCTACTTGTTCAGTCCTCTAGTGATTATTTCTTAAATATAGTATATTCATATATGCAGCTACTCGCCATTAAATATGACAAATTTTGGGTGATATATGATCAATATTAAAGTATTTCCATCACAATTAATAGTAAAATTTCAAGCATTACAAAGGGATAAATACAACTGTATAAGTCATCTTCCCACTATTGTAACAAAATATCTTTGATAATCAACTTAAAACGAGGAAAGGATTTTTTGATTTATGGTGTTAGAAGTTTCTTTCCAGGCCACTTGGCCCAGTGGCTCTGGGTCTGTGGTGGCACAGCACATCATGGCAGGAGTCCCTGACACGGGACACCAGTTCACCCCATGGTGGTTAGGAAGCAAAGACAGAGAGAGGAAGAGACTGGAGTACCTGTACCCCTTCAAGAGCACAACCGCAATTGGTCCTTCCAGCAGGACTAATCTAGTAAAGGTTCCATTGCCTCCCCATAGTGCCATGGACTGGGGAGCCAACGTTCAACATACAAGGAAGGAAAACCAAGATCCAAACTATAGACACAGAAAAAGAAAACAGCAGTGAAAAGTACATATTAAAGTGAGTCACATTTCAAAAGAATACCTTCAATGTAAGAGAAAAACTTTATGGAAGCATCCACTAAATTAAATATTAACCCCAAGGAAGACAAAATATATTTCCTAACATTAAAATTAAACTTAAGGAAAGTAAAATTAAATGACATTGAAGAGAAACTGATAGCACATGTTTGTTTCCATTTATAAAGTTTTATTAACTGTATGTCCACTTACTACATACATTCTTAACCATTTTACTTGGATTGTCCATGAAAATTTTATAAGACATTAAAAAAACTAGGCACTATCTCAAACTATTTTCTATTAACTGCTTTTATAACACATTCATATTAGGTAAGTAAAAAAATTCACAAACACAAAAGAGCTTACTAAAGTGGAACACAAAGGATTTTTGTTTTATGCCACTCATTGTATACATGAAATGATAGAAATCAAACAATTCATTTTAATGCATCTTTATTTGTACATCTGTTCTTAGGTAATTTGCAACATTTAAACACAAGCACAATTAATGCTGCCAAATGAAAAAGCAAATAATAGATAAATTTAAAAATAATGCAATATGATCATCACTGCCTTTTCTCTAGATGAAATTGTTATAAATTTGTCTAAAGAAAATTTTTGCAGCTTTTGTCAAAGATATGCACACTGAAATTGTAAATTCCACAAACACACATGGTTCAATGGAGGAGTGATGTGTTTCTATAAAAATCCCACAACTATGCATTTCCAACTCACGATGAAAACAGGGAAACCTCTAAATATTAATTAATTGACCCGGTTCCCCTAATATTGAAAAATAAAAGCCACAATAAAATAGAATAAATTTTCAAGAAAAAGTAACATATACTCCTTATAAATCATAAATAACAAAGACTTAAGGGAAAGGATGAATGACAACTATTTCACTGGGTAAATGTTAAAGTACAACAAACAAAATCTGGAAGGGTGGCTGATTTTCCCCTCCTTCTGCTTCAGCTTCCTCTGTTTAGTAAATCTCCAATGTTCAAAACACCAAACTGTCTCACAGTAGTTGGATTATCATTCTGCCATCTTTGTATGACCCTACTTACTGTTGCAAGGTCAGCAAAGACTTCGTCAAAAGCTATCTTTGCAAGAAAGTTTTCTTCAATTCATTCATAGTATCAAAATTGAACACAGATTTGACATCACAGGTTCAGTCTGATCGATGTATTAGGAGTTCCTTTCTCTGATCTCCAGAGCTTCTTGGTATGCTCACTGTGGCTTCTCCACCATCCCTTCCTTACGTCACCAGAAGTAATCTGAGTCCCATAACAGTAGTAATCTCATTTTCAAATAGAAGATTGTTCTCTCTGCTTGTGAAACCCTAGAGATCAACAGCTCTTCTGGGAAACAGTGCATCATTTGCAGATATCTCTCAGATCAGTTTCTGTTTTCTCTCTGTATCCCAAGGCCACTTGCTGTTTTTCTCAGCACATTTCATCCTTTGCCCAGTACTTGCGATGACTCTCCAAGTTGGTCTACAAGGTCCTGCATCATTGTTGTAAGCAGTTGAGAGAAGGGTCCTTTCCTCATTTGATATTTAGCTCCTCACTGAGTTACAGTTGTCAAGAAGCCTGCCTTGTAAATATGTTGCCCAGCCTGTTTGGCCTTCCCCAGCACCATATTCTTATCCTGACTGGATGTTTTGGGTGGTGGTAGAAGGATAAGGGTTCAGCAGGCTCTGCATGGCGTCAGCGGTAAAGCTGAAATTTTGTCCTAGATTTAACTGGTCACCAATTCTGAGTTTATATTTTCAACTGTGGCAACATGTATTATAAAGTATTAAGAAAGAAAGACTACTTGCATTACTTCTTACGACAAAGCTCATTACAGCAGCGTCTTTACCTTTGTGAGAGTGACTTCCAAACTGAACCTATGAGTCCCTAAAGCAATTTCAGCTCAGGAAATGTTTATCCTGTTACCGACCTCTTTTGTAAACTTTGCTCCAGTCTTTCCCAAGGTTTAGAAAAAAGTCTCCTTTAATCAGATGTCAGCTGGGTGTGAGTGACTTGGATTGTGAGTGATTGCTCTTAAATCACTATTCCCACAAGTACTGCATTTGAATAGGAGGTATCTCTTCTCAATCTACGCTTTGGTGAAAAGTGGCACAATAACTATATTGATCCTCTGGTTTCTGAAACATGGTATATCTATGTCTTTATTTAGACTTTCTTTAATTCCTACCAGTAACATTTTATAGTCTCAGTGTATACATCCCATACTCTGTCAAATTTAATAATTTTGGTGATGTAATAATTTCAATTTAGTTTGTGAACATTGCTGCTAATATATCAATATATAAATAATTTTATGATTGATCCCCTTTCTACAACCCTTATAAATTTATTTACTACCTCTAGCAGGAGAGGGATTGGTTCCTGATCATTGAGGAAAAACAGTCTTTCAACACAATGAATTTTATTAGCAGTATAATTATTGTAGATATCTTTTATCAACTTAAGTACATCATATGTATTTCCCATTTTGTTGATGAATTTATTGAGAATGAGAGCTGGATTTTGACAGCCACGTTATTAATTTTCTACTGGGATGATCATAACTTTTTTTCTTTTTCAGTTTTCTAATATGTTGAATTATGTAATTTCAAATATGAAAATAACCTTCCATTCTATGATGATTTCTACCTGAGCATTTCACTGGTCAGCTTTTCCATCAGTGAGACCCCCCAACTGATGCCCACCACCCACCATTTAAAGGGAAAAAAAAGTTTAATTTGGCTCATGGTTTCAGAGGATTCAGTCATGCACAGCTGGCTCCAAAGCAGAAACATCACAGGCCAAGGATACGATCAAGCAAAAGATTCTTAGTTCATGAAATCCCGAAGCAGAGCAGGGGAACAATGCCAGAGAGGAACAGGCAAGAGACCATACATTGTACCCAATATCACACCTCCAAAACCCACCCAGACACACCCAGAAGTGCAGTTTACTAACTCCCTAAGGGGCTGCCAAGCCAATTGAGTTAAACTTATCCAATTCAACTTATCTACCTGTATCATGATATTTGGTGAGTTTGACTTGCTAAAACTTTATTGAGGAATTTTTTGCATCTAACATTACAGGATATTGTGCAGCTGTTCTGTATTCCTATAAATAATTTTTTTTCTAATTTTGAACTAATGATAAAGTACCTAATGTCAGAAAATAACCAATTCTCTTCAGTCTTTAGAGGAGTTTACAATGAATTGGAAATATTTTTTCCTTAAATATTTAGTAGAATTTCATGGTGCTTTCTTGGTGAAAAGACTTATAAATGCAAACTCAATTGTTTAATAGATATAAGTAATTGTAAGTTTTAAGTTATTTTTTCTTGTCTGGCATTTGGCAGTTTATGTCATTCAAAAATATGTCTATTTCCTTTGATCAAATATATTGAAATAATATTGCTTATAATATCCTCTGATTATATTCCTCATATCTATCCACAAAATCTGTAGTGAATGTCATCTCTCTTATTCCTGATTTGTAACATGTTGTTTTCTCTTTTTCTTACATGATCCATCTGATTAGATGTTTATCAATATTATTGATCTTCTCAATAACTCGGTTGGTTATATATACTTTGTTCTTTCTTTGTTTCAGGCACCCTGCTTAGTCTATGTTGATCTGTCATAGACAGAGGTAGAAGTTTATGATTTAAAACCTTTCTTAATAAAGTCAGGAAATAAATTCCCACACATTCAACATATTTACACACACACACACACACACACACAATCATGCCACTACATGAAGAAACAAAACCTAATTATTCTTATCGGGTACTGTTCATTTTTCTGCACAGCTTAAGACTTAATGATAGCTCCTATTACTCTTAGGTCTCTTTAACTGACGTTACCTCTCATTTTCAATCCAATGGCACATTCCATTTATTCTCATGGTACATATTAATGTGTCCTTTACTGGAAACTATCGATTAAGTGATCGATATTTGTAATATTTTTGTATGTCCTGCTCATTTCCCAGAGCCAGTGTTTTCTCCACCTATCCTATCCCACTTACCCCATAATCTACTGAAATGTGCCTATTCTGATGGTTAATTATTTTCTTAATTTTAATAAAATATAGTCATAATAAGAAATTCTTTAATCCTAAGGAGAACACACACAATACATAACCAGGGCAGGGGTAAAGTCAGAAAATACAGATATAAGAAGATCTCATCATTAAAAATGCAAAACAATAGATTTCAAAACAATACCAATATAATCTATTGTGATTTTATTTATCCTCCATAAAATACACTATTTTTATTATTTAATGATTTTAATTGACAAAATTGTATATATTTATGCTAACATAAATGTTATTAAAATGAAAAGAACAGGATAATTGCTTATAATTCATGTTCTATGAAAGAATACTGACTTTAAAAATATGAGCTTTTACAAAACTCCTGCCATATTCCTTGATTCTCACTGAGAGTACATTGGTAAAAAGTTTTAAACAAAGTGTGTCTTTTAAAAATACCCCAATAGATTATGGTATGTTTGAGTACGACTTAAAGATGTTCCACAAAGAACAGAAGTTCAGTCTAGTCTCAGTGTCAGAAGCTCAGTCCTGTTGTGACGATGTTAAGAGGAGGTGATACCTTTAAGATATAGGACCCTCTGAGAGGTCATTGGGTCACTGAGAACACTCTTCACAGAGGGGTTAAATGTAGTTCTCAGGGGTCCCCGGTCAGTTCTTGTAAGAGGATTCTTAGAAAAACGCGAAAGACTGGCACACCCATCCTTTCTGATTTCCTAGCTCCCTTTTGCACACACACCCATCATGATCCCATCTCCGACAGAGTGTCACAGCCAGGGGGTCCTCACAAGACTCTCTGCAGTGCTTTGTGGACTTTCCGCCTCCAGATCTGTGAGATAAGTAAACTTCTTTTCCTTATAAATTACCAAACTCAGATATTTTTCTACAGCAACATAAAAAAGAAAAAAACACAATTACATAAAATCTAAGCATACACATTTATGCCTAATCACAACCTAGAAAGATATATCCAAAGTACAAAATAAAATCTCTACATTGTCCAATCTACCTTTGGAGTTAGAGACACTGCATTCAAGTATATGGTGAAGATACCTACAACCCTACCTAATTCTAAATAAATTCAGTGAAAAGAGCCCAAATTAACTCTAGGGAGTGTGTGTGTGTGTGTGTGTGTGTGTATATATCTTTAAACAGTCATCAGTCTATCCCTTGTCAAGTTTATGATCCAATCTCACCCTTTCCTGAGCACAGTTATTTGCACCCTGATACCACGGGACATTTGGATATATCTTTCTACATCAGCATTGTTTGCTTGATTCTATATTTTTACATTAACTTTCTTAAGGGGGGAGTATGGAGTCTTTTGTTGTTTTGTTTTGTTTTCATATTTATCCTTAAGCTCTGGAAAGTGTCTGGCCTATTTTTATAGATTCAAAACATATTTTACTGAGCAAATGAATAAAGAAAATAATTAATGAAAATGGACAGAAAACAGTATGGTTTCACAGAAATTCAAACATAACATCTCTTTTATAGAAGCAGATTGACTCTTAGGATATATTCTTTTTAGTTACATATATATGCATCAATCACCAAGGCCATGACTTATCTCCTTCCAAATCACCCGTAATGGAAAATCTTGGGACTGAAACAAATGTATTTGAGGCTCTATGACCAAATGACCAAATGTTAGGTTGAGGGCTATTCTCATAAAATAGTGGTTGGGAATTCAAAATTCAAATTATTGACTTAAATTTTCAAATTGAATAATTTGTTTATTTTAATAGAAATTAGACCATACCATAAATGTCTTTTAAATATGTGGCAAAACAGTGCCACTTATTCACCCTGTTGCTTCATTTCCTGGCAAGCTCCCATACATCGAGGGGTGGTCACACGAACAATCGAGGGGCGGTCACATGAGCAACACAGTGAGAGCCCGTGAGCAGATGAGATGGCCTGAGGCAGTGGAGAACAAGTGCGTCTTCTCAGAGTTCTTGGTCTTCGTTCCATGCTGGTGAAACAGACTACAAAACTATTTGCAAGATGGAAGAGTTCCGGATCCCTAAGGAAGGAGCTGTGGAGGATGGGAGACTGCACATTTTTTCTTATATAAACTGATTTAGTTTAATTTAAGACAGGTAAAATGGTAGACAGCAAACTTTTGTGACTGGAAGTCACAAAAAGGTTTACTTTTTCCTTCCTCATAATCAAGGCTTCTCCGTGGAATGAAAACATTTTAAAACTTTTATAGTTAAATGAAATAATTTTTGTTTAATGAAATAACCATAATGTAAGTGATAAATTCTTTTTTCAGTGATACTTTAGATTTAGTAATTTTTTTGAATAAATGCTATAATTTAAAATTGGTTCCAAGCTATTTTTATTAATTTTATGATTATTTATCTTTTAAATTGAAAACAACAGAAATTGGTATGAAATAATAATAGCTAAAAAGTCTACTGGAAAATATTTCATAAAGGGAAAATACCTCACTTTGAAAGATACTTTCTTCCTTCCTTTCTTCTGGCCTTAATATCATAAATATTAATGTTCATCCCATTTTTTCTCCTTTTAACAGATTGTCACTCCTCACACCACTTTATAAATAATGAATATCCAGGGATGTATATTATGTAAAGGTGCAAATTTCCAATGATGAATGTCATTACATTGTAGACTTAAATGTACCAATAAAATTAATTAATTTTTTAAAAATGTCTTCTCATTCTGGATTGCAAATATGCTTCTGATCTCCTCAGAAGAATAGAGATGTCCACCTTCTAATGAGCCATTTCAATATGTCTTTCGGCCAACATTGACAAAACTTCCTGATCTGAATTCTAAACTACAAAGGCAAAATATTCAAAACATCTGTCCTTTGTGGTGCCCCTGTACCAAATCAAAGGTAACCCAGGAATGGTAACGCCCACCTACAAGTCCTACTATGAGAGAGCAAGAGTAGGAGGGACAGCGAGTTCTAGGGCCACGCAGTCAAATGAGTCTATCCCACTAACATGGAGAGAGAATCAAGACCACAGAGAAGACGCACCTGCTGACCCCCTGCTTGGGGCTGCCAGTGACCCATCTCCCAACAGAAAAAGCGGATCGGAGAGTGCTGGGGATGTAGCTCAGTAATAGAGTACATACCCAGGAAGTGTGAGGTCTCACCACGTTCAATCTCCAATGCAGATTTCTTTTGAAAATGCCAAACCTAAGAAACACTGAAACAGCAAGGTACAATTTCATTTCTAATGTCTTATCTTCTTCTGTGGATTGATTTAGTTTAATATAAGGCAAGTAAAACCATCATTACATGAACCTAATTTAAACGTGCATTTCTTCAGAAGAACTTGAGTGAGTTTTTAGATGTAATTTTATTAATATTACAGCTAGATAATTTTCTTTATTTAATTGAGGTACAATTTTATGTTTCCAAATATATATGATAAAAAATAAAAGTTACACAAGATTTCCAAAGACTAGAGCTATGAGCAATTGATGCATTTGCAATTCTATATAACTTGATAAAATAGGAAAATTGATTTAGTGGGAAATAGGAAAATTGATTTCGACTCTGACTCCAAAGAAAGCTGGATGACTTTACAACAGTCCCTTGATTAATCTAAATAAACATTTCCTATTCTGCACTCTGAGAGAGGTAAACGAAGATAAGGAAATCCAAATGCAGCCATAATTAAGTGATTTTTCTCTCTTGAATCCAAAATAGGAAACAACACAGGCCAGAAAGAGGCTAACTACCTCCTATTATCTAAGTCTGAGAACTAAAAGCAATAGTAGTGATGGTAATATATGCATAATTCACATGTGTTTAGCCACATACATGTACACTGCACATGCCAGGCCACACCATGCCAACTTGATGGCCCATAGGCATCAAAGGTACACAATACGACATGTTAATATTTAGGAGTAGGATTTCTAGACCCTGTGGTACAAACACATTTAACTTCTGCCCAACTGCTTTTCATAGCAGTTGTACCATGTTGTGTTCACCCCAGTAATGAATTTTAGTTTCAGTGGTTCCAAACCTTCACCAAGAATTGTTACTTTGTTAGGTTTTTATTGTTTTCTTTTTTTTCTCTAACCTTTCTAATATGTAGTGGTATTTTCTTGTGATTTTAATTTTTACCCTCTAATGACATTACATCAAGCATATTTTCATTCTTACATCTCCTTTGGTGAAGTGTCATATCCTCTTAGATGGCCATTCATTGATTGGATAGTTTGTTTTCTTATTCTTGAGTTTTATGGGTCCTTTTATAATTCTTGTGCCTACATCTAAGTTGCAATTACTATAAGCAAAAGCTTCTGTACAGGATATTGTCAACAAACTCTTACACATAGTTTCAGTAAATTGCTCAAAATATTGTACTGTAAGAAACCCGATGAAGCAACACAAAAATTATGTGTTTAACCTAAGCATGCTTTTATTTTCCTCATTTTCTGGTGAGAATGTAGTCTCCCTTCTAAGTATGCAATATCCTGTCTCAAATAATTACTAAGAGTTATGTGTAAGAACTAAGTGTGGGGATATGTCTCCAACTATTGATAACAAGTGTTTATAAACTGGAAGCTGCTTAAAATTTCAAAAGCTTGGCACTGGGTAAAATAATAATGGTGTAAATATACAAGAAACACCATGCAGTTATTAAATCAAGTATCTCAGCAATGAATTTCTTAATTCAGGGTGATATTTGTGATTGGCTTTCTCAAGTTATTATTTGACAATAGATATTAGCAAAATTATATGCACAGTTTAAACTGTATTTTAAAATAAAACTATATGCAAATCTGTTCATTGGGCAAATATTTACTACTGTTTGCCAGGAATTATGCTATACACTAGGAATACAGAAATAACCAACTATATTCCCAGGAAAAATTATGCGAAGATGCATTCAATCTTATGAACAGAAAATAAAGTTAAAATTTGAGAAACAGAAAGGAAATCATGAACAAGCAAACTATGGTTCTAAAAATACAAGTAAATTTATCTTTCTTCCTAGAGACACCGAGACAGCAGGATAAAGAATAAATTATAGTATAGCATTTAAATGCATATGCAAGCAGCGGGTTTTGGAGTTAGTCAGAAATGTGAATATTCATATCCTAGCTCTGTCAGTCTCTACCTGTGCTTACTGCGTCATATCAATAAGGCTCATATATGAAATACAAAATGGATATATTATAATTATTGTGTAAACTAACGAAATATTTAAAATAAGACAACATAATGTCCTCACATGATTAGCATACAATAATGGTAGTTCCTATTTTTATTTTTATAAGCTTTATTTAAGTGAATGAAAATGCCAATTTTCATGTGTATGCATACCAACAAAAATTGTAAAGCGTTAATAAATTAAGAGCTAACCATCAGTTGTCAATGGTCATATGTTCATATATTGTATACTCTGGCTTCTAGGCATTTAATTTTAAAATATATATTTATTCATTGATTAAAATTAATATTTCGTGAGGACAATGCGAGTGTGGAAACAATTTGAAATACCTCCTCATTGATATTATCTATTTATATGTAAGTAGATTGTTTCAAATTTAAGTATTTAAAAAGTTCACTTCAATACTAAAGCAGAAATAAAATACTTGGTTTGCAAATAATGGGAAGATTGCAAAGTGCTCTGAAATTTTATAGCAGCTAATAACGATAATTAAGGGGCCAGTAATGACAACAACTGCATGTGGGTAATATAAGAAAATGAGTGACTCATACTAATTCTTATGACACTGGAAAGCAAACGTTATGTATTGATGAATTTGTTAGCATTTTCATTACATTTCAAATCTGTCCATGAAAGATAAGATAAGTACAGCTGATGCATAGAGAATTGAAAGATAAAAGCAGCCTTGAGCTCTACAAAACTTAAGATAAAGATGTTATCCCCGAGGTCTCCCCTCATTGCACATGTGCTGTGCCTCTGAAACTAGCACTGGTTGTTGATTTTATAGAAGTTAGCTACTGAAAGGCTGAGGCACTGAGTAAGGAAAGCCTTTAAACAGCGTAAGATGGAAAATAATAAGGAAGGCGAGGGAGGACAATAACAAGGATTTCTAGAGCACGGTTTGATTGCAGGCTAGTCACTTAAGAGTGGCTTTTGCCCTGCTCGTTACATTTTCATGTTGCTAAACCTTTTTGACTTTGAGAAGACAAATACACAAGATGAAGAAATTCTTCAGAAATTTGGCTGAAATGACTACGTGAGAAATGTGTTAATGATTTTGTTTTTTACCCCTTCAGCTTCATTTTTACTTCAAATCATTTTGAAGAGTGATAAACACAACATCATAGGAACAGTTTAAATATTTGTTCCCTATAGTCTCCCAATCCCACTCTCTGTCTACAATTCAGGAAGAAAAAAAGGCTACCTGTTTCACTCCAGCAAAGTGACAGCTCTCCTACTAAAGCTAATAGACTGTAGTCAGCATTAAGCACAATAGACAAAGAATACATTTGTCTGTTTAACTTCTGAGATCCTTAATAACTAAACTTGAATGTGTGCTTTCCCTAAAACTTTTATCCTTTTAAGTCTCTTTGAATCTACTTGCTTCAAATAAAGTCAGATTTTCAAGGATGTTTATCCTATTAATTGCAAACTCCTCAAAAACAGAAGTTGTTTATATTTTTATATTCTTTGCATCTAAAAATATCACTCGTGTAGTCAGTAATGAGCAACTACGTAAGGAAAGGAAAAGGAAGCATTTCTACTGTGAAATAATGGCTACATGGATTGAGCTATATCCTGAATACTGAATTGTGTCTGCCTAAGAAATTTTAAAAGTTAAATTGGAGGTGGGGCAAGATGGCAGCTGAGGAATATCCGGGAGCAATCACCCTTCCACCGACATGCCACTGAATAGCTATTCACACATGACGCTGTTCCTGAGCTAAGAAAGTCAGACAAGAGAGCATAGTGCCTTGTTTAGTACAATAAAAAAACACACACACACACTGAAGAGGCAAGAAGGAAAATCTCACTCTGTCACCTTTGCCTCTTCCTGCTTGCAGCCTCCTCCGGGCCTTGGCTTGTATCCTAGTTCCAAGCCAAAGCGGGTAAAACCCAGAGACTGGCAAAACATGACCTGTACCATCAAACCAGTACTCAGAGAATGAGCGACTGTAACAAAGAAAATGCTTCTGCCACCCCTTCTCCAACTTCAAACAACACAGCATGAAGCAAGACTACACTGTCAGGGAGCAGGGCACGAAAGTTAGCATAGGACTTTGTCTTCGTGCTCAGTACTGGGCCTGCCACGGTAAGGCCCAGCATCAGGCAGAAGACAAAGGGCCCCATCCCCAAACCAGAGCTCAAGAAGGAACCACTAGACCTGCCTGGCATCAGGTAGAGGGAGGCCACACACACAATGGGACAGAGTCGAGTTTAAACCAGCAACCACTGCCAGATTTAGAGGAGGCCTGGGGCATAGCTTCCCACCCAAGGCTGTGCAGGTCCCTGTTGCTGTGAGACTCAGCTGTGACCCAACTTAGCACCAGCCTTGGCAACCTGGATCTGTCTTTTCTATCTGTGGTGGTTCACTGATTAATTGTCAACTGGAGTGGGGAACACCCCACTGAACTGAGTCAGTATGGTTCATAGAAGAACCATTTTAACAAGGATACTTGTAAGAACAGCGTAAAAAGTAGAATGGGGTGGGATGCAGAGGATTTCAACCTGTTCCTTGGTGGAGTTTTGACTAGCTGTTCTCTTTGGAGGATCTTTACTCCTCACTTTCACTAAGGGTGGCTGTTGTTTTCTTTTATTTTTCTTTTTTTTTTCTCATTGAGTTTATTGGTACATTTTAAGTGTACAGTACAGTTACATTTATCATTGGGATCTTGTACTTTTACATGACAGAACTTGGTTCTTATTTTTTCCCATACCCCTGCCCTCCCTTAACCCACTCCCACCCTCCCCTATTTACAAAGACTTTGTTTCCATTGTTTTCCTTTTCTATTTTTTATTTTCCCTATTTCCTTTCCCCTACCCTTCCCATTTCCCCTACACCTTTAGCGCTTTTCTTCCTGTTTCACATTATTAGTTATATAATTTGGATCTTATTTACACTTTTAGTTTTGCACACCAGAGAAACTATTTGGTATTCACACGTGTGTCTTATTTATTTCACTTATTCAATATGCATCCATTTTCCTATGAATGATTCTTTTATAGAAAAACCATACCTTTAGGCTGCTCCAGTCTAAAGGAGGAGCTCCAGTCTTGACCTTTAGCCTTTTCTCCAGGATTTTTGTCCAGATTCTTCAGCTTTCAGCACTGGCTTTTCAGCCTACTGAGGCAGACTCTCCAGCCTCCAGCAATGGCCCTTGGGTTTTTCAGTACAGACCCTTCAGTCTTCCATCACAGATTCCTCAGCCCCCTGTATGGACTTGTGAGGGACATTTCTGTGGGCTCCAAGACTTCAGCTAGACTCTGGATCTCTAGCATGCAGAGAGAGCTCTTGCACTCTTCTATGTTTGATTCTGTGGGTGATGTTGTCCACTAATCTTTTAAATTTTTGTGTCCTTCATTAAATCTGATTCAGAGCACGTATAGTCATTTGAAGAGTCTTTCCCTAGCCCTGAAAATTCCTATGAGCACTGATTAATACACCATCTATCCTTCAACATTAGGGAGCAGGATTATACCCAAGGCAGCTTACAGATGGAGCTCTAGACCTGCTCCAGCACTAGGCAGAAAGACTTGTACCCCAGTAGGATGGAATTATGTTTTTGCCTGCACCACTACAGAGGCAGTGTGAGGCTTGAATGCACACCTGATTCTGCTAAGGTCTTTGCAGCTGTAGAGCCCAGATTAACTTCAGCCTTGGTGCCCGGGTGCTGCCTTTATCAACACTACACAATTTTAGGCAGCATAGTGTGGAGCAAGACTTCATTCATGGGCATTAGGACAGGGAAGCACAGAACACTGCGTTAGCACTTAGTGCCAAGCTAGTGAAGCCGCACGCTGGACAACTCCTAATGGCCCCATCCCCAGACCCACTTGCAAACAAAAGCACGTGCAGAGCCCTGCTGTTATGGGAGACACTCATCCCTGTCTATTACAGTGTGGTCACTGGTCCTATCCTAGTGTTAGGCTGGTGTCGATGGGCTATGGACTCAGCCTTACAGAGTCAATGGTCACAGATGTGGCAAAGAATAGAACCGGTCTCTCCGTGGTGATCTGCCCAAAGCCAGACAATCCTACAGTGCTTACTCACAGATCAGTGACTATGGATGAGGCATCTGGGCTTACTCTAGGTCAAGGGAAGGGGCTTGGGGGGACGGACATCCTTTTAAGGTATCATCACTCCATGATTAACAATACATCAACTCTACCAGGGCAAACCTGGTTGGATCACTATCTAGCACTGAACCAATAACAGCACAATAATAGAATTATGATAACCCTGGAATTGAGCACCATATAGTGATGAAAGAGTAGAAGTGGCTACAGGCTCAGAGACAATAAGCAGTCTGCTTAGAATTTCTAGACAGACAAATAAACCCAGATTGAAAATATTGTAAGAAATATCTAATCCTTCAAAGCTCAGATGTCAGTACAAACCAAGAAGCATCAAGAGCTCTCAGGAAATCATGACCTCATCCAAGGGTCTCAATGAGGTGCCAGAAATAAAACAGACAGTAATCAGTATGGAAGAACTCAGTGAATTTAAAAGGAAACTCAACAAACTTCAAGACAAAACAGATGAAACGATTCAATATTCTAACAGAAAATTTAGCAAAGAGGTGGAAGCAATTTTAAAAATCAAACAAATCTTTGAGCTGAAAAATATACTCTACAGATACGATACAGGCATAAATAGCAGGACAGATCAAACAGAAGAATAAGTGAGCTTGAAAACAGGCTATTTGAACATACAGAGTAGAAAGGATAATCCTTTCAATAAATGGTGCTGTGAAAACTGAATACCTACATGCATCAGAATGAAACTAAATCACTATCTCTCGCCAGTAACAAAAATTAATTCAAAATGGATTAAATGTAAGACCCAAATATAAATACTAGAATAAAATATAGAGGGAATACTTCAGGATGCTGGAATGGGCAAGGATTTTATTTCATTTGTTTGGAAAAGTTCCCCAAAGTACAGGAAATAAGCACAAAAAAAAAAGACAGATGAGTCACATCAAACAAAGAAGAGTAGCAAAAGAAATAACCATAGAGGAAAAAGACAAAGCACAGAGTGGGAGAAACCATTTACAAACTATACATCTGATAAAATCTATAGTAATATCTACAATATGGAAGAAATTTGAACAACTCAGCAGTTAAAAAAATAGACTGAGTAAATAATGGGTTTTATAGTTTATATCTAGTTTGCCCCACAAAGCCTCAGCATTCATAGGTGAGATTTTGGGAGGTGAATGGATCACAAGTGTGTGATACTGAATTATGGTTGTATGGTACTGGAGGTGAATGGATCACAAGTGTGTGATACTGAATTATGGTTGTATGGTACTGGAGGTGAATGGATCACAAGTGTGTGATACTGAATTATGGTTGTATGGTACTGGAGGTGAATGGATCACAAGTGTGTGATACTGAATTATGGTTGTATGGTACTGGATTAGTCTGCTGATGTGTTTATAGATGGGTGTGATTTGGGGAGGTGAAGAATGGTGGGAAGAGGTAGGTCACTGTGAGCTTTGACAGAGAGAATGAGAAAGAGAGAGAAACAGAGAGAGAGAGAGAGACAGAGAGAGAGACAGAGAGAGAGAGAATATATGAGAGAGAGACCCTACCTTCCTTGAACACTAGTTCCTCCTGCATGCCCTTCCATGAAATTTTTCTCCTCTGCAATGGCCCTCCGCCATGCCAGCCTGCCTTGGAGCCAGCTGACTATGAACTAAAATAAACCTTTCCTCCTCTAACCTGTGAGTTTTGGTTTTTTGTCCCAGGAATGAGAGAGCAACTAATACAATAGGTAATAGACCTAAATATATACTTCTCTAAAGAAGACGGACAAACATCCCTCAAGTATATGAAAAATGTTTAACACCATTAATCACCAGGAAATTAAACCACAATGATATATCACCTCATCCCTCTAAGAATGGCTGTCATCAAAAGCACTAAGGATAAGTATTGTTGAGAATAAGGAGAAAGAAACCCTTACACAACATTAGTAGGAATGTAAATTAGTTCAGTACTATGGAAAGCAGTATATAGTACAGGTTCTTCAAAAATTTACAAATATTACTACCATTAAATCCTGAGATCCCCCCAAACCAAAAGGAAATACTTGCTGATAGGCATCTGCACTATGTTCTTTGTGTTCTTTGTAGCACTATTCACAATACCCAAGAAAACTTGTGCCCATCAACTCATGAATTTGTAAAGAAAATTCAGCAGATCTACACAATAAAATATATTCAGCCATATAAAAGGATGAATCCTGTCACTAGTGACACTATGGACTAGAGATTATCATGTTACATGAAAGAAAAGCCTACACAGAGAGTATCACGATATCACCCATACATGGAAGATTTAAAACGAGCTCATGAAAGTTAAGAACAGAATGGTGGTTATCAGAACCTGAAGAGTGTAGGTAGTAAGGGAGAGACCGGGAAAGGCCGATTGATGAGATAAACTGGAACTAAAGAGCAGTAAGATTTTACGGCGCATAATTGCAGAGTAGCCTGTTTATAGATACCAAAAACACACTGTACATTTCAGAGTTATAAGAAATAATTTTAAAAGTTTTCACCATTAATATAAGATATATTTCTGAAGACATAGCTGTGTTTAAGATAATGTTGACTTAAACATTATACAATGTATATATAAATGTATACATCAAATTGACAACTTTTATGTTTTTACTCTGTTAAAAATGAATTTAACAATAAAAAAGTTACATTGAATTTTCTCCTGATTTAGCCAGGAATAACAGTTTATCTGAAATTGACATGGTCTTACTTTGTAGATCAGGTTGCAGGACTATATTTTATGTCATTATTTCAAACACTGTCATTTATTGAAATAACCAGTACTTCTCTTTCTTAAAAATAAAAGTTTGGAATTTTTTTCAAGAATATGTAAAAAACCTATTTTAAATATATATTAAAAGAAAAATATCAACTGTAAAAGCTCCCTCATAACTTCATTTCCCAAGAATAATTACTTTATATTTTGATGAAGTACCTGAAATTTTTATTTTCAATGTTTTCATAATTGATATTTCCTATATAGTTATAAATCTTTTTTCCATAATATAATGCTTAATTATCTTACAATTCTTTCTAAAAGATGGTAGCAATTTATATTCCTACCATGAGAAAATAAATTAAATGGGTAATAAATAAATTCCTTACATACCTGGTAAGTGTGAGAGTTGAGAATCCAACTGGACTCCTTGTTCCAAAATTTGTTCTCCTTACTAAACTATGACATCCCAGAAAACAACCAAATATTATCTGTTCAAAGGCAGATACTTTTTTTTTAGCTGATTGCATTGTGGCAAATATTTTAAAAATAAAACATTTAATCAAGAATTCACGTTTCTTTTTTTTGTCTCTGTGATGTCTACCAGCTATTTGGACAACAGAATTTAAAACATCCCGAATCGGAAGGGTATGGTCCTACTGCATCATTCCACAGATGATAACAATGGGTTGATAATTTTTTTCAAAACAAACATAGCAGGATTCTCCATGAACCCAATACAAAATAAAAATAATCATATTACACTAGCACAATTTCGGGAAGAAATGTTTCTTCTCTTATAGATACTTCATTAAAATAGCCCTTTTTATAGCCAGAGAAAGGAAAGATTCTGTCATACAATGCAGTTAAAAAAAAAAAATCAACCCAAACCATTTGTGACAGAGAAAATAAGAAGACACAGAACTCCAGGAAGTTATCTACTTTGAAGGAAGCTGCCATTTAAATTTTGTCTCACTCTCATTACCAGATTGCTCTAAGACACATAATAGATGTGACAATGTTAATGATATGGCACAACAGGGAAGATGTTTTAAACCTCAAATATGCTGCAGAAATAAAGCATTTAAAAATAATTGGCTTCTTCTTTGTAATATATGAGTTCCTCACAAGTTGAAGAGACATATCACCACTTGCTTACTACAAAGCTGTGACAGAATCTGGGTGTTTATGAAGAAATAGGACTTACTCTGAAAGGGCAGCCATAGATCTTGAAACTATACGCCATTGAAAGGATACACAGATTTCACTTATAGAGGATTTTCCTCTCTTATTTACAATCCAAAAGGACGCAGTGGTGCATAGCAAAGCTTAATGATATTAGCTGAAACCTAAGTTACATTGCAGTCTCTAAAGTCTATTATTCTGAGCTGAATAGATTTTCTCCCTAATAATAAAAATAATCCAGGACAACAAAAACTTTTAGTCTCTATCAGTTTATAAGAAATCAACGAGCATCTACTACATTTTCAGAGTGCCAGGAGTTTGATGTGACAAAGCTGGGACGTGCACTGAGATTTTAAAGTTAAACATGCATTAGGAATACAAATTGGCAAGAGCAACGAAAAGCCATGAGAGAGAAGAGAATATAGCACTTGCTGGAGCATAGAGAGAGGCCAATATCAGATCTTAGGCTATGATTGTCTAACCTCCAGCTTGTCTATACCACATTTAGTGAAGAGAAACTGTCTTGGGAAACATATGCAATATATAGTACAGGTAAGGTACATAAGCAACAAAAACTTGGATTTTTTTTAATATCTCAACTTATTTTTTAACTACATGATAAGCCCAAGTTTAATAGATAGATAAGAAAACTTACATGTCTGATTAACACAACAAATATTTGTCTGCAGCAGCACACAAAATTGTAGATAAGTTAAAATAGTATTATCACTGTGTTGTGTTCACCAAATGGCAGAGGTGTGTCTATCTTCTGATACAAGAGGTTCGGTTTGAATTGACGGTGGCAGGTATAGGAGACAGAGTTGGCACTGCACTGCACCCTACCCTACTACACAGCCTTCTGTTATAAAATGTGTAGCCTGTGGGTCTGTCTTAGTCAGTTACCTCATCATTAGGACAAAATACCCCACACCCACAACTTAAAGAAGGAAAGGTTTCTATTGGCTCATAGTTAGAATCACTGGTCAGTGGGATGCAGACAGATGCGGCATGGTGGAAATCTGACTGAGAAAAGCTGATCATGTCATGGTGACCAGGAATCAAAGCAAAAGATGATCTGGGGAGGGTGATAAACCCCACTAGGTCATGCCTCATCTTCTAATGGCAAATCAGTTGTAGTGCCCCATAATCCAATTACCTTCCAAACAAAGAAGACTTTGGGGACCATTTCACGCCCAAATCATAGCATCCCGCCCCCGGCCACCAAAATATTCATATCCATCTCTTTGTACAAAACGCATTTAGTCCTTCTCCAAAAATTGCCAAGACTTTTCATAGCTTCAGCACTGCTGAAAATTCCGAATCCCTCTGAGACTTATTCATATTCTTGGCTGTGAGCCTCCATGAAAATCAAAATGAAAGTTGATAAATACTTCCAACATACACTGGCATAGGGTAAACTCTGCCATTCCAAAAGGGAAAAATAGGGACATAAAAAGGAATGAGACCTATGTAAGAATAAAACCCAACAAGGCAAGCATTAAATCCCACAGCTCCATGCCCATTACCGAGGGCAGGATGTGGCAAGATGTGTGCTTCAAAGGAATCGGAGGCCACTGTGGCATTGCCAGCTGCCACTCTCACAGCCTCTCTCTCAAGTGGTTCTGCCCACTGCCACCAGCCTTCCTTAGCAGTTGTTCGTATCCCTTGCTTCTCCAACTTTCTGGGCTCTCCTCCACACTTTTAGCGTTACTCTCACAATTCCATGTACTGTCCTCTCAGGGACACATTGCCAAGCCTCCCAGGCCTCCTTCTGAAGTCTGGGTGGAAACTTCCATGACCCATCAATTCTGTCATTCTGCATACACCTAAAACCAGCAACATGCGGATGACCCCACTATCTGCCACCAACTCAAGTCATGCAAACTACAGCTAACACTCATGTAACGATGTCAACGGTTCATGATCGTGTGGGATTGCACTACTACCTGTCTGGGCCTCGTGTGGCCATGGGCTGGACCATCTGGTCTAGAGAATCTTTAAAAGGACAGTTTCAATAATACATTTAAGGTTAATAATCATTAACACCTTGGTTTCTTTTTTCTTTTAATAGTCTTTTTAAGTTCTAAACATATAATACATATTAATAATTACTAGTGATAAAAGTGTAAAGTATAATGTTGCTACTTTATGATGCACAGTTTCCTGCTCCTTCAGTTCGCATCAGTAAAGACAATCCTATCTTTAAGAGTAGCATCTACTAGCATTTTAGTTGAACTATATTAAAGTGCTTTTTTCTATATGAAAAATAGTACAATATCGGCAATTCCATATGGCCCACACTTGTACTGCTTGCTTAGTGGAAAAAATTTTCAAAGGAACTCTTGGGCTATTGCTTTGTATTCTCCTTTTTCATTGTTATTGACTACATCTTATGGGAAATACAAAATCAGTAATTCTGAGCTATAAATCTACTCTTTTCCCTAATATCAGGATTTATATGTTTCATTTTGCATGTGATTAGAAACCAAAAGAAGGAGATTTTTATCTAAACTGGTGAATTTATTGCCTCTAAATAGTCAGTGATCTCAAAAGAAATTCTTATGCTTCCAAAATGACTAAGACACTACTGATTCCATGAAATAATGCCAACGTTGCTCAAGTTAAATAATTGCTCTTGCACGTGAAAACTTGGTGGCTTGCTTAGCATGCAGTCAGATGGAAGGCTCTCACCTCCTTCAGGAACTGGACAAACACAAAAAGTTTTCAAAGCTGCCGAACATGTGGAGACCCAGGGAGGACGGTGCAACTAGGGAGGGCAGTAAGTGCTGCACCCTTTCCCAGAGACTCTGTCGTCTGTATCGCTTTATCAAATCGTTCATTTCTTGTAATATTCCATATTTAAAATCAACAAACACAGGCGAAGAGCTTCCCTAGGTTCTGTGAGCTACTCATTCGTGGTCAGACCTGTGGAGGGGGTCATGGAAACCCCCAATGTTTAGGTCAAGTCAGAAGCATGGAAGGCCCAGATTGCAACTGTAATGCCCACAAAGAAAGGGAGTGGTCTTGTGGGATTGCACTCCTGCATATGGGCACTGGCTCTAACTCCAGGTGGACCATGTCAGGACCGAGATGAACTGGAGGACACTTTTGGTATCAGAGAAAAAGTTGGGGGAGGCACATTTTAAAGATGAAAAATGTTGTACTGATAGTTAAATAGAGGAGAAACTTTTTAATTTTGCACTATATAGTACATGATGATGCCAAAAGGACTATCTTCATCCAGGAGATGGCACTGCGAAGACCCTCAGTCCTGCCTCAGTGAAAAGGAATCAGACATTCACCCCAAGTAAATGCTGTGGACTCAGCAATTTTTCTCATCCAAGCACGGTTTGAGAAAAAAGAGTGTGAATTTACTATTCCACTAAAACGTCTCTTAATAAAGTTCATTAATACGTGAAGGAAATGTTTCATTACAAGTGATTTTAAAATATTCTCAAATACATATTTGACACGCTTTTTTTTTCCTCAGTGGACTATTGTACTTTATTATCTTTATCATAGTTCGTAAGCTCCGGGGAATCCACCTTACAAAAATCTACCATAAAAGTTTCACTTTCTAGAAATACAGGGAATTAGCAGCTGTTTAATTATTTTGCGGTAATTTCCCAACTATCCATTTGATACGACACTAATCTTTTCACAAAATTCCCTAAACATTTTCTTTCCTGCAATGAATAATATACATAATATATTCCAGTGTGCATAGAGAAAAGCAGAAATGAAATTTTTTATTGATATAGATGAGGGATATTTTGGTAGTAGCATCACATAGAGTTATTCATCAGCAGTGAACATCTGCTTCTTTTCACAATTATTTTCTTTTGCAAATTGAAATGGCCATATGACAGCGTCATTGTATATCGGAAGGGCAAGTGTTCAAGAAAAACTCTATAACGTTCCCTAAAAAAGGTAATATTCAAATCCAATGCAAAATATGACATATTAAAATAATGAGTAAATATAAAGATTCAGTGGCTGGCCCTGGCACCGCCCGTCCTCCCGGTCAGCCCGCTGCTGTCCTCGCCGGGCGCTTGCAGCCCGTTACCCGCTGGACTGATGAGGCTACAGGGCCGGCCCGCGTTCAGCTGAGAAACCCGAAGCGACGCACAGGCGCTGGTGGGCGCAGTCTGAAAGGCTTCCTTTGCATGGGTGCTAGCGAGCCAGACTGATGGGTGAAAATGGCTCGAGTAAAAGCAGCTCAAGCTGGAAGACTGGGCCCTGCAAAGAAACATCTTGTGGAACACTTTGCAGCTGGGAAGATAACTGTCAAAAAAGGAGTGGAAGCTCGGATTACCCATTGGCCAGGGTGGCTTTGGCTGTGTATATATCTTGCCGGTGCAAATTCTTCAAAACCAGTTAGCAGTGATGCACCCTGTGCTGCGAAAGTGGAACCCAGTGACTGTTGGGGCACTGGAGGATGGGTGGCCGAAGTGCTAACCCTGAGCCCCGGGATGCTGGTTCTCACCGGGACACAGGAGTCCCGAAGGCGAGGTGCTGGAGCCAAGCCCCTTGGCCCACAGACAACTCCCAAATTCCTTCTTTGTTCCTGTTCCCAGTTCACACTCCCTTCTGGTCATAAACAGATGTTCTCTTATCTTGATGTTGTATTCTTAGTTTAAACAATATATATCTGCTTGACGCTTCTTGTGACTGATTATTTATCTTACCCATGCCTGCTTGTGATTGAGATTTATTACCAATCGCTGAGATCATGCCTGTGGTGTGGCCTTAAAATTAATATATAACAGCCGGGGTTAAAAATAAACTTTGCCATTAGCCAATCAGCTTTTGGTCACTCATTGTGTCCATGGTCATATCCCCGAGTCCCCTTCTCTAAAATGAGACCTTAACAAGTGACAGTGGCCCTCTTTTTACTGAATTAAAGTTCTACCAGTGAGCTCCTAAGCCAGAGCAAATTCAGAAATGGATTCGTACCCATAAACTGAAGTACCTTGGTGTTCCTAAGTATTGGGGATCTGAACTATATGATACAAATGGAAAAAGTTACAGGTTTATGATAATAGATCGCTTTGGGAGTGACCTTTAGAAAATATACAGACCAAATGCCAAAAGATTTTCTCGTAAAGCTGTCTTGCAGCTAAGCGTAAGAATTCTGGATGTCCTGGAGTTCATCCATGAGCACGAGTATGTGCGTGGAGATATCAAGGCCTCGAATATTCTTCTGAGCTACAAGAACCCTGAGCAGGGGTACTTGGTAGATTATGGCCTTGCTTATTGGTACTGCCCAGCAGGAGCTCACAGAGAATATAAAGAAGATCCCAAAAGACGTCACAACGGCGCCATTGAGTTCACCAGCATCGACGCTCACAACACTGTGGCCCCATCAAGACGAGGTGATTTGGAGATACCTGGCTATTGCATGATCCAGTGGCTTAGTGGCCATCTTCCCTGGGAGGATAATCTGAAGGATCCAAACTATGTTAGAGATTCCAAAATTAGGTAGAGAGACAGTATTGCGAGTTTGATGGAGAAATGTTTTCCTGAGAAAAACCAGCCAGGTGAAATCGCTAAATACATGGAAGCTGTGAAATCACCGGATTACACTGAGAGGCCTCTTTATCAAAAATCCCGTGATATTCTTTCGCAAGGATCAGACGTCATGGGGAGTAAGGGAGACAGCAAAATAGACCTCAGCATTATGGAGAATGGAAGTATAACAAAGCAAGTAACAAAAGAGTAATGAAACAGTAATAAAGAAAGGCGAGAAAGCCCAGAATCGAATGTTGAAGATATAAGGAATGCTCACCTTCTCAAGTGGAGGAGGCCCCACAGACATATTCAAGAACCAGAAAGAGAAAACAGAAGTGAGAGCAATAATTAAAACCTATGCCTTTGAGGAAAAAAAAAAAAGATGTCAGGGTATATCACCACAGTATATGATACGCACTATTGTTTACAATCAACTTTAGTATCCAGTATCTTGATGGTGCCATGTTAAGGAAGCAAAGTAATTAGTGAACTAATTTTAACTTTGAGAAGATGTAAAAACTTCAAAATTTAATCCATTTGGACAAAGTAAACCTAATAATGCAAGACAGAATTTTTCTGTTTGCCAAAAGGATTATCAAAGTTACGCGCTTTCTGAAGCAACTTTGGGCACAATTTAAGGAACATACTTAAGAGCTATGGCTTTTTAATCTGGAACAACCTAAAGGGATTACATAGTTTTTATTGTTTATTAGAAAATATTATTTTAGCACTATATTCCACAGTATGTTGTCAGTCTCACAAAAGATTAGATACTATAAATTATTCCTTTTCCTCTGATTATATTAGAGATTGTTAAATTCAAGTTTTCTCAAGTTCTTTTTACCTGTACTTCATGTTATAGACTTCTCTCTGGCTGAACTGTTCCTAGTATGGTGTTTTAAGGTATGTCTCCAAAATTCATGTTGGATTTTAATGCCCAGGTGCGTGGCTTATATCTAGATGTTCCCCCAAAGTCTTGCGCACTAATAGGTGAGGCTCTTCAGAGCTGGCTGGATCTAGTACGAAATTAAGTCTTCTGGTTGGATTAGCATAGATCTAGGTGTGGATGAATAAATTTATCGAAGACAGAAGCCCCACCCTGGATGCGGGGGGGCACAACCCAAAAGGTTTGTAGCCTGTATGGGATAAAAGGGAAGGGCAGACTGGCTGCTTGCTGTTTGCTGCTTCCTGCCTGCTTGCCATGAATTGTTTCTCCTCTGCGATTCCCCTCTGCCATGCTGCCCTATCTTGGAGCCAGCGACTATGGACTGAAGCCTCTACAGACTTTGAGCTGAAATAAAACTTTCCTCAAGTTGTGGTGTCAGATATTTTGTCTCAGTAACAAGAAAAGTAACTAAGACACTGGTGTAACTGTATTAAAAGGTAAGGTATTTGTGGAAAGGATTTAAATCATAAGCAGTCCACATTCATAAATGAGATAAGCACTCTTATAAAAGAGGTTGGAGGCAACACTTTCTCTTTTTTTTTCTGTCCTTTGTCATCTGAGGAAAGAGTTCATCCTCTCCAAAGAAGACAGCAGTAAGGATGCAGAGCAAGCCCTCACCAGACACCTGCCTTAAATCTGCCAGCACCTTGCTGTTTACTTCCCATCCTTTGAACTTTCATGTCACTTTGAACCTTTTTAAGTCACACATATTTTTATGTTCACGTTCTGTTACAGTTAATTGTGCATCTTTCTTAGATCCACTGACCATCGCACTCATTATGGATTCAATGTTTGTTTGGTACCAGGATCAAACTAAGGACCTTGCACCTGCAAGGCAGGCTCAGTGCCGCTGAGCTAAATCCTTGGCCCTGGATTCGTTGTTTTACTCTGTGTATTCCACACTTAATGAGCATCTTCCGTGCACAGACTGTGGTGCCTTGTTATATGGCAATAAAGATGATGCCATTACTCTTGCTTCATGAAATTTACCTTAAATGCATGCCTCATTCTCTTTTCTTACCCTTCATATCTAGTACAATACTGTGCATGTAAATATTTAGATAACTAAATTTGTCAATGAGCATCAGAGACACTAAACTATGAGAAATGTAATTTATAATATTGTGTACCATTGAAAACTACTAATACCTGATAGAATGTCAATCATTCTCTCAAAAAAAATGGATATGGTAAAACTAATGACTTTTTATTTTTATTTTGGGAATACAACCAAATGTGGAGAGAAACTGAATGTCATGCAGGCACATTTTAAAACATAATTTTTACATGCTTGTCCTATCCTGGAGGCAAGATCAAACTTAATTAACATCATTAGAGACTGTTTAAACATATTATAAATCACTTTCTAGTCACATTGTATGCTGTGGTTAAAAAAAAACAGAGGGGACTAAACTAAATTCAAAGTATTCATACCTCCAGCAAGTAAAATTGTTCTCAAGTAATTTACAGAGATCTGTATTCCATAGTTATTTTTCCATGCATAGACACACTGCATTAAAGTATAATAAAGATGAAATACCAGACAAAATTAAATTAGAGGATAGTTGCAATTCTTTGTAGTGTTTTCTCCTATAATTCAAATATGATCATATACTTGGGATTTATTCCAGAAAGCCTCCATAACAAAATATTTTAATTTCTTGAGTCCTTTTGTCAACTATATTATCTATCTTGTTCAGGTCAAAGATATCATGAATGCCAGTAGAAAAGTACTCCAAAATTACTTCACACTTCACAAATATGATGAGAAATTTTATTGTATGTATATCTATTCAAAGACATCATTCCCAGATAAAAATAATGCTAGCTATCTTACCTAGTGGGAAAGTAGTTTCCATTTCATTAACCAAACAAAAATTTGAAATAGTCACATCTCTCTCTCTCTCTCTCTCTCTCACACACACACACACACACACACCTTTCTCTTTTTGTCTCACACATTATCATCATCATCATCAACATATTAAGAAATTTTAAAACAGAAGTCTTTACAAATTCTAAATAAGATTTTAAATAGATCTTTGTACCCTATAACTTGAAATGGCCTGTCACCAAACACTGGGACTATTTTGCTCAAAACACAGCTATGTTTACATCAGCTCATAAGAAGAATCTAACCTCTGGCTAAGAATATTTTTCTGAACTGTAATAGTCACTATCTCACCACTGGGGTAAATACCCAACACCTAAAAGTAAGATAGGTTTAATTTGGCTAATTCAGTAATGTCATGGCAGCACAGCACAGGAAAACTGGTCACAGCACGGCAGCTAGTGAGCAGAGCCGGGGAAGCCAGGGACAAGAACACATATTTCCCAGTGATGCCCCAATGACCTGCCTCTTCTGACCAATCTCTGCCTCATAGCTTCACCTTCAGCTATGACCTCAAGAGTGCCCCTATGACCCAGTCACCTACCAAACACATCACACTTTTGGGAAACATTCTGGATCTAAGTCATAAGTACAACTGCCACCCTGTTGTACATAAAGTGCTAACTAGAGTCCATTGTTTTAAACTAATATTCATGAATGGATAGGAAAACTTTGCAATGACTGTGATTATCTATTGAAAATTTGTGTAAAATAGTAAATGTTTCTTTCTATAACCTGAAGTGAAAACTTAGCTTTTTTTCTTTCTTTTTTGCGGGGAGAGGGTCTCATTATGTAGTTCAGACTGGCCTTAAACTCACTGTGTAGCCCAGGCTGGCCTTGAACTCATGGCAATCCTCCTGACTCAACCTCCCAAATGCTGGGGTTACAGGCATGAGTGGCCACACCCAGCTAGAAAACATTTTCAAACCAAATAAAGATCACTACACCCATTAAATAAAGGACAATGAATTGTTGGGAAACATCTACCTATTGTCCTTATTTTCTGTTAAAAAATGTTTATGCTAAAAAGTGTATTCAGCAGTTTTGGATAGACAGTAGGGTAGAACCTGTTTTAGACTGCTTCCGAGATTTAGCTACTATGAATAGTGCTGCTATAAACATGGGCACGCATGTGTCAATGTTGTATGATATCTTTTATGCTTTGGGGAAGATACCTAGTAGGGAAATAGCTAGATCAAATGGAATTCTTAGTTTTAACTTTTTGAGAAATCCCAAATGCTGATTTCCCAAGTTGTTGTACTAGCTTACATTGCAGTCAACAATGTTAAAAGTTTCCTTTTTTGCCACAGCCTCACCAGCATTTGTCATTATTTGATTTCTTGATGATAGCCATTCTTCTAGAGTAAGATGGAATCTCAGAATTGTTTTAATTTGCATTTCTCTAATGACCAGTAATGTTGAACATGTTTTTATTTACTTCTGGGCCTTTTGTATTTCTTCTTGTATTTTCTTCTTCTGTCTATTCATTTCTTCTGTCTATGCATCTGTCCATTTTTAATTGGGTCTTTTATTTTGAGGGATGTAATTTTTTTTTAGTTCTTCATATATTCTAGATATGACTCTTCTGTCCAAGGAATAGTTGGCCAAAAAATTTTTTTTCATTTGGTAGTCTATCTCTTTGCTCTGTTGATTGTTTCTTTTGCTGTACAGATTTTAATTTGATATATTTCCATTTGTTTAGTCTTGATGTTATTTCTTGTGCAATTGGTGTTCTGTTCAAATTATGCTTATACACATCTATGACTTCAAGAGTTTTATCTGCTTTACATTCTAGCAGGTTAAGTGTTTCTGTTCTGATGTTTGGCTCTTGGCCAATTTTGACTTTAGTCCGCAGTGACAGATATGGGCCTAGACTCCACCAGTTTTCTCCACACTGCTTGCTAAAGAGACTATTTCTCCAGCATATATTTTTAGCCCTTTTGTCAAAGATCAAGTGGCTGAATGTGTCTGAGGTTGTTTCTGAGTTTTCTATTGTTTCATTGGCCCACATGTCTTTTATTTTGCCAGTAGCATGGTATTTTGTACTATTTTAGGTTTGTAATATAATTTGAAATCTGGAATTATGATGTTTCCTTCTTTGCTCTTATTGCCTAGGACTTATTTTGCCATTTGGGGTCTCTTCTGGTTCCATATGAATTTTACATTTTTTTTTCTAGTTCTGTAAGGAACACTATCGGTATTTGGATTTGGATTGCACTAAATCTGTTTTGGGAATATGGCCATATTGACGTTCATTCTGCCTATCAAGGAGTAGGGAATCTCTTCCCTTTTTCTGATATGCTCTAAGTCTTCATTTTCAGAGTTATAGTTTTCATTGTAGAAGTCTTTCACACCCTTGGTTAGGTTAACTCCTGTTTAACTTTTCTTGATGCCATTGAAAATGGTTTTGTTTTCCTAATTTCTCAGTGGCACCTTAAAATTTTTTTTTCTGCTACTGAGTAGCTTTCATGTCAGATAATTTTCTTCTCAAATGGTTCTTCTGATAGTTATAGATTTTCATGTGAAGTTCTGAATCAAGACTAGTACACTTTTTCTGTAAAGACCCACATAGTTGATATTTTAGGATCTGTGAGTGACTTATATTCTCTGTTACATATTCTTTGAATATTCTTCAAAGCGTTTTAAAAAGTGAAAATCATTTTTAGTCCCTGGGTCATTCAAGAACAGGACCCAGGCTGAATTTGGCCCTTGGGCATTGTGTGCTTTGAATTATCAATAGCCAAGTTGCAAGTTATGTAAGTTTAAGTAAATGTGTACCAAGTGAAAAACCTCTATTTTATGGTTTTGAAATGTAGTAAAATCCGCAGACCTGCTGCTTTCTTGGGAAGAGTTTCTAATTTGTTTCTTCCATGTGCTCCACTTTAGTCAGGCATTACCAAATTTTATTGAGATGTTCTATCTTACTCAGGAACCAGAAGTTTAACCTGTAAAGATTTCCAAAGGTCACTAGTTCTCTCTCCCTCCCACCTCACTCTTACACACACACACACACACACACACACACACACCCTTTTCTCTATCCAGTAAATCCAAAGCATTGAATGAAAATTATCTTTTACATTGAAGAAAAAGAGCCATCTGCATCTGGTGATTGTGTCCAGTGAAGGTTACCTTTTGGAGCTTTCAATGCTTACAGACAGCCACCTGGGACATGAGTGTCATAGGTGTGCCACCACTGGTTTAAGTTATGTCTCTCTAAATCTATCACTTGTGTCTAAATCTGTCACCCTGTTTGCTTTCTTCTGTCTGTCTGGATTTTTTTGGACAGCAGGGGATTTTTCTCCTTAATGTAATAAATACATGTTAAAATATGATGGCTCTAAGCTTCCCAATTTTAATGTGGATGTAACTGCAGAATGTAACTCACTGGGTTTGAGCTGAGGTCTGAGACTATGCACTATTATGGAGCCTTAATGTCGATGGTAAAGGTTTTGTGAGTTGGATTTTGGCAAACAGATTAAGGCAGAAATAAGGTGAGTAGGAGATGGTCATAATCAAATAGGAGTGAGTGCTTTGGGGAGGAAATATGCTTTTAAAGCAAATAAGTGTGCACCTAATACATATTTTAAACTTGGAAAAGACACCCTAGAACATATAAGAACAAAAACGGTAATCAGGAAAAGTAGAGTTAACAAATAAGCAAGTAAGGGAGAAATGAGAAGAAAATTGACGAGTTGGAACACCAAGCAGAGGGGTTTCTGCAAAATAGATATCTAGAGGCTACTTGAAAAAAATATGTAAAGTCAGGAAAGTCAATAGTATAGAAAACAAAGAAAGGTATATTTAATGGAGAATGGAAACAGCAGTGGTTCAGTTTAGAACAGAATTTTAAAGTCTCCATTACATTTAAAACAAAGATATATTTGATCTTTGGTGAAAACTATTTCAGTAGTTACACGGACACAACATTAGAGTACAGCAGTGTTACATAGCTTATCCCGCTAAAGCATCTTGTGTCGAAGGCTTAGTTGCATAGCAGCAATGTTCAGAGGTCAGAAATAGGCTTTGGGAAAGTGATTAGATCATGAGAGCTCTGGCCTTATTGAAGAATTAACCCCTTGATGGGTTCACAATTTGATGGGCTATAAGCAAGTGATAGAAACTTAGGAAATAAGACTTAGTTGAAGGGGCTGGGTCCTTGGAGGCATGACCTGGAGAACTATATCTTGTCTTCTCCCTTTTTGTCTGCCATGAGGTGAATCCCTTTCCTCTACCATCTCCACCACATTCTCCCTGCCATAATGTTTTTATGTCACAAGGAGCCCGGAGCCAAGTGACCATGGATTGGAACCTCTGAAACCATGAGCCAAAATATATTTTTTATCCTTTAAGTTGATTTTCTCAAATATTTTGTCTCAGCAACAGAAAGCTCACTAACATAAGCAGGTTAGAATATCTGAGGGTAAAGAGAGTAGACATTTCTTTTACTTTGTGTTTTTATTTGAGTCTGCTTAAATTCCTTTGGGAATAAAGAAGTAGGGAGAAACTGAAGACAGAACAGGTGACAAAACCAGTAAAATATGCTCTCTGTGTGTCTTAGTCACTTTCCTCATTGCTGAGTCACGAGACCCGATGCCCACAATTTAAACGACAAGAGTTTTGTTTTGGCTCACATTCAGTCCTTGCAGTCAGCCATCTCCAGAGAGAAGTGGCATGGTGGAAGGGTCTGGCAAACGAAAGCTGCTCACAGCATCGGATCCAGGGAGTAGAGTCAGGTAGGAGTCAAGAAGAGAGTACAACTTTCAGGGCCACACCCAAGTCACTGGCCACATGAGCCTTTAGGGAGATATCTGGATATAAACCACTACATTCTGCCCTTGTCCATGAAAAGGTTCCTGTACATCTTTTTTTTATACAAATTGCATTTAGTTCATCTCTGGGAGTTGGCAAAGTCCCAACAGTTCCAGCATTGCTGAATAGTCTAAGTCCCCAGTCTCCTCTGAGACTGAAAGCAAACTCTTGGCTATGAGCCCCTGCAAAAATCAAAAGAAAGTTAAATAATTCTAACATACCCATGGCAAAGGGTAAACATTCCCTTTCTAAATTGAATAGTGGGAGAGAAAGGAATGGGACCACAGCAAGACCAAAACCCAGCAGGACAAATACTAAATTTCATAGCTCCAAGGTCAGAACCCAGGGCAAGTTGTGGCAATGAGATATGAACTCCAAAGAACTTGGGTGGCACTGCTTCTATGTCATTTCCGGTGGTGGTAGCCCTCATGGTTCCTATCTTGAGGTGGTTGCTCCATGTTCCTGGCTTCTTTAACTTCCTGAGGTCTCCTCTGCACTTCAGCTGCATTCATAACTTTGCTGCCTGTCCTTCCAGGCTTTCTGAAATTAGGGTGGAAGCCATCCTGACCCCAGGATTCTTGCATTCTGCAGCTCCACATGGATGATCCCAAGGAACACTGCCAGCTTGAAAAGTAGCTTCTTGAGTTGCAACTTCAGGGGCCACTGAGTTCCTGGATGGTTAGGCATTGTGAAAAGAATCCCTGTAAACCAATTTCCCAGATTTTCCAAGACTATCTTTTTTATCGTCCAGCTCCAAAGTACTTGGCTTCTTTTTAAAGTTAATGTTTTTAGCAGCCAAGATTTCCTTTGCCTCATCTTTGCGGGCTCCAACTTTACCAGAGTTTTCTTTTTGGACAAAATCAAAGCTTTTTAAATAATTCAGCTGTGCTGTTTGCTCTTAAATTTCCATATAAAGCTGGCTAAAATTCCCCAATAGTGCAATGCCACAGCCTGAGTGTTGAGCTCCCTTGAAATTTCCTCCACCAAATTAACTGATCCATTACCCTTAATTTCACTCTCCCACAAAGTCTCAATATGGGAGTAAATGTAGGGAAGTTTTCTGCCAGACTCTAACACACATGGCCCAGAGTCCAAGTGTCAATGGAATTCTTATACACAGCTAAAGCCCTTGAAACTGGTGGTTATGGTCTACATTTGTATGGAAATTCTTGTCCTCTGAGTTCCAATCAGAAGCTCTCATCAAACTCAGCTTACAAAAGTTTAGGGGTGCTTTTCCAGCTTGCAACTCCACAAACCTTTCCAAACTTTTCATGTAAACCAATTCCAAAGGTTTTTGAACCATACAGTCAGACAGTATCACAGTAAAAACCTCAATTCTCTGGTACCAATATCAGTCTTATTTTCCTCATCATCTGGGGGACGTAATACACAACACCCACAACTGAAAGCAGAAAAAGTTTATTTTACCTCAGTTTGTAGAGGTTTCCATACATGGTTGGGTCTAGGGAAGGACAGCATGGCAGAAGAGTATGGCAGAGGAGAGGTGAGAGTAAGCTGATTACGATACAGCAGTGAGGAAGCAGAGAGTGAACTGAAGAGGAGGGGAGTGAGTGATATCCCTCCAGGCCACACCTGCAGTGAACCACCTCCTCCGACCAGGCCCTGACATCCAAAGGCACATTTAGTTATAAATTCATCATTGGACACACCTTTTCATAAGTATCATGCACCAGTGATCCAATCATCTTCCACAAGCTCCCCTTATGAACCCATGAGGTTTTTGGGAAGTAGATAGAAACTAGATAGAAACTGTAACACACACACACACACACACACACACACACACACACACACACAGACTTGTTGTCTATGCTGAAAACATTTATAAACATATCCAGCTTAGAATTGTTACAGTCAGAGCTGTGTAAATGTCTTCTAGAATGATCCTGACAGTCATATCACTAAGGATGTTAAATATTCCCAATTTTCTTGACATTTTAACAAAGTCATACTTCTTGTGTGCAGAATCTATATATTACCACTTATTTATTAATAGTTAATAGTGTGATATCTAATCATCACATCTAACTAACTCTAAAGAATCCGAATTTTTTATTTTGTTTGATACCAACCTTTGACTTACAAGGATATAACAAGGATCTAATAAAATCAAAGATATATACATGCCTTTTCTTCCTGTGAGTAAAAATCCAGAGTGTGACTTCTATTCACAGATGCTGTTATAAAGTTTAACATGGGATGGAAAACTTTCTAATATAAAATCATTTTGAGGAAATTAATTGAAGGAATAATTTCCTCCTTTACTTGTATTAGCAGGAAAAGTATGGTAAGGCAAGAGTGGGAGGGATGTCAGTACAATTTAACATCCAAATTGTTTTAGGAAAGTACTGTGACACATTGGTTATGAATGCATTTCCTGGTGACATCAACCTGACTATTCTATGTTTAAATTAACTTCTCTTACTGTCAGTTTCTTCCTATGTAAAGTGGAAATATTAATCATGCCTGCTTCATAGGACTGCTGCAAGGATTAAATGGGACATTCCTTTTGCAGTAGCCTGCGAGCAGTATGCTCTGGTGAGGAGGTACATTTTATCACTGACATTTAGAATTGTCCATGGGCCTGGTAATAAAGTAGCACTGACTTTCACTTAATTTTATAATTGCTTTTAAACTCTACAGATAAATCATACTCTTGTTGCTTCCACTCAGAACAGACTTCTTGATTATATTTTTAAACAAGGAGTTTATGTAAACAAGATGCTTTGTTTGAAGGTAAAATTATGTACAATTCATTTTCAGAGTAATTTACCTCTGTTTAGAGAAATATTACCTTACATACAAATACAAAACATGTAGAAAAGAATTATAAAGTCATCCTCTCACGATGCTAAATGTAACCACAAATACAAGGATTTTTTTATGTTGTTATAATTTTGATGTTGTTGTTAAAAGGGCAACAAGCTAACTAATTGACTGGAATATAAAAGGCTGAATAAGCATGTCACTAAGGGAGAGGTGAGATACCTTTTCAGATAACCAGTGTAATCTCCCATCCTACCTTCATTTGATGTCAACCAAAACATTTAGTAAAAGAAAAAATACAATATTCTTCTGCACAAATACGTTGCTTTATGTGAAACAAAGGAAGGCAAAGGGGAGATGAAAGAATAGAAAAGACTATACTCTATTTGTCAGGAGGTGGGGGACCACAGAGTTTTCGGAGAATGTGTTGTTGGTCTATAGGAACGAGAGTTCTGGAATGAAGAGAAAATTCCGATTTTCATAGATGCTTTCTGTCTGCTGCTGAATCATATCAATTATATCTTCATTCTCCACTTCCACTTGTGCTGTTCAGAATCCGATCTGCCTCAGGATAAACTCTGTTGCTCACAATAGGCTTCCATTAGTTTACGAGTGGTCTGTACCTCTCCATCTTCAGTCTCAACAAAGAGTCGTCCTGCCCCTCCACTATCAAGTCATCAACAGGATCATTCTTTTTTTCACATCTGATTCCTTTCTTGGTGCTTTCTTTGGCCATAGAGAATCCCTGAAGAGCCAACAAGCAGCCCCAGAAAAGGCAGAGAAGGAAGTGACCCAACTCTGTTACAGCGTAACTAAGTAGGTTGCTTTGGCATTTTAATAAAATGAACATCAAAGTCTACAGTTCTATTCATAGAAGAATTTTTTAAAAATAATAAGATTAATGATGGCACATTTTAAAGATACATTTCTGGAAGTTATATTTTATGCTGTTGTTTTCCTTAATATTAAAGTGCTACTGTGCAGTGGAATACATGTGTTGCTATGCGATGGAATTGCATGTGTTTATATTCTGAACTACCACCAACATGTAGTACTCTCCCTCCTTGAAGAGTCAGTTAATTCTTCAGTGCATGTCAGATTTACTGTTACCGATGGACAGTTAGAAAGTTTTTCATATAAAAATTCTGGACAACCAACACTCTAGTCTCCACATTCCACACCCACACGTTTCAGGAATTCTAGGAAAGCAAGTAGATGAGGGCAGTCAGAAGCATCTCCTTTCTACTCTGCTTCCAACAAAGGAAAGTGCAGCGTCCCCTTCAGACTGTGAAATTATGAGTCAGGACCAGATGAGCCTTCACTCCTCAGGACCGTCGTCTTCATTCAGGGAAACACGGAAACCAAACCTAGGGGAGAAGAAAATGAAATCTGTCCCTCCTGCCTCTTCCTCCCTTTCTCTATTTTCCTCCCTCTTCCTTCTTTCTATTTTCTTCCCCCCTCACCCACTTATTTCATTAATGCACACACACACACACACACACACACACAGAGAAATACTTGTTTCTTCTGCTAAAAATAAATTTATCTGACAAACTTCCAAGTTTAACACCTAAAACATAACACTGTTTCTCTAAAGCAATTTGTGAATAGCTATGCTTTGCTCTTCGGTTTTTTAAACATGTGTTTTCCTGACATATCTATTGTTTTTGAAATCTATAATTAGGAAAACATAAACCCACTATTTTTATTTTTCCATCTGCCAGATGCCAAGTGTCCCTAGAGACTATCAAAGAACAGAAGTTAACATGGCTCTTTTTACTTGCGTTCTTGTTTACCAAAGTGGGAGAGGGTGACAGCTAAAATGAATACCCACAGCTTAGGAAAAAATGGTTTGGTTTCTCAGTTGTTAGTGGGCTATGTTCAGGTAAAGTGTAGAGCTAAACCATAAACCTGCTTCAAAAACACAGTGGTACATTTTTTTTCAAGTTTTCAAAATCTATGATGAATTTAAATAGTATTATCCTTCAGTTACTGAAGCAAACTCTCCTGAACCCAAACTATTCTCAGGTTTCAAATGAGACCTCTCTGAAGTTGAATATACCCTTTCAATAATTATCATTCTCTTTAGCAAAAAAAGAGAGAAGGTATTTAAAAACAATGAAGAAAAACCTTCCTTACAAGATTTATTAACTAAACAAAGTTATAATTTTGAAGACACGTGGAGTTGATGAGAATTTATAAAGAGAAGGAAATGGCCTAATTTTCCACATTGGTAAGCCTCTGTTGTGGAAAGTGAGCTAATCATCTAATTTCTTTATGGCCTCATGTATTTAGAGTGTCCTTATCCTTACAACCCAGGACAGTATATTATGAAGGGAAGTAAATTATTTTTAAAAATCATTTTTATTAGTCAAAGATAATAACATTAGACTGCTAATCCATGCTGCCCTTGGTTAACCCTTCTACCTTTCTAATCTTTATGAATGGGTTGCTGTTTTCTCTAGCAAAGACTATAGAAAACAATCAAGATAAGTTTACATAAATAGCAACATAAACCATTACACAAAAGCCACCACCTTCTAGACTTGGTTTCTTAGTGAAGTCCCCAGAGATACAATATCTAAGAAAGGTATAAACTCACACATTGAATATAACTTCTTTAACTTATAAAATATTCTCTTTTCTTTATATGCCAATCTTTTAAATTACTTCTTTATAGTCCTTGGTACCTCATTTTATCGTGTTTTTATACAATACAAACATCCTATCAGTCCTTACCCTTTAACTCCCACCCAACAGATGAGCCCATTGGAACTCTAGTTTCTCCTTCCCTAATTATGACTTATACATTGGCTTTAATTGTAACTTGGCTCATAATAATATGAAAATAAGGAGGAAATCCCACAACCTGGATACGTAGCTTAACTGCTTCCCAAACCAGTCTTAGATGTATCATCTCCTCCGTCTGGTTAAAATCTCACCATGCTGTTTGATTTCTTCATTCTTCTTATGGTAGAATATAAACACTATGCATTCCATTTATTCAACAAATGTTTATTGAGTGCTTACTCACAGTCAGGCACTGCTGCCTATTCACTGGATGATGAAAAGTTTACATTCTTTTGGTAGGAGACAGAAAGTAAGTATCAAAAACAGTAAATGACCAATTGTATAGTATGACAGAAGTAGCAAATGCTGAAAAAGAGAGAAAAGGGACACACTGATAGAAACGGAATAGATGAGGGCAGTAGAGTTGACAGTAAGCGAGCTGGAAAAAAAAATGATATTGGAGAAAGGGCACAGTCTATATTTACCCTTCCCTTTACAGTTTCTCACAATGTTACACTCAATAAGCACATATATTCTCTAGTAGCTAAGATTAATACAATCCCCATATTCAGCATGCTCGTTTTCACTTGATCTGCCCTTCTACAAAAGAAGACAGCTTTAGTCCTTAAGCGGGCCACTTCTGTAACAGGAATTAACTAGGTACGTGATTATTTTTACAATCCGTGTTTAAAATATACACTTTATTGTTATGTTTGATGTGGGGGAGAGAATAACACCTTCTTTGGTTCTCCTAGGTATAAATCAGCTGAAAGCTCTTCAAGGCGGCCGGATACTCTACCCCAGGGATTCCCTGCGTGAGCATTGCCAAGAGGATTTCTCAAGTCACAGGACAGGCACTGACTCGGAGTTTCTGAATCACTATGTCTGTGCTGGAGCCCAGGTCTACACTTCTAACAAGTTTCCTACCGCTGCTCAGAACACAGAGAAACACTAATTTGCATCAACCTCAGTAAAACTGTAATGACTTCTCATTTAAAATGTAAAATGCCAAATAAAATGAACATTCTCAGTTCTAATTCGAAGGAATTAAGGTTTAATATTTATTTTAATCATTCCGCCAGTCAAGAAAGAATAAAGGAAACTATATACGCTCCTAACTCTATTAGCCAAACCAAACCAAACCAAACCAATTTCCTTCTTTACAACAATACTACATTTGCCTAAAGGTTATATCATATTTCTAAACATACAGGGAATATTTCTAAGATTTTCATGGTCACTCAAACAGGCTAGCTATAAGCTCAGCAAATATTCACAGTTCAATTCACTGTTTTTATCAACCACAGAAAATTTATTCTGGGTACAGAAGAAACTAAAACATCCTAAATAAGTATAAATTGTGAGTCTATGGACAGGAAAAGTACCAAGAGCTTCTCCCAAGCACAAAAGACCCTGATTTGAAATCCTTCTATTTTGGTCCCTAGGGAATCCAATGTTTCATAAAAAAAAAAAAAAATGCCCACATTGATGGATGAATGGAGATGATCAGAAGCAACAAGTAGTTCAGCGCTGCTCTCGGAAAGCCAGTGAAATGGAGCAAGACTGAGTTATGTTCTGAACAAGCTGTGAGACTGTCTCAGTTCATTTTTGTGGAACGGAAGCCTTGCCTGTAAAGGTTTCTGAGGCAGAAGTGAAGCACCACTCCTATCACCACAGAAATAAGCTTCATGTGCCCTACTTGTCAAGGTCTGCTGGATACGTCAGGAACGTAGCAGCAGGAAGAGAGAAAACGCTCTTACCGCCTTTTAAATGAACGTGGACAGTTCTTGACCAGAAGTAACTAAAGATTATTTTCTTTTGTAAAATGAGGATAGATACTTTATAACAGTGTATACTACAAAAATATAATGGGTTGTTCATTAAATAGAGTATTCAAACTCTTTAAATCAAAGAAAGAAAGAATATTGAAGAAAAAGCTGAAAACCTGTATTAAAAGACACAGCAATTCTACCCACTGGTTAAATAAAATGTAAACTGGATTTTTCCCAAGCCATATTTGCATATTTAAAAAGTGATTAAATTAAAAATAGGGAGGATAGGGGAATGGGGGAAAAATAAGAACCAAGATATATCATATAAAGGTACAAATTCCCAATGATAAATATTATCATATTGTATATCTAAAATGTACTAATAAAATCAATGAACAACAACAAAAAAAGAACAATGACTAGATTTCAACAGGCTTGTTATGTAATCGCTGCCTCTGTAGGATCGCCACTTCCCAGGAAAATATCCTGAATTACCTCAGAGACACTGGAATAGTCTCAACTGTATTCACGATCTGATCCTGATATGAATCATCTCTTGGACCTGGCATTTTTCCTTCTCTTTCACCTTGTCTGCTTTCATGCCCACTCATTTATAGCATTTCTGTCAAAGTCTCTGCTATTCATTAAGTTTCATGAAATGCCTCAAATCTATAGTGTCCAGGTCGGTAAAGATGAGGCTTTAAATTGAACTCCTTCATATATGTAAAATTTCTTAATTACTTTTCTAAGTATATAGTTTATATATAGTTTACTCCCGAAATGATGTTTAATCTGATGCATTTCAACATTCTATTTAAAAGACATAAAATGAGATTTATTAACATCTGGAAAACAAAGAAAATAAACAGTCTAAACACATTATTTAGTGTAAGGATCCTGGGAAGTTATTGCCTTAACTGTAAGTCTTTATCCTCTTCCCTTCCCCTTGGAGCTAATTAGCAGTGAATTTTTTTTTCCTGAGTTTTGTGTTTTGCAGTTGTTAGACACAGCAAGGCAAGGAAGAGAGAGGGAAGGATGGAGGGAGAGGAGGGAGGAGAGAGTGAGAAAGAGAGAGACAGAGGTACCCAAGTCCTGTGCATTACGTCTGATTGTAGCATAAAGACCAAAAGTGGAAGATCTTGTACAAAGGGTAAATAAGCTCTGCTGTCATCATTTATCATTAAGTAAATGCAAAGTAAAACCATGAAGTGGCAATACCCATGGAACAAGCACCCCAAACCCATAGCACAAGCTCATGCTTTTCTGAGACACCCAAGGGACAACATACACCTCTTCTGATGGCAGCAGAAAGCTCCACAGCTGATTCATGGCTGAATCAGTACCTCGGGTGCTGCAGGAATGGTGCCATGAGTCAAGGAAGCCCCAGAAGGGAGAGATCCTTGTGAATAAAATGAGTTCACTCCTGATATAAACTCCTGTTTTTTACTTATTGGAAATGGAGTCTTTTTCCATGGAGGAAATAAGATGGCACAAGATAAAGGAACAGGTGGGGAAAGAAAGATTTTCCCTAGAAGCCCAAGGGCAGTAGTGAGTTTGGTTATCCTGGAAATGAGGCGGACAGGCCAGCCTCCAATATTATAATTGCAGTCACTGAAGCAGCTGATCACTTTTAGTTTAAAACCTATTTACAGTGTGTTATGTGTTGTATGAGAATCTAAGATACTGTAGAACTCAGTAAGAGCTAGGTTTCCCCTGAGATTCCTGTCATCAGCATCTCAGAAAATATTTGATTCATAGATTATTAATTTGCATGATAAATGGGAAACTTTAGATATTGTTGACTGAAACCAAATGGCAAGATTAAGAGGGACAAAATGGCACAGTGAGTTTTATGCTCATAATACTTGAGCAAGCATTTCTCAACCTCTGTGTGGGTTGCACTGGGTGTGACAGCCAACCCAACTCCATCCTGAGCCTCAACACCAGTTTGTACCTGTGCACCGACAAAGTACCGAAAAACCCCGCATCCCTGCCAAAACCCCTGTCTGGCAGTAAATTTGCTGCAGTAGCAGGATATTTTGTAGCTCACCTAGCGTGTGAAACTTCCTTGTGCCCACCCCACTCACCTGGTGTGGTTCTGCTTCTGTAAAATTCCATTTGCTCTCCCCTGAGCCCTCCCCAACTGAAAGTATGATTCAAAAGGAGAAATCAAAACGTTTCTCAGGGCTAAGAGAACCTTCCAGACACTGGCCCCTTCTTGGCTTTAATAAAAGGACTCTAATCTGACAGAGTGTGGTGCATCTCTATTGTAACTCACTCGGGTAGAACCCTGGTCACATATTCAGGGAGATTTCTCCAAGGACAAAAATATAAATCAGAACTTCTTTGGACAGCTTTCCATGTTAGTATGTCATCATGAAAACTTCTAACATGCCATGTGAGAACTACTAATGATGTTTTCGTCTAACAGGCCACCAAATGCACAGGCACCATTCGCGCTATAACAGAGTCCTTTTTGAAAGCTCCACTTGTAATAGAATTGCTATAAAGTTCTCTATGGACTGGAATTCCCAACAAGAAATTTTTTGACTCATACAGAATCCACTGATAACTCACAAAACCTGCACTAATTTCCAATTTGCTGATCTCTTTGACACAAACTTCTATAATACTAGTTGGTCTGGCTCCCTTTGATAATTTACAAAAAATGCATTACAGTGTTCTTTGCCTTGTCTAAGCTACTAGGCCACTATAAATCAGACAAATAGAACATGAAAAATTCAAGAAAATTTTCAAATGATATAAATTTTAGGTTTTATAATAAAATATGCTCTCAATTGCCAATTTTCCTTTGACCTCAGCAGATGGATAAACAGATTACATTATTTATACTGAAGATTCCTGGATAAACCCTAACTTGAATGCTAATTTGATCTCAGATAGTCTCATAGTCATTTTTAATCCCTGGCGATAATTGTGATAACAAAGTAGCAATTACTGGCTCCTTTTTAATTTTATTTTTTAATTGAGTTTATTGGTACATATTAGGTATACAGTACAGTTACATTCATTGTTGGGATCTTGTACCTTTACATGCCAGGTCTTGGTTCTCATTTTTCCCTTTGTCTCTGCCCTCCCTTCCCCCCCTCCCCCCCTCCCCACTTTCAAACACTTCATTTCCATCTTTTCATTTTTCTCACATTTTTTTCTTTTCCCTTATTACCCTTCCCCTACCCATCCCGCCTTCCCTACACCTTTAGCCCTTTTCTTCCCATTTCACAATGTCAGTTACTGCCTACTTTTTTAAAAGAGTATAGTCCGGCTCACCCCCATTAGGGAATGGCGTACCTTAACTAATGGGCGAACCCTATCCAAGCTCAAGGTACATTGGGGCTGAGGAGATATTAGTAACTCTCTGTCTTCTCCAGGATTTCTAATACAGAAAAACATTTCCAGCCTTTCTCATACTCTTCCAAGTAGTGGCTCAGAGTAGAAATCATTTTCCTGTTTGCTTTGTCCTTCACAAACCTCTCCCAGATTTTCCATAGCAATCTCACTGCTCTATGGAAAGAAAAGAGCAGATATTTGTTGTTGTTGATGTGTTCAAAGGCTTGGGTTTGTTAACCTTAGCAACTGTGTATTAATGGCCTCTGAATTTAAAAGGTGTTCATGTCTGATTCATGACATGCTGTCAGTATGCTGAACAGCGCATGGATACTCAGAACAGGCCTGCTAGCACATGTTCCAGAAGTTTGTGCCAACTTCTTTCAACTATTTCATCTTGTAAATATTTTTAGTACATTGGAGTTACAGTAAAAATTTAAGATGCTAAAGATTATCATTATTGAAAATAACTGTGAAATAAGACACAAAACAGCATTCACTCATGTGTGGAACTTGAAAAGTTGACCTTCTAGAAGTTGAGAGTAGGGGGGTGGTCACCAGATGTTGAGAGAGTGGATGGTGGATGTCAGGAGAGGTTTATCTGTGGGGAAGGAGTTAGTTAGATAAGAGAAATAATAACGGTGATGTATTGTATGTTTAAAATGGCTAGAAGAATTCTGAATATTTTATCATAAAGAAATAAATGTTTGAGAATATAAATGTTTAACTTTGTTTAAACATTACACAATATATACATGTACTGAACATTCAATATTAGCCCATTAATGTGTAATTTTTATGTTTTTATGCATCAGTTATAAAGATAAACAAATTAAATGAATAACTAATTTTACTTATTTCTTCATTAAATATTTTTGAGAGCCTGTTATATGTTAATGTTTCTGGTATTAGAACAGGGAACAAAAGAAAGTACCTACTTTCCTAGGATTTACATTTCCGTGGGAAGTGATGGGTAAGAAACAAAGATATGTCAGATGGTGATGAATGATGTAAATCAAGAAAAGGAGAGAAAGTTCTTAAAAGAGTAGAGGAAAGGTTAAAAGAGCCAGCTATTAAGACAAGGTCATGCCTTAGTCATTCTGAACAGCTGTAACAAAGTATCATAGAATAAGTAGCTTATAAACAACAGAAATGTGTTTTCACAATTTTGGAAGCTAGAATGTTCAGGTTCGGGTGAGGATCCTCTTTTAGGTGGCAGACTACAGACTGTCCATATTCTTTTATCTCCACTTTTTATACCCATTCATTTCATATAAGTTTCACCTTCATCATCTAAACACCTCACAAACAACCCTCTTTCTAATATCTCCACATTGAAATCAGAGCTTCGGCGTGTTAATTTCAGAGGGACACAAACATCCATGGCATTGCAGGTAGTAGGGGAGATTCCAATGAATAGGTAGCATGTGAGGAGAGATCTGCAGGCCAGAGAGCAGGCCATGCAGGTAGAGAGAAAGGAGCAGATGTGTCGGGTTGTTTTCAGCAGGAAGCAAGACCTGCAGAGCCTTCTAAGAGCACTGGCTCTTATTAGAGCAAGAAAGTCACTGGAAATTTTCAGCAAGGGATTAACTAGACTTAAAATTTTCCAAATATCACCATGGCTGTGGAAAGAACATTCACTATAAGGGTGGGGGTGAGATAAATGGCAAACCAGTTGAAAATTTTGTAAACAAAACTCATTCAAATGCAGTGTTTAGGGGGCAATTAGTAAAAAGGTATTGTTCATTTACAAATTTTGTGGTGGACAAATATTCTGTGCAATGCATTTAGTGATTCACAGAAAAGGAAAGGTTACGTTATTGAGAATTATATATTGAAAGGTTATGTATTTGAAAACTATATTCCTGTAAAGTGAAAAGACAATAAATTATTATTTCCTGTTTTTCTAAAAAGGCAATTATTATGTCAAAAAGGCAAGTGAGTAACTAAAGCTACAAATCAAATCAAATTACGATGAGGAAAGCCTTGCTTATGAAACCTCCCACCTCACAATGCAGTTGACAGCTCCAGCAGGATTACATACTTAGCATTTCTTACATTTTGAAAAAAGTAATAGGGCTTGACTTCTGTTATTTCCTCTTTCTGGATGTCTTTCTATTGCTTTAATTAATGCCCACAGCTTCACTCAAATCCCTTCATAAGACTCGTTTTCATGGATACACTTTCTATGATTTATGTCACCACACGCTGAGCCTACTCCCTACTTTGCAAGTATAAGTACTTAGGAAAATGCAATTTGTACATTATACATCAGGAGAGAGGCAAGGGAATCCAGTACAAAAACTTTCAGGCTGACAGAAATCAGAATTATGATCTACCCCAGTGATGGAATCTGTTGTAAGATACCTAACCCCTCTACCTTCACTTTTCTTGTTCATACAATAGAAATTGTGTTGGCCCTGTGTGCTTGCTGTGGAAATCAGTTAAGGATACTCACACGACTGTGTATGAGACTGTTAAGAATCTGGTGGAGTTCACACTCATAATCATTACCCAGAGCCATCTCTTTGACAGGATCTATAAACATTTATAAAACACCTAATCCAGTGTACCATACATAGAGGCATTAATACAAACATTTTCGTTTTTGCTTAACTTTCCAGATTACGGTAAAAAAGAATGTGACTTTTCTAGACTTCTCCTGTAGGACTTAGAAAATACTGACCACACTATAGCCAATTTACAAGTAACTATGGAATAATAAAACAAAGAAAACGTATTTTTAATAAACTAGGGAGTTTTTAGTAAATTGAAGCTTTGCCTTAAGGGAATACTGATGGTAACAATGCTATAAAATGTTCAATCCCAGAAGGGGAATTTCAATAAATGCTTAGATCCCTTAACATTCCATCCCCAAACCAATCAAGTAACTTAGCAGATATGAATTTATATTCACGCTCAAAAATTAGTGAAATGAATCCACCATTCAGATTGTTAGCCTCTACCCATAGATATGTTGATGTCTTCCCCAAACTCGAAAAATTTCCTCTCCCTTTCTTCCTCAATATTTCTACCAGTATTTGTTTCAAATTTTTACCATCCATGACTTCTCTTTTAGTTTTAAGTAAATTTCCACAAGGCAAAGAAATGTCAGTGGATGAAATTAACAATGCCATAATTTCTGCCCTTTTGTAAATTATCCTCCTCTCACCGGAAAAGAAACCTCTCCCCTTTCCTCTGTGTCACTGCCCCATCCACTGCCACCACCTGAGGCAACCGGCTTCATCTGTTCCTTCATTCCCTGCCTAAGTCCCAACCTCTTTCTTTCTCCTGAGCCTACAAAATTTTAATTACTTCTACGCTAAGATTTTAAAAATACACAAAAATTTACCTTGACATCTTGCCCTCTGCCAAATTGTCAGCAACACAGTCTATAGATGCTGTCTTCATTTCCTTTTCATTTAAAAATCATTACAAATTGCTTCTGCCACAGGCACCTTAACACTTTTTAGCAACCTAGTTTTTGTCCTTCTACCTCCCTGAGCTTTATGCAGTAGTGGACATTGACCACTCCTTCTTCTCTAATACTATGTGGCTTCTATTCATTTTCTTTTCTCTGCTTTCTCTTTCTCAGTCTCCTTTGAAGGCTCTTACCTCTCTTAACCCTTACAACAGTTATGTCCTAGATCAAAATACAGCATGTGTGCTGCAGCAGGCTGTTCTCACTGAGAGCTCTAAAACTTTCAGCATCACTGTTCCTTCGCCCCTATGGGTTAATTTCCAGCAACTTTGTATTTTGCATTCATCAACTTCTACCTACACTATTGACAGGCTATCCCCCAACATTGATGTAACTGGTGCGCTCCACACCACAAGTCCATCTGCCAAGAGAACACATCAGGTGGCCAAGCACCTCCTCTCTGTATATTAAAAAGTGAATTTACATTCTTCCAATTTCAAATCTACTCTATTTCCTCCTAACCAATTATGGTGCCACATTTACCAAATCATCCATAACAAAAACCTGCAAGTCATTCTTGACTCACAGCCTCACAAGCTATATCTCAGATTTGTGCCTTTTCCAATGAGAAATGGTAACAAGAATTTCAATGCGTGCTTCATCAAGAGAGCTGGCAACAAAGTGTCCTCAGGCTAAGTCTGGAGGACCTACCTCAGCTGGAAACTCTGCAAGCTCCTTTCAAATAGCACACTTTTGCCTCATGAATCCTTTAAACTCTTATCCTTACTTCAAACCCCATTCCCCTGAGAGCAATTGTCTGTACTTATTAATAGCATTTACTTCAAGGTACTTGACACAATTATAATTATTTCTGTAGTGCTTTATTTAAAATCCATCTCCTTATTTCACTAAAGGATCACACAAGTAACATATCTGAGTTTTACACTCGGCGATTCTCAGTAAATACTGAAAATGTATAACCCTCTATCAATTGTCTTTCACTACTGAGTACATACAGTGTTTTCCTTAACTTCAGTTATTATTATTCAGTCCTATAATTTACATTTCTCTTCTAGAACTTTCATACCTTTCCTTAGGCTTCCAAATTCTGCATTTGTTTTGAAAGAATTTGTCACAGATGGTTGAAGAATTCTCAAGATGGCTGCTTTCAAATATTTTTCAGATAATTCCAACATCCCATTCAACTTAATATTGGTATCAGTCCATTAGCTTTTCTTATTCAAGTTGTGATGTTTTTTTTTCACTGTCTTCTGAGCATTTTATTTACTTGGTTAACAGATGCTGGATCCTATTTGAGCCTTTTATTTTACAGGCAGCCTGTATATCCTAGCCTACACCTATGCGCTCTATTCCAGCATCATCCGATTTTCACAGCTGTGGACGTACTACTTTGATTAGTCTATCTGGTGCCCTGAGGCTTTCACTGGTCCCTGCTGGTGCTACCTAGAGGAGCTAAAAGAGATCCTCAGGAAGATTATCAGCTCTCCTTCTATGGGAGAAGATCGTGAGGCCAAACCAGAGGCCCCTGGATCCTCAAGGCTCTGAATGAGCAAGAAGAGTCCCACAAAGAGGGAGTCTCGCTGCCTGCTGTAACAATTGCTCCCACCACCTCAACTCACTCCACTTCGTAGCTCTCTGCAGAAAAAAAGGGATTCTCAGTACCGAGAAGTATTATTTCTAATGGGGATCCCAACTGATCCCCTAAGGGTAATGTCAGGCTCATCTGTGATCAGAGATACTTCCCCTCCATCTGGGATAGCAGGGAGGAGGAGCATACATGGGCTGCATCCACTTTTGGTCTGGTGATTGCCAAATGCCATATCTAGACGACATCTTTCATCCAACGAGGGAAGGGGTTGCACGACACCTGGCCTCTGTGCTGCTCCTCAAATTCTGAGGCCCCAAACCAGCTTGCTTTCTCATTACCTTTCAGAGTTACCCTTGTACTATCCTGTCCACTGTCTCAAAGTTTATAGTTACACGCATCAGGGAAAAGCAGAGGAAAACATGAGTGTAATAGTGTCTTGTCTGGACTGGAAGTTTACCATTCCTTTAGTTAAATACCTTACAATTTTTGCATTTTTTAGAATAGATGTCAAATAGTATTGAGCATGCTGATCCTCTGAAGAACATGTGTATATCTAGTCAGTGGCCATAGTACTCTGTTCTCTAGTTCGTGTTATTGACCGCAGATGTCCATTGCGCTATTCAAGATGTGGTCTAAAATTCATTTGGGTCAGAAACTCACTGTTTTAAATTATCAGGGCCTAAATGGTAGGCACTGATTATTGATGCAAGCTGACTTTGCAACAACTACAACTGAACTGTACAAAAATCTTCTATGCTGAATGAGACTCTGTACTCCACTGTTCAGTGCAATTACGGAGCGCCAACCACGTTTACAGGTGGTGGTGGTAAAAGTAGAAAGAAAATAAGATTTGTCTCTCATTAAGTTTATGTCCTATTAAGAGAAAGGGAAGTAGTTAACAGACAAACATTTCAAATATTCATTAGGTATTGAAAGGGTAACCACACGAAGGGACAGAGTCTGACTGGAGAATGTGACACTCCATATCCAAATGCTCAGGAAAGGCTTCTGAGAAGATAATATCTGCGTGAGCTGAGCAGTTAAGGAAGAGCAGATAATTCCAGAAAGGATAAATTCAAAGTCATGAGAGAACAAAATGCAAGGAGCCACTGTGGCTGTAACAGAGTACGTTTAGGAGGAGACTGGTAGAAAGTGAGATTAGACAGTGATCATTAGCCACCTCGAGGTAAAACTTTGTCCGCTTTCATCTGGTGACAAATATCCGCAGAGAGATATTTGGACTTTTGGTGTTTCCAGTGGTTCTCAATCTTTTCGGTTGATTGTGTAACTGCCTGTGAATTTTTGAGTTAATAGTTTTAAAGTGGCGCCCAGTGATGTATATTTTTATATTATTTATGGATAACACACAAACTACTTTAATAATCATTGCCTAGATATGAGCTGTCCAGAGCAATAAATATTAGCCACATATAGCTAGTGCTAGAAAGGAACTGAACTTTAACATTTATTTCAATTACTACTTTAACTCATGCTTATTGTTATCATTGCAACACACCTAAATATATCTGGAATAATTTTGAGCATGGAGATCTACTTTTTTAGCTATAAATTTTATAAAATGTAAATGCAGATTAATCATTTCAATGAAAAATTAACTTCCATTTGATATGGTCTATAAGAATAGAATACACACCAAATTTCAATATTTAGCATTAAAAGGGGGGAAATCTCTTTGATAATTTTTGTATTGTTTACATGTAATTTAAACATATGGCATTTAAATATATACATATTTTAAGGTACATGGTATTGAAGTAATACACTGACACTAATTTTACCTATTAATTTTTATTTGGCTACGAAAACATTTAAGTGACATGAGTGGCTACCATGTGTCTATAGCACTGCCTTAGATTAAGAGTTTATCTATATTTTCATCCTTATACCAACTTTACTGAAGCAAAAGTGTGGGGCAAGAGAAATGGTAAGAAATGCTAAAACTGTTGGCAATTTACCTCAGGTAATTGAACAATAAGGTATCCAGTATCAGTTTACAATGGGAGCATTTCAAGAAATAATCCTCTGATAAACTACCCAATGCCTCGACCTTTGAAGGAACTCAGTGTCTCATTATTTTTCCCAATATTGTGTGTGTCATTTAGCAAATAGTACCACTATTTAACTATTAACATGAAGTAATACAGGGAGACAATGAGCTTCAAAGGCTATTTCTTAGTTCTGAATGATGGAACAGAATTCCATGGGTTGGATGATTTAAACAACGAGCATTTATTTCTCACATTTATGGAGGCTAAGATGTTTAAAGTCTGTGCAGGACAACCCAGTATCTGACGATGACCTAGTATTTGATTTGAGATGGCCATTTTCTTGTTGCACTCTCAGAGCAGAAAACAACTGGCTCTCTTCCTTTTCTTACAAATGACCTGCCAAATGCCCCATCTCCCAGGATCCCCACATTAGGGCCTTCATATGTAAGTATTTATCCACAGCAAGCCATATGTCTGCTAACAACTTGTATTAAATATTCCCATTTCTTTTCATCTCTTCTGATATCTGTGCCCTGGCTGATCCAAGAGTGACTGCCCCTCTCCGGTTTGCAAATTCTTAGGGAACAGAACAACTTAACCAGGAGTGCTCTTATGCAAGGGCTAAACAATCTAGAGCTCATCCACCCCCAGCCTCCGGTGCTGAGCTCTTACACATCCGGCTACTATCCACCTGCCCTCACCAAGGCCAAGGAGACCATAACTAGTGCCAGCCCCTACACTCTGGAACCAGCTAAAGCCATTCAAACTACTTAATTCTAAATGTGCGTGGCTTGCTTATCCCACCTCATTGATTTCTTCCCGTGAAAACCACAACTAAGCCACTTGTCCATGTTTTCCTTTGCTTCCTTGGCCTCCTGGTCAACCCTAATACTTCCTTCCATGATTCTGCAGGGCAGAGAATTCCCTCTCCTTGCAAGCTGTGATAACCTATCTTTTCAATGGAAGTCAGCTCCTGATCTATTCATCTTCAGACACCTAAACAATAAGAAAACCTACACTTAAAACATAGTTTCTCAAGCCAGGCATGGTGGCACACGCCTATAATCCCAGTACGCTGGAGGCTGAGACAGGAGGATCGCTGTGAGTTCAAAACCAGCCTGGGCTACATTGTGAGTTCCAGGTCAGGCTCAACTACATAGTGAGACCCTTTCTCAAAGAGAAACACAGTTTCTCTTTAAATTTCTTCAGTGATTAGAAAGTTTTCCTGTTTGTAATAGTGTCAATGGGCATCTTGGCCTATCTAATTTTTCTTGACGTGATATAATAATGCTTTTGAGTTATGAGCACCACAAAGTGTGTGGCCTTTGATTTCATTTGATCTTACACACTTTATTTTCAGTTTAGCTTATGAGATTTGGGGAATTCAGGGCCACCATCTCTTAGATGCCTCCATAAGCCTTCAAATCCTCACTAAATAAAGTATCCTAGATAGTAGAGGTTCAAGTGGATAAGATTAAGTATAAACTACTTTAGCAGACAAATTATGTAACTACCAATTTCAGTGATGTATTTGATTTATTTTAATCCTGGCTCCATGATTAATGCAAAAATGTAAATTAACTCCATATTTGACCATTTTAATTGTTTAAATTAACATTGATTCAAACAACCAATTGACATGATTAAATTTTTCTTGCAACATCTTCTCACTTTAAACACAAATAACTTTATGTGACTAATAGAGTCTGTTTCAGCTACTTGACTGAATTGTGCTGCAACAGGGAAAATCATTTCAACACAAAAAAACCACCTTATTGCTGAATATCATAAAATCTCTGGACTTTTAATTTTCTTATACATAACCAATAGGTCTTATAAGTACATTTATTAACCCTTTTGGAATGTCATAGACCCTGTTATGGTTTGTATTTAAATGCCCCCCCCAATCCTGATGCAATCATGGGTTGGACTTTTGGAAGATGATTGAATTACAGCGACGCTATGGCTACCTGCTGTCAGGAAGTGAGGCCCAGTCAGAAGAGTTGGGATACAGGGGGCATGGCCTGGAAGGTGACACACCCTTCCCAGCTCCTCCCTTCACACTTTCTCTGCTTCCTATGCCATAAGGTGAGCAGTTTTCCTGTCCTGGCCTTGCCACCATGCGCCTTCTGTCCTGGAGCCACCCACCTATGGAGTGAAACCTCTATTTTGGACTGAGCTATGATAAACTGCTCCTCTGTTATGTCCTGGTGTCAGGTACTGAGTCCCACCAACGAGATGAGTGACTAAGATAGACCCCTTAGTGAGTGTGATTTTAAAACCCTAGCCTTTCACAAGAAAGAGAATGTGCAAATTCATACAAACATAATAAATTGTATTGGATACTTTTGCTGTAGTCACACAGATTGTGAAGCCCACTCATGAAATCCATAGGGGTTACTTTTCTCAGGTTAAAAATCCTTGTCTTAAAGGTAAGACAAGTTAATTAGATTTCTGATAATTAATACTAAACTTTTTCCTGGTTAGAGGATAGTATCTAAAAGATACTATTGTTTGAAATTTTTCTGACACATTTTCCCTTACTGAGGAGATTAGAAATACTTATCTCCTGATAAAATAGTTTTGTATCATATATTGTCATACTAAAGAAATAAATATGGAAGTATAGGTCCTTCTAATAGACATGGGTATACACACACGGATAAATTCACATATATATTTATATTCACACACACACTTTGAACTAAGATATTCCTGGTAAACATTTTCCTATAGAATCTTCTACCTGTTGGGAATTTAAAAAACTGTTAAAGACTAGAAAAGTGGGAATAAAATATTTTAAGTGGATTTTTTCTCATAGATCACTTATTTGTGGTCCAAATGAATTAGTGTTGTATTCTCAGCGTGCAACAATATACATTTTTTCTTTTCTTTTCTTTTCTTTTTTTTTTTTTTGTGAGACAGGAGCTCACTATAGTTCATGCTGGCCTAGAACCGACTCTGCAGTCCAGGCTGGCCTCAAACTCCCACAGTCTTTTGTATCAACCTCCCATGTGCAAGGATTACAGGCATGCACCATCATGCCCGGCTTTGAAACAACATACATTTCATCACTTTTTTCAAATAGTTCCTCAATTCAGATATAGGGACTTTAAATTTGAGCTCATAGAGAAACAAATGTAATATCACTTCTCAGCCTTTTGGCTAAGATCAACTAGATAAAGAAATACAACAAGTATAGAAAATCAAAGTTGTAAAGCATATAAACCATAAAATTACATGTACTTTTAAAAATTGTATTTTTAAAAAATGTACTTTTCAAAACTAAAATCTTACATATACTTTTTAAAAAGTGTACGTACAAGAGGTGATCAGAAGTCCTCTTTTGTTAGCGTCTTTATCGAGTATGAGAAAAGATAGTGAATGTCACTGCTGCCTGCCATCCAACAGAAAGGCAGAGGCACAGAGACACGTTATGGTGTGTCCTCCTCCACCTCTTTCATTGGACTTAGCACCATGTTATGTCTGACTCTATCCCAAAGTCAAAACTATGAAGACTATGAAAGGTAAACATTTTGAACTGATTTAGGACATTGAGGCAGCCAGCACATCCCAACTAAAGATGCTTATAAAAGACGACTTCCAGAACTGCTTCAGAAAGTGGCAAGGACAATGGGATAAAAATGTTCAAAGGATGGGTGAGTATCTTGAAGAGATTAATGGAAATGTAACTTTTACTATAATAAATTTTAAAAATTTAAACGTAAGTCATATTTACTAAGCGAACCTCATAGAATTTCTTTTCCTGCCATGTGTGTGTCACATATAACACAGGCATGGGGTTCATTCAAACTTCAACAAATATAACACACTGAAGGTTTTTTAATGGAGAAACTAAGAATTTTGTGCTGTGAAGATTAATTATATTGTGGGTAAATGAGGAAAGGCAGGCTTCAAGAATAACCTGATTCTGGGATTATAATAAGAAAATATCACCCTATTGTCTTGAAACAAAACAAACGCATATAATAGATTAGACTGACTGTATGAAAACAATATACTCTATTTGGTAACACATAAGATAAAATTTACTTAGAAATGGGTGTTAAGGAAAGATGCAAATACAATTAAAATCAGTGTTTAAATGGTATGCTCAACATAATACCATTTTTTAAGAAAAACAATATATAAAGAACATACTCTCAATTGCTACCATGTTTCAAATTTTTGAAGCTTTATACTTTTTATTTTCTTGCATTCCTGCAACCAACAGGTTTTGATTTCAATATGGAGGAAAAGTCAATTAATGGTATTTTTAAAAGATGAAATTGCATACTAAGAAATTATGATTTTTTCTAATAAGGCATATTTTGAAATCTTAATTAGTGTTAAACTATGAATCTATTTTCCAGAAAATGTTTCATAACAGAAAAATGATTCTTTATAGAAGCTGAATAAAAACAAAAGGCAAAGATGACCATTTCATCAGTGATTGCGCAGGGCTGTGCAGAAGAAGAGTGTGTAGGAGGCCTTTGTGTTGCAGGCAAGAAGATGGCACTGGAAGAAAGTCACATGACAGTCCAGATTAATGCCCTGCACAACCACACAGGATGCTTTGCTCATAGAGCACACTTTTGATTAATCATTTGATTATGCTTGTATCTTGATAGACCAAAGCATGGACTAATGAGATAAGAGAACCGTAATGGTCCTGGGGAAGCACTGGTCTTCCACAGTAACCATGTGCACTCACTATAAATTTACAAGGTTGTATGCCTTTATAAGCTATTTTCTTGCAAGGCTTTACTTTGTGCTTATTGCTTCAGTAATTTAAACTATCTTGAATAATCTGATTATCCATAATATTAACAGGAAAAAACACTTAAACTAGAAAAATTAATGACTTGGCATGTCAATACCAAATTATACATATAACAAAAACTCTAAAGGCGAAAGCTAATGTCTTTACCAAAACTTCTATGCATGTCAACTGAAACAAGAATTATCACTCATTTTACAAGCACTCAATATTTTATTATTTTTCCAAGGCCTAATTTTTCCTACTTGCCCCTTATCTTCATGCTGACAAGAACTATAATCATTATACAGATCCTACTAGAATGTTTTTTATAATTTTAAGGTTAGATAAAAATATGTAGAGATGTGCCACATACTAAGGCCCCAGCTATTCAAAACAAATATTAAAGGACATGAAAAATCAAATAAGCACTAATACAAATGTGGTGGGGGACCTCAATAACCCAAATCACTTAGACAAATTACCTAGACAGATCACCTAGACAAAAAAAATCAACAACAAAATACTAGAACTGAAACAAACTTTTGAACAAATGGACTTAATAGACATCTACAGAGTGTTCCACCCCACAAAATCAGTATATACATTCTTTTCAGCTGCACATGGGTCATTCTCCAAAATAGACCACATACTGGCTCACAGAACATATTTAAGTAAATGCAAAGAAGTTGAAGTTATCCCATGTACATTATCAGACCATGGTGCAATTAAAGTGGAGATCAATAGCAAAAGAAACCACAAGAGCTTCACAAGCACATAGAAAATGAGTAACACTCTCCTGAACAACCAATGGGTCACAAAGGAAATTAAAGAAGAAGTTAGACAGTTTTTACAATTTACAACATACAGATATCTATGGGACACAATGAAAGAAGTTCTACGAGGGAATATAGCAGTGAATGCCCACACTAGAAAAACAGAGTGAGCTCAAATAAACAACTTAATGATGAATCTTAAAATTCTAGAAAAAGAAGAGCAAGACAAACCCAAAGCCTGTATAAGGGAGGAAATTATAAAGATCAGAGAGAAATCAAGGCAATGGAAACTAAGAGAATGATAACAAAAAATCAATGAGTCAAAGAGTTGGTTTTTTGAAAGAATAAATAAAATCAATAAACCTTTAGCCAACCTTATCAAAAAAAGGAAAGAAAAGGCTCATATCCATTCAATTAGGAAAAAAAAGGGTAAAGTCACAACAGATCCAGCAGAATTCCAGAAGATCATCAATACCTACTTTCAGAACTTGTACTCTAATAAAATGGAAATATAGAAGAAATAGACAGATTTCTAGATACATATGAGTTACCAAAGTTGAAGGAAGATATAAAAATTGTAAACACCCCAATTACAATCAGTGAAATCTGAAACGTTATTAAAAATTTACCAACAAAGAAAAGTCCAGGTCCTAATGGCTTTATTGCTGAATTCTACAAAACATTTAGAGAACTATTGCCATTACTTTTGAAACTTTTCAGTGAAATTGAAAAGGAAGTGATACTTCCAAATTCATTCCTAGAAGCAAGTGTTACTTTGATTCCCAAACCAGGGAAAGACCCAACCAAGAAAGAGAACTACAGTCCAATCTCCTTAATGAATACAGATGCAAAAATCCTCAATAACATGCTGGCAAACAGAATACAGAGGGTAATCAAGAAGATCATACACCCTGACCAACTTGCATTTATCCCAGGGATGCAAGGATGGTTCAACATATGTAAATCAATAAATGTACTACATTTTATTAACAGAGTCAAAGATAAAAGCCATATGATCATCTCAATAGATGTAGAAAAAGCATTTGACAAAATTCAACATTCATTAATGATAAAAAAAACCTGCAGAAAATTGGAACAGATGGTCTTTATCTCAACTTAATAAAGGCTATCTATGAAAAACCAATAGGCAAAAATCATACTAAATGGTCAAAAACTGAAAACCTTCATGCTAAAATCAGAAACAAGACAAGGATGTCCACTATCACCACTCCTGTTCAATACAATTTTGGAAACATTAGCTGTAGCAATTAGACAAGAGAAAGAAATAAAAGCAATAAAGATAGGAAAGGAAGAAGTTAAACTGTCAGGTTTTGCTGATGATATAATATTCTACATAGAAGACCCAAAAAAACTCCACCAAAAGACTTCTAGACAATTGACACTTTTAGCAGAGTATCTGAATACAAGATCAACACTCAAAAATCAATAGTCTTCTGTACACAAATAGCAGAATCATTGAGACAGAAATAATCCCTTTCACAGTAGCATCCCCCCCAAAAAAAGAAATATCTAAGAATCAATCTAATGAAGGAAGCAAAAGACTTATACACTGAGAACTACAGCATTCTGAGAAAAGCGATTGAAAAGGATATAGGAAAATAGAAAGACATCCCTTGTTCCTGGGTAGGAAGAACCAATACAGTGAAAATAACCATACTTCCAAAACTTCTATACAGATTCAATGCAATGCTGACTGAAATTCCAACAGTATATTTCACTGAACTTGAAAAAACAATCCAGAAATTCATTTGGAACAAGAAGAGACCTAGAAAGCCTAGCAAAAGCCATTCTAGGCAACAGAGACATGGCAGGGAGTAATACAAACTCAACTTGAAACTATACTACAAAGCCACTGTGATAAAAAAACAGCATGGTACTGGCAAAGAAACAGACTCAAGGATCAGTGGAATAGATGAGAAGATGCAGAAACAGCTCCAGAAACACTCAGCTACCTCATCTTTGACAAAGGAGCCAACCATCCTCACTGGAGGAAAGATCGCCTCTTTAATAAATGGTGCTGCAAAAACTGGATTTCAACTTGCCAAAGATTAAAACTATCTTTCACCATGCACTAAACTAAAATCCAAGTGGATTAAAGATCTAAATATTAAAACTGAAACACTAAACTTGTTGGAAGGAAAGTTAGGTAGAACTCTTGAAGATATTGGCATAGGAAAAGACTTTATGAACAAATCTTCAGTAGTATGGGAACTAGCACAAAAAGAAGCAACAACTGGGATCTCATCTTATTAAAAAGCTTCTGTACTGCAAGAGAAATCACCAAGTGAGCTAACAGACAACCGACAATGTGGGAAAAAAATTTTACCAGCTGTTCCTCAGACAAAGGTCTACTATCTAGAATATATAAAGAACTCAAAACAATCAGCTCCGCCCAAATATAAAGACCCAATTCAAAAATGGGCATCTGAAATGAACAGGCATTTCTCAAACAATGAAGTAAAAGCAGCAAATAAACATATGAAAAATGTTCAACATTGCTGGTCATTAGAAAGATGCCGATGAAAACAACACTGAGATTCTACCTAACCCCAGAAAGAATGGCTGTTATCAAGAAATCAACCAATAACAAATGTCGGCGGGCTGTGGGGAGCAAAGAATTCTTCTCGATTGTTGGTGGGAGTGCACCCTGGTGCATCCACTGTGGAAATCAATATGGAGATACCGCTAACAATTAGGATTAGAAGTCCCATTTGACCCAGCTATCCCTCTGCTGAGTATCTTCCCAAAAGAATTAAAAGAATCATATATGTGCACCCATGTTTATAGCAGCACAGTTTGTGATAGCTATAACTTGGAAATAACCCAAATGCCCATCAACTGGAGACTGGATAAAGAAGATGCATTTTTTTTAAATAAAATGGAGTACTACTCAGCCATAAAGAATGAGAAACTAGACACACTTATAGCTAAATGGATGCACATTGAGGCAATGTTCTTAAGTGAAATTAATAGGACACACATGTGTAAATACTGAATAGTTTCTCTGATGCGATAAACTAAAAGTGTAAATAAGAACCAAATGTATAATTGATATTTTGCAATAGGAAAAAAAAAAGCCTAAAGATGTAGGGGAAGTATGAGGGGTAGGGGAAAGCTAAGAAGGGAAAAGAAAAAATAAGAGAAAAGTAAAAAAACAGAAACAAAGTCTCTGTAAATAGGGAAGGGTGGACAGGGTGAATGGAGGGCAGGGAAATGGGGAAAAAATAAGAACCCGGATATACCACATAAAGGTACAAGATCCCAATGATGAATGTAACTGTACTCTATACCTAAAATGTACCAATAAAGAAAAAGGAAACAAAATACGTAGAGAACAGTTGTTAAGACTCCATGTGTGAGTCGCTTGGAAGCAGATGGGAAACAGCTGTTAACCACTGTGCAGAATGCCCACCCAAGCAAAGCTATGTTGAGGCTTAAATTCAGAAAGCGCCTTAATCCATTTTTGCCGCTTTAGCAAAATTCCACATCCTGGTAGTTCACATGGAACAGATACATATCGACGCACCTCCTGGCTGCAAAGTCCAAGACCAAGAGGCTAACATCTGGCAAGGGTCTTGTTGCTGCATGATCCCAGGACGGAAGGTCAAAGTGAGGGCAAGAGAGAGCAAAACATCAAGTTCACAGTCTCAAGCCCTTGTGGCGTTAGCATTAATCCACTCATGAGGGTGGAGCCCTAATGGCTTAAACACCTCCCAATAGGTCTCATTTTTTAATACTATTACCTTGGGAATTAAGTTTCCAATACATTTTGGGAGACACAATCAAGCCAAAGCAGTGTGTGTGTGTGTGTGTGTGTGTGTGTGTGTGTGTGTGTGTGTGAATTTATAATAGAAGTAAGAGGTCTTAGAGGAATGTTCTGATTTTTAGAATTTCCATATGTTCTCCTCATAATTAAAGAGATTCATTCCCAGAATTTCACTTCTAGTATCAAAGGGGACCATGAAGCAACCCCACTTTGACATCAGCAGGGAGAGAGGAAGCAGTAGCCTACTAAGAGCTCTTCTGTAGTCAGGAGTAAGTTTTTTCCAAGTCTCATCTCAATCAATCAGGCGATACTCTAGCATTTGTCTCATCGCACTAAGAAATTGTGCAACTGAAAATCAGCATAGGACAGACAATTACAAGAGCCCTTTGCTGGTCATCCACTTCTGTGTTCATTCTCTTTCAACCTATCCTCCACCCCGCTACAATCATATTTCTTTCAATCATATAAACCAAGTATGTTCCTCCTCTTAGAAATTTTAATGGTTTTCCCTAAGCAAAAATATAATATAAACTCCTTGTTATGACATAAAATACTTGCATGCCTCCTGCCTCTTCCAGAAATAAATATCTACATATTTATATCTATAGCTATATTATCTAATATCTATCCATCTATCCTAATTACTCTAACACCACACAAATATGCACACTCGTATAGTTATATACATTAATATCGCCATAGTTTCCAGAAGATAAAGAATTTTTTCCTGTTCCCATGTTTTGGCAATTGGTTTCTCTCAATAGGATGGCACCTAGCCCTTTCCCAACTTATTTGTCTGTTACAATCATATTGAGTCCTCAACTAAATTCTCTCCCCAATGACACTTCTGACTTGTAGAAGATGTGTGTAGTTTTCATCACAGATCCCTCAATTTGACACCCAACTCGGTTAGCTGTTTCCACATTACTTGATGCTTCTTTTTCATATCCGCAAATGTGCTAAATTCTTTCTATGTGGTCCTTAGTGAGCAGTACCCACATTGCCTGGAAACTTCTTAGAAATGCAAACTTTCTGTGTCTGTCCCCAGATACACTGGATCAGAAACTAGGAGGGGAGTCCAATAATATGCATTTTAATGGATCCTTCAAAAATTTTATATAATGATTAGCATCATTTTAATCAATAGAAAATTATGTTTGTGAGATACAATATGATGTTTTGAGATATGCATGCAAAGTTAAATGATTAAGTTAATTAAGCATACTCATCATCTCATTTACTTTTCAGTTTTTCATAAGACAGCAATTTATTCTCTTAGGGATTTTGAAATACGTCATTATAAACTATAGCCACCTGTTGTGAAATAAATCTTACAAATTGATTTTTCCTGTCTAACTGAAAATTTAAGCCCTTTTGCCAATATTTTCCTCTTCCTTCCCCAACTTCAGCCTCTGGTAATCACCATTCTATTTTTTTCCTTACACAGTTTGACTTCATCAGAGTTCACATGTGAGGATGTTTGGCTTCTTTCCACTTAGCATAATAGCCTCTGACCTACTCTGAGTTGATATTTTGTACACGGTGTGAACTAAGGGTGTAATTTAATTCTGCCTATAGATATATAACTTGCAAACCATTTATTGGAGGGACTGTCCATTTCTAATTCTGTGTTTTGGGTATCTTTGTAAAAAAAATAGTTGATTTAATGTTTAGAGTTACTTCTTCACTTTCTATCCATCTCATTAGTGGCATTTCATGCCAGTACATGCTGTTTTTATAACTCCTAACATGTGCAGCCTCCATCTTTGTTCTTTTTTGCTGAAGATTGCTTTGGGTTTTTTTTTTCATTAAGTTTAGTGGTACATTTTAGGTATACAATATAATGACATTCATCATTGGAAATCTGTACCTTTACATAATTTATCTTGGTTCTTATTTTTTTTCCCAATCCCCTGCCCTCCCTTCAACCTCTAGACCCCTTTCTAATTACAAAGGCTTTGCTTCCATTTTTTCATTTTCTCATATTAATTCCATTCCTTTCTTTTATATTTCTTTGTGTGATTATCCAGTGAAAGAAGAAAAAAAACAAAGAAAGCCTTTAGGAAATTTATGGAACACCACCAAGAAATATGGCATTCACATAAGAAATCTAAGAAGAAAAGAAAAAGCACCAGAAAACACGATGATGAAGAAAGAAAATAATGACTGAAAATTTTGCAAACCTGGAGAAAGATGCCAATATTCAGTTTAGAAAGCTCAGCAGTTTCCAATCAAAAGCAACCCAGAGAGAAATTCACCAAGACATGCTATCAAAAAGCAAAGACAATGGAACAATCCTGAAAGAGGCAAGAGATAATCAATTTATCATTAAGAAGAAAATCCCCACACGGCCATCAGGGTACATCTCAGCAGCTGCTACCTGCATGCGTGCCGGGAGAGAGTGTGGTGATATATATTCAAAGGGATGAAGAAAAAAATGGCCAATCAAGAAACTTCTTCCAACAAAGCTATCTTTTTGAAAAGAAGGAAAAATAAGACATGGCCAGGCAAGCCCTGCCTTACAGCAATTGCTAAGAGATGTTACTTACGGTGAAATGAAAAATTACTAAGTAATAACATAAAGTATCAGAAAGCACAAACTCTATGGTATAAATAATACATAGCGACATTCAGAATATTCTAGCATTATAACAGTGATAGGTAAAGCAATTCTACCTCTAATATGAGGTAAAAGACAAAATTATTAAAAAACAATTAGAGCTACAATAATTGTTAACAAATACAAATTATAAAAATATATAAATTTAACAGCAAAATCATAGCATATGCAGAGGAGGGAGAAGAAAGACAGTTTTTGGAGTTACTAAAGTTAAGTTTTAAGCAGCTTAAAATAGCTTGCTATTAATATACGTTTTAAGCAACCATCATGCAAAAACCTACAGCAGATGAAAAACATAGAAAGAGAATTTGAAAAAGACAACTCCAAATGAATTTGAGGCTCATTAAAATGTAAGAATCACTGCCTTAGCATTAAATTAGTCCTATCAGTAATGGCACATAACAGAAGCTCAGTTAACAGTGTCATAACTCAACCAGGGATTCTTTTTTTCAGTGTAGCTGCCCAAAAAAAGTTGCTGAGGACTTAAATTCTATTTAGTGTCCTGTTCCACAATTCTCAAAATGTAGTATTTCCCTTACTGATCACAAAGTGACTACATTCCAGTTCAGTCTTTTTCTTTTTGTAAGTGAAACTTTTGCTTATATTGCTTATTGCTTATATTAAGTGGCATTTTTTTGGTTATCGAGTTGCCATGTGACATAATAATTACCATTTCTTCGAAAGCTACAGAAAGAGCAATACATGGAACTATTCTGGTCTGTATACACAGCTCATTTTACCAACACCTCAGATTTTTAGCAAGTCAGATTTTTGGTATGCATTATGCAGTGATAATTGATGATCCATTGGAATTTCTTAATTATCCCTAACTCTATATGTGGTCTCTAGCATTATTTGTGAAGTGTATTCTTTATAGCTCCCTACAAAGAGAGGGAGGAAATAACACCTCCACAGAAGCAGTTGGCCGAATTTAGAAATAAATAGAAAATAATCACACTTCTCTTAAGTGGAACGATTGATAACACCATAAAGCATTTATTTTAAGAACTGTATTTTTTTTCTTGCAGATCTGTGTTCAGCTTTTAGACTAAGTGCACTTTTAGGGCTAGAATTTGGATCAACTTAACAAGTCAGTACTTGAGTAAATGGGTCACTACAGTGAAATCACTTGGAAAATACCTTAGATTTCAGGACTTTCTGAAGAACTTTTAGAAGATTTTCTCAGCGGTAAATCATCACAGTATTTGAATTTAAGAAATGGTATTCTAGATATTTTTTAACTTGAAAAGGAGAGCTCTAAAATAAATTCTGCATGTACATGATGTTAAAAAAAATAAAAACTAAAGAAAATGTGAAAAACCACATAAATTGTCTCAAGGTAAGTGATGACTTTATAAATATGGAATGAGAATAAGAATAATCAAAAGAAAATAAATATGAAATTTCTAATTTATACTTATAAAACTTTCATATGGAAGAAAAATTCACAGACAAAAGTTTGTAAAATTACTTCTTCAGACATGACAAAAAAAAAATAACATGTTGTGTGACCTCAACCTCAAATAATCTCAAATTAATGCTATAATACAGGAAAGCATCTCAGGGGAAAAAATAAACCAGTTGAATGAGGTGAAAATTCTAAGAAATATAAATTGCAAAAATATTTAGATTATTCAATTTCACTATCAATTACCAACATGTGATTTGCAAGGAGATACGTATTACTTTTATAATGCTGCTGTAGTAAATTACTATAAGTTGAATATCTTAAAGCAATGTCAGTTCATGACTTTACAGTTCTGACATTCGGGTGGGTCTCACTGGCTTACATCCAGGCATTGGCATGGCTGCCTTCCTTTCTGGAAGCTGTCTGTGTCAAATCTGTTTCCTTTTTAGCTTCTGGAGGTCACTCCCATTCTTTCACCATTTGCCCTCTTCCAGTACCATCAAAGACAGTGTGTTAGTCAGCTTTGTCATGGCTATTGTCATGACAATAGCTGCTTATCCACAGCTTAAAGAAGTCTAGGCTGTTCACAGTTCCACTCCGTGATCAGCTGGCTTCAAGGCAGAGACGGACTGGTGGGAGGCTTTGTGTGGAGGAGTAAAGCTGCTTAGTTCAGTCAATATTTAGCTGATCTAGTTCCAAAATGTCTTCCACATTCCTGCAACATGTTTATAGGAAACATGTCTTCTCTGTCAGGTACCGACAGCTTAGAAAGGCACAGCAAGGAAGAAGGCAGTACTCCCTATTCCTGGTGATTTTTCAGTTTATTAATGGAAGTCCACACTGGGTGAATGTGATAATAAGAATAACTGGCAGGACTAGTCTACTTTAAAAGTTTAAAGAATACTTTGGGGGATGTAAAAACTGAATTTTGATGGAGGAGTACAATGTTGGTCTGTTTGAGCTGCAGTAACAGAATACCACAGACTGTGTGGCTTAGACAACAGAAATTTTATTTTCACACAGTTTTGAAACTTAAAAAGTCCAGGATCAGAGTTCTAGCAGGATTGTTTCTGATGAGTTCTCTTTTTCTAGCTTTCAGAAGGCCACCTTCTCACTGTGTCTTCACATGGACTTTGTTGTGTATGAAAGAAAGAATGGAGGGAGAGAGGGAGAAAGAGAGAGAGAGAGAGAGAGAGAGAGAATCTTTTCTCCATTTATTTTTCTATGTAGTCCAGGCTGACCTGGAAACTTGAACATTAAATTTACTGTAGAACAGGTGGGCTTTGAACTCAGGATCCACCTGCCTCGGCCTCCCACGTGCAGGAATTACAGGAATGAACCACCACAATGTGTTTCTCTTCCTATTCTTACAAGGTTACAGATTCTACTACATTAGGCACCATTCTTATAACATCATGTAACCTTTGTAAAGACCTTATCTCCAAATATAGTCACCTTGGGCATTAAGGTTTCAATAGATGAAATTGAGGGGAATGCATTCAACCAAGAATGTAGAAGAAAGGGGTGCGTATAAGCCTGGAAAGATAGACCAGGATGAGGCTGCAACAAGTTTTATAATCCAGGTGAAGGTTATTAAAGTTACCCTAAAAGCAACACAAAGCTATAGAGAGAAACTTTGTCAAAAAATTTTTTGTCGAAGAGTAAAATAAGACCAGTCTGACATGAATTGTATATAACAAACTTCCACAAAACTTACTGGCTTAAAGAAATGTTCGTTTTATAACAGATTTGTTGCATCCGAAATCTGGGTGTGACTTAATTGAGTTTTCCGGTGAGACCTCTCCAGAACTAAAATCAGGATATCCAGTAGCAACAATCTCAAGGCTCAGCTAAAGCAGAACCCAATTCAGAGCTCAGCTCAGTATATTTATGCTGGCTTCTGGACCTTTCCTTGGCTCAACCACGGCCGAAATCCAAATGTCTTTGGCTAGGATTTTTGTTTCTCATAAGCCATTTGGAATAAGTAAGTCAAATTCCCTCTGTATTATGACCAGTTATTTCATACATGGGTCTCTCCATAAAGCATCTGGCCTTATCAGCATGAGGAAACAAAGGGAATAAGACAGAGTCTCAACAAGATATAACTCCCAGCTCTTTGTAATTTTATGGTAGAAATACCCTCCCATACACTTATGTGATACAGTCCACTGGTTATAAGCAATTCACTAGATCCAGCCTCTACTGAAGGGTTTGGGTATTTCAAAAGGGCATGACTATCAGAGCATGAGTATTACTGAGAATCTTCTTGGAGACTTACTACCACAGATCCCAAATTGGTGTGGTATTGTATTAATACTTAAAATCATTCTTTTAATGACCAAAAAACATTTCACTGTAAACTTATTATATATCTTTATGAAAATAGTAAACAAATTTGTCTTCAACTATTAATTCAACAGTCAATCCCAATTGCAAATGTGTTATTAAATGAAAAGCATTAAAATGTTCTTATTGTATGGAATCTTCAATTTTGCAACGTAAAGCATGGAATAGCATTCATTGTTGTTACGGCAATCATGAGGTAGGGAGTTCAAAGGTGGCTGGGTCTGCAGTGTGTGGTACTGGGATCAAGTGTGTGTGACTGATAAATCAGTTCACTGATAGGTTCAGCATAGGCTGGCTATGATCAAGTGTGTGAGTGCTACACCAGCTGTCAGGCAGGTAGCCTGCAGAAAATAGAAGGGACAGAAAGAGGGTAATGGGCTCTTGCCTGCTTGCCTCCCGTGGACTCGTTCTCATCTGTGATGCCCCTCTTCCTTGCCCCCTGCTTTGGAGCCCAGCAACTATGGACTGAAACCTCTACAAACTGTGAGCCAAATAAACCTTTCCTCCTTTAATTTGGGGGGTTGGGTATTTTGTCTCAGCCATGAGAAAAGTAACTAAGACTACTGTATTTCAAATGATGTTTAAATTATTTGGATTTCCCATATCTGGAAATCTAAAAAGCACATGATTTCTTTCACTTGCTTTTTTTTTTCCATCTTGTTATCATTGATTTTAATAATTCATTATTTATAGAAACTCATACATTGTGAAATTTTTCACATCTGCATTTGAAGATGTAAGCTATCATATGTGAGCTTTACAGTGTCTTTGAGGCAAGAATTTGAAAACTACTCACTATGTGCTTCAGGCTAAATTTTAATTTTTCACTTCTCTGACCTTCAAAGGCAACTCTCCTAACTTTCAGTAGCAGCTTTCCCATTGTCCATTCCACAGTGTCTTCTAACAGCCCTACAAGCCATTAACCCAAACCATAATACATAAAGTAGCTTCAGTTTTCTTGATTCAACCTCACTGAAACAATAGATGCCACACCTCTCTCTGTTTTCCCAAAGGACCAACTGGATGTGAACTCGAAGTACAATGCCCTCATCGAAATGTCTCCTTTTTTCATTTCTCCAGTTTTCTGCCTCTGGAATAATGACGATGACAATGTTCTGGTGCTATAAATACTTTTAAATTTCAAATTTCTATTTTGTTGATAGTCTGAGTTATTTCCATTTACCAAGCAGAAAAATTGAGGTCCCAAGAGGTTACGCAAATTGATTTTGTGACTAGTAAGAAAAAGGACAAGAACTTGAACTCAGCATCACTCATGCTAAGACAAGGTTTCTCTCTCGCTGCCATACACCAGAAAATACTAGAAAGGCATACAGAAACAAGGTGTTTTCAGTAATGTTCTCAGATGATGACAAATGGAGACCCATATTCAGGGATGAAGAATAAACTCCTTACATATATGCATAAAGCACCCAAAATCAGCCTCTTCTCTATTTTTCCAGCATTACCTTTGGCCATTCCCCCTCATGCCTCTTGGATTCTGTGCAGTGGTGATTTTCATTCCCATATCTGTGCATCTGCTTCCTTGTCTCTCTCTACATAGAGCTCTTACCCCTGGCTTTTCATCCTGCTATTCTTCCATTTTCATCCCTTCAAGAACATTTGCTGATCGTCTATGGCTCCAATTGGAATTTTCTACCACCTTTTTCTATAAAATGGAATACTACTCAGCCATACAGAATGAGAAATTAGATTCATTCATAGGTAAATGGATGCATTTTGAGGATATACGCCCAGGTGAAATAAATAAGTCACACATGTGTAAATGCCGAATAGTTTCTCTGGTGTGAAAGACTATAATAGTACACAACATCCTAATGAGATAATTGACAATGTGAAATAGGAAGAAAAGGGCTAAGGGTGTAGGGAAAGTGGGAAGGATAGGGGAAAGGTAATAAGGGAAAGAAAAAAATATGAGAAGATGAAAAAATGGAAATAAAGAGTTTGTAAACGGGGAGGGGAGGAGGGGGTGAATGGAGGGCAGGGACAAGGGGAAAAAATGAGAATCAAGACCCATCTTTTAAAGGTACAGGATCCCAATAATGAATGTAACTGTACTGCATACCTAAAATGTACCAATAAACTCAATAAAAATATAAAATAAAATAAAATAAAAAAGAATTCACTGCCACAATGTCTTTTCTCTCTGCCCTTGATGTCTCCACAGTATCATATTTGCATATACATTTAGAGTTCCTGTAACATTTAAACTGCACTTAATCGAACTGTATATAGTGTAACTTAGAATTAACAGAGTGTTTCCACATATAATTCTAATTAATTCTCAATGCATACTCACATCACCTTCATAAGTAGATAGTGCACTATAATTCACCTTCCTGTTCTCAGTTCCCGGAATTAGAAGTTACAACAAATTTCAGCGATACTTATTGGCAAAAATGAAGGATAAACCAAATCATTATATACATAGTAGCTACCTGGTGTACTGGAGGAATAAAAAATGTCCTTCAAAATAAAGCAACTTAATTACCAACATTAGTATCACCTAGAATCATGACTCGGCCTGCTGAGTAAGGCATTTAGCCCACTTTTCTTCACCCACAAAGCACTTTATAAGTCTAAATTAGAGGAAGTCAATAGATTCAAACATAAGGAAAAAAAGATCTATTTTAATTAAAGAATTAAAGTAGGTCTGATTTTCCTGCCAGAGTTGAAAACAACTTTGGATATTTATAAGTAGTGTTGTATAATGTACAGAACATTAAATACTGAGATTTGAAACTTAGATTTGCTATGCTTTGCCTCTAATTAGCAAACTGAAATTGAAGAACTCATTTAGCTCCTCTAGCTTCAATTTTCTCTTACATAAAATGAAGATATAAGACTAGAGTATTTCTGAAATTATTTGAAGTGTTCAGAGATCTCACACATTCTCACATCTTCATATTTGATTAGCATGATTATGTAAAATAACTTTCATCTACCACTTAATGAGAATCCTGAGCAAGGTACAGGATCTATAATGGTCCTGAGGCCTAGTAGCTTCAAGAATATTATTACTCTATTCAACTTTCCAGAAATAGGTCATATGTGAATACAAATCTATTATGTGTAATTGAAAGTTATATCTTTAGCTTTGGTTCTCAAAAAATAATCTCTGAAAAATTGCACTTGGTAAGACTGGTATCTATTTTTGTCTTTTAAATTTTATTTTATGAGCAACTTTCTGAGACAAGCACAGTCCTACACTGTCATGGTGACTATTCACAAGTATCATAAAGTTGCTGTGTATCTACATTGTATAAAGCCCTAATCCCAATTCACTGGGAAAAATCAAAGCAATATAACAATTTCTGCTCTCATGAAACAGGTATTCTTTCACTGAGCTTTTTTTTTATTCTAATTTACATGTTAAAAATAGCCAAATCATAATCCATGTAACTCGTTAAGAAGGTTAAAATGATTGAAGTCAGGTCACATCTTGAAAAAAAATACACATATGCACATAAATACCATCTGGCACTCTAATTTTTGTATTTTCCTATTGTATTTCTCCTTCAATAGACCATCTGCAGATTATAATAAACAGATCACATTTGGAGTCATGAAAAGAGGTAAGATTATTTAAGAGTGTTGATGTGTACAAATAGAAAGACTTTTTAAAAGACAGGGAACAAGAGAAGCTGTTTTGGAATCCTGAGATTCATAAAATGATCTCAGTTAGAGGAGCCTGTGAAGTTGCCTGAGAAGTACTCAGAGAAGCAGGAAGAAATGCAGGAGGAAAAGGTGGCATGCAAGCCATGCAGGAAAAACAAATTTAATAACAGTGGCCATCCAGTGTCTCAGAGAGGAAAGAACGAAAAATACTTCAAATAGATTATTTGATTAAAGCCACTCGGGCCTCTGGGAGGAACTACCTAGGGAAGGGAGTAGAATCGATCTCCAATTTATAACAGGCTGAGGTTTAAATGGATGGTAAGAAAATGGAAACAAGAAAACGTTGACTAGTCTGTTAAAAAATTGAATGCCAGAGATAGAAGAGATGAGTTTGAAATCAAAAACACTTTGGGGGAGAGAAAAATGATGAAAAAAATGATAAAAATTAAAGAAGTTAAAACAAACTCTATAGCTGTGAGAAAGAGGAAGTGTCTACAACTGGTACAATCTTAGAAGGGGAGAGAACCCTCGGGTGGATGCCTAACCGGGACATCGGAATTCCAGTGCATTTAGTGATAGAAGTGAGGCAATGTGGAGAGTTCACAAATAATTTGCTCAGTGGCAAAAGTGGCCACCACCTTTGAGAGTAAGGAATCCAATATGGGATTAGGAAAGTGGTAAATAAAAATTTAGAAAAACTAATGTGGAGACTCAGAAAGAACAGAGATGAACAAAAAGGAACAACATGACACTACTCTAAATGTAGAATATATATTTTATAAGATATCATACCTTAAAAAGCATATGTACAGCTTAGAGAAATAGCATCATTTAAAGGGAGATTCCAATATGTGTCCAGGAAAGAGCTGTCAGTCAGTTTTCAAAAGGTATTTTAGGTTATCAAGAGTGCAAATAGAGCTACATATCAGAGACATGAAAAAGAAGCACAATAAGCTACGGGATCTTCAGGAGGCCTTCACTCTCAGCTGGGGGAACCACTATAGAGACAGATGAGAGCAATGGCCCTTGTGCCAGCCCAAGGAGAAGAAGCATTCAGGACAAAAAGGTTGAGATTAATGGTTGTGGCATTTAGAGAAGCATGCTTTAGGCTTTCCCCAGATATTGCAAGAACCAGAAACAACAGGGAGTCCAAGGGTGACATTAGAAAATACCTTATAAAGGACAGATTTCTCCAACAAGAAATCCTGTAATGTTTTCCAGGTGACTACCTTCAGGAGGTCATTTTAGCAGGCCCAACGATTGTAAACAAACAATCTTAAGAGTTATTCTTTAAATCATGTATTGGCAAGCATTTGCTTTCCAAGTATACCAAATTTGAATGATTTCTGCCGAATGGTTGCTTTAGAATGATGCAATAAATGTTGCTTTTGTGATTGCTTATCAAAATGCATCACCCATGAAGGAATGTAAATATCTTTTATTGACAAATAAGTTGGTTTTAGATGATATATTTAATGTCTACAAAATTGAGTACCTTTTTCTGGAATCTACAGGATGGCCTCCACCACCACGTGAAAAACCATCAGTTACTACAATAAAAACCTCAGCCACCATAATAAAAACTGATGGAAACAAGTTTGGTCTTCCAGCCACAGGAGTCTGCCACTGAAGAGCTATGACCCAATCCAAGGAGAAAACAAATAACCAAGAGCCCATAGTGCAAACCTCAGACTACCATGATCACACTTTTCTTTTCTCTCCCTGCTGCTCAGACATCAACAACGTGGTAAAAATGCATTACACTGTGTTAAAATCCACCCCACAGATGCTGAAGAGTCTGGGCCTTCAGCTTTGGAGGTGCTCTTTCAAATGTGTGCCATCTTGTTTAATGCCACAACACCCAGAAGCAGGACTGAGGGTTTCATACACAGAAGATTTGTGCTTTCATCTTTCCTGCCTTTTAGACCAAAAAAAAAAAAAACCCTAAGTAAAATACTCGGTTTATTCAGGTTACAACAGAATAACTATGATATGGAAATTTGTAACAGCCACTCTGCGTTTACAAACTCCCTGGGTACCAGGAGAGTTATATGGATCCATTTACAGTTGTCACTACATAATTAAGAAAACATTATGTTATTCAAGATACATTACAAATACAGAAACAGAGGCTGATTGAGACTGTTGCCTAAGTTAACTAGGTCAACACCAGTGCTCACACTGGACTACTGATTTCAACCAAGCTCTTCCCACACAGCCTATGCTGGCAGCATTTTTCTTACAAATATTTTGTAAGACAGAAGCAGGAAAGAATAGCATTTCTAGAATAAGTTAAAATTTTCCCAGGGAGAAGAATGAAAATTGGCTAAATTGAATATGCTCCAAATGGCTCCAAAGTTTCATTTCTAAAGAAAACTTTAAGGTACTGTATTATCTTTCATTACGTTTTCCTATATTATCTACTTTAATTAAATCATCAGATGCCTGTTTAAAAAGGAAAAGTGGGAGAGGAAGGCAGGAGAAGTATAAGTAAAGCAGAATGGTGCTGAAACATGGAGACCCATCGAAGGAATACAGTAGATGACAGAAATGACCATATTGATAGAGATTAGTACAATAAAAAATAACAAGAAATCCACATGGTGAAGAAATTAGCAATAGTTAGTGGTGCTGCTGACATGAGATTTTTGTAGAGTAGCTATAAGATGGAAAGAAGGAATTACATTCCTATCTCATGTAAACAAAAAATTTTGTTTTTGTTTGTGCTTTTTGAGACAAGTTATTACTATATAGTTGAGGCTGGCCTTAAATTCACTATGCATCCCAAACTGGCCAAGAATTCACAGTGATCCTCCTGCCTCAGCCTCCCGAGTGCTAGGACTACAGGCATGCACCACTACGCCTGCCTCACAAGTTTTTGAAAAAGGAAAATATGCTGGGGATGGCAGTGCACACATCAGGAGGCTAAGGCAGGAGGATTACTATGACTTCACGGCCAACCTGGGCTACACAGTTCAAGGGCAGCCTGAACTCATAGACCCTGTTTCTAAATTAACCAGTTAAAACCAAAAATAGCCTATATGTTTAATAGAAGAAAATTTAGAAGACTATCCTCTTGAATAGAAAGAAATTTTGCAAGTCACTAAGAGATCACAAAGGAAGCATTAATAGATATGATGACATTAAAACTACATCAGAAAAGATCAGAGGAAAAATGTCAGGAATTGCAATCAACATGTAAAAAGTATTAATTGTACTATTTTATTTTTAATTTAATTTAAAAAGATAAATATGCAGGGAGGAAATAAGGTAAAAGATGTGAAATTTTCAAAAAGTGGAGATTGCCAAAAGCATTTGAAAAAGTTTAGTCTCCCTAAAATTGGCAAAAATCTACCTTTAAAGATATAGAAGTATGTTTCACCTATAGCAATGGGAAAGATTCAAAATCATAAATAAAACAGGTGTTGATGATTATACAGTTAAATACAGTCTCTTTTAAAGCTCATGGGAGTAAAAATGAATAAAGAAATTAAAGCATACATAAGGGGCTTAAGTGTACATACTGATTTATAAATTTCACTCTTAAGAAATTACACTTAAGGAAAATTAATAGCTATACAAAGGATGTGTTGAAAACATTGATTACAGAGATATTTATAATATATGTGATTATATAATATATATACATGTATATATATACATGTATATATGTATATATACATGTATATACATATATATGTATAGCAACCTGAACATTCAACCACAGAGATATTTTTCTATAAATTTTGGAATGTCTATGCAACTTGTATTTGTATAGTTATTCAATATGATGTTTCTTTCAAAAAATATATAACATCCTAAAACTTTCTAAGTTTGAAATTTTCTACAATGAATCAGGAGATTCTACAAAGTGTTTGCAGTAAAGACTTTTTTGGGAGGGAGTCCAGCGAAATGTATAAAATTTTTAGCTCAGCAAAAAGAAACAAAGAAGCTCAGCTTCATAATGATATAAAGAATTTGTAGTCTGATTGGAACATCAAACCTGGACATATTCCTAAACATCTCGTAGGACTTCTTTCCCTTACTTTGGAGAATTTTTCTTGGCCTCTTTTCTTGAAAATTCAGAAGACCGATTGTGACAGCACACCATTCATAGAGACATCTTTCACAAACAGACATTTATATGACCCAAATATAAGATTATAATATGAACCCAAAGTCAAATTTACTAATATCCAACAAGAAATAAAAGTCACAGAAATAAAAATACTTGTGAGTTCATGTGTCCAGATACCCTCTCCCTTAACTAGACCTGTATGAGAAGCAGAAAATTGTTGAGTGAGCCTGAAATCTGAAGCGGGAATTAGAAGAATGAAATATTTAATGTACTGGGAAACAATAGCCTGATGCCAGCATCTACAAACAGGTATGACCTTCCCAGCAGGACTAGAACATTCAGCCACAGCTCCTCTCTTTTTATCTCCATGCCAGAAATGGTCTTCCTAAAAGTCTGTGTAACAGTGCGACTAAGGGTGAAACCTTCCTCTAGACAAGAGGGACTTCATACAAAACATAGGCTTAGAGAACATAGAACAGAGTTTTCACGCGACCTCCCAAGACCCAGTAGGAAAGAAAAGGATGCTTAGCTGAAAAGTAGAGATAACAGTTACAGCTTGTCATTTCTACAGAAAGGGTCTGTACACACACACAGCTGAGACTGGAGGGTGGGTTTATTCCTGTGGTCCACCAGCCCTTGGGGGAGCTAAGTCCATTTATATCTGGCAAGAAAAGTAGCTTTACTTGCATTAACCACTCTCAACCGGCTGCCAAGAGGCTGCAAAGGCAGCATGTGTTCCCTTGCCCTCAGGTGTCCTGCAGAGACAGCCCAGGGCCTCAGCACTTGGCCAGCTGTCAGAGATCCTCTCCTGACTGTCCCGGTCAGGCAACAGCCAAATCACCTTGAGCACAAGCAGGAGCTTAAGTTTGGCTGCCCAAGTTTTCGATTAAACCATGTGATACTACCAATACTGGACCATGTTGACCTACAAAAATGGCCATTTCAAATGGTTGAAGCTATGTCTAAGTTGGCCGTAAACTCTGGCTCTGTAGTTCTCTACCAAAAATAAAACAGGAACTCCTTTCAAAAATATAGTCAAACTCAAATCCAATATAGATTTAAGCATAATAAAAGAGACTAAATCCCAACTGCTCTAGGAAAAGGCTGATCAGTCAAATTCTCATTACAAGCTTAAGTAACTTCACAGCGCCATCTGATGACAAACAACAACAACAACAAAGACAATGGATTTTCTCTGGAGGTATAGGTTGGTAACCTATGCGAAAGACCCCCTGCCAAAACACAGGAAAACAGTGAGAAGACCCCATTAAGACCCCTTCCTCCTGGGGGAGGGTGCAGGCAATACCATCTCCTCTAGCTCTCTTCCTACCCTTCTTTTGCAAATAAAGCCTATTTCTGATTGTTACAGTCATCTTCTAGCTTCATTCATTCACACACAAAGTTATAAGGCAGTCCTTTTGCTCTAGAAAACTGTCTTTCATTTTAACACTATTTGTATATCTCTGACGGGATGTATTGATTTTGCAACTGAACAGTGAAAACAATTTTATTTCCAGAATCTCACAGATTCATCAGTGTCGTTCCTCTTGTCAACTAATAAAAAAAGAACATATTCCTCACTGAGCTCTTATTACATGCCTAATCCACATGAGGGGCTATATTACAAAACTTTCCCATGGGTTAACTCACTTCATCCCCTTAGTATCCTAACTGGGAGGGGCAGGACATAACCACTGGGGAGTCTAGGTTTAGATTTCCTTAGTCACCAATAATGAGCTTTTCTTAGCCACTTTAGAAAGCTTATAAATGGAATATTTTCTATTAAGAAAAATATATTTAACTAATATCACCAGGAAGTGTTTTTTTGTTTTTGTTTTTGTTTTTTTGTACCAGGAATTGAACTCACGCCCTTGCACTTGCAAGGCAGGCAGCGAAACCACTGAGCCAAATCCCTGGAGGAAGTTTCATTTTTAAAGTTTAACTTTGTATTACTTGTTGATTATCTGTCTCTCCCTATTCCAAATGAGAGTTAGAAGGCAGAGACTTGGCTGTGGTACTGCCATATTTCTGGTGAAACAGGCATGGGAAGCACTCATTAAATACAGTGACAATGCTTTTGTCTTTTCTTATTTTCCATTTCATTTCTTTAAAAAAAGAGCAGAGCCCCTGGCTGGAGCAGGGTAAGTCCTTTGTGCATGGTCATGTGTGCTGGTTGTCCGAGCATGGAATGTCCGGTTTTACTTTTCGGTCCACACATGTGACTGCACATCAGTAGTTCGTAGTTCTGAAATGTCCCAACTAACGTTTTAACAAGGGAAGAAACCAGATTAAATCTGCTCAAGGCTGACATTCTGAAATCCAGGGCTGGAATAATAGCTTCAGGGCTTGGAATGGTTCCAGTTATGATAATCAGGCCGACAGTGGCTCTCCGGGGTTTCCTTTCTGATGAAAACAATTGTATTTGGCAACTTAAGCTGTTCAAAACAGCTTGCTCAGCGTGGTGGCCACGTCCTCAGTCTGAGCACCCAGGAGGCGGAGGCAGGAGGAACACGTTGGGTTCAAGGCCAGCCTGGGCTACATAGGAGACCCTGTTTCAGAAAGAAAGAAAGAAAGAAAAACCACAGCTTAATGTCTATGCAA
>NW_022900929.1:65649212-65749266 GCF_012274545.1 Fukomys damarensis
GAAAAAAAAAAAAAAAAAAAAAAAAAAGAGCAGAGCTGTGGTTTGTACAATACATGACCAACCTATTCATGTATTTATCTGTTGAATGACTAGATGAACTAAAAAGACTCTGACTTTGTAACTTTTGTATACATACATGATCTACACTAACTACCAAAATACTATCAATTCCACAGGCAGCTATATCCATGGCATTCATACCTACAGAAGAAACCAAAAGACACCTAAAAAGCAAAACCCTGTAATTTAAACCCAACCTAGTGGACAATGTTCACAAAAACAAGCCAGTGAATGGACCAGGAAGTTGTCCTGCTCCTTTCCATCCTTTAGATGTTGATAGAACCTGCCTGGAGAATGGCTATTCCCTGTACAAGTATAGCTGCTGCTTGTTACAAAATCAGCTGTGGGCTGTAGGAGCTCATAAAATGAGGAAGGAAATGTATTAAACATGGAAAAGTTTCAGGCAAAAGTTTGTTACTTGTAAGGTATTGCAAGCAAAGAGGAAACCATATTTAAAAACCCTGCTCAGTAAAAACCATTGCCAACATAAATTCAAAGAGAAAGAAGATCCAGTTACATTTACTTGCACATAAGATTTTTTTTTTTTTTTTTTTTTTTTTTGGCATTGCATTGCAGGGTATTGAACCAAGGACCTCACATGTACTAGGCAAGTATTCTAAAACTGAGCTGTAACCTCAGCCTTTTTTATTAAATTTTCCTACTTTGGTCTTCCAAGCAACTGGACTTCCAGGCACATGTCACCATACTGTCCAGATAAAGTAATAGTTATATTCTGGGGGGGGGGCAGATTCCCAAAAAGATCAAAATTAAGGGGAACCTGAGGGTTCAAGTCAGATAACTCATTGTGTTATAGTTACTCAATTGTACTTATAATCAGAAAACTAATCAGTTGTATTATAATTAGAAAACCACCAAGCAAATGAGTATCTGGAAATGAATTTGAAAGGATTTTTTTAAAATGAGTAAGGCCATGAAGAGATGGTTTGGGAGATTATAAATAACTTTTGTGGGGGAGGCCATATGCCATTTCATGAGTCTTCATACTGGAAATTTCTTAAATGATATAAAACTATCACTTCATTCACTGACTTCACCCATTAGAATAAATTAATTGTCTCATATAGCCAATACCACACAGTTAGAAATCTCAGGCTGGTTGAGTTTATCTCTTTCTCCAGTGGCTGTGTGTATTGGCTAAAGATATGAATGAAAAAAGAAAACTGGAAGAGCGCAATGTTTTGATTCCTGTCTTTGATTGCTGTCATCATGAAAAGTCCAGTTAATCCACAAGATTTAGAAAGAAGCAAGAAGCAGCAGTCCACAGGCTGCTGGTCAAATCAAGTCTGCCACTTGCTTTTGTAAATAAAGTTTTATTAAAACACATACTACAAAAACAGTGTTGGTTCTTTAGACAGAGATTATATGGTGTAAAACTAAAAGTATTTATCATCTGATTATTTATAGAAATTTGTTGACTACCTAGAGACTGTATGGTGTAAAAACTAAAAGTATTAATTATCTGATTATTTATAGCAGTTTGTTGACCTAGAGAAAAAGAGGAAAGGATTTTTTAGAATTTATTAGTTATTAAAATCACTCCTCACATATTTAAGGCATTCTTTTCTGATATTTATTTTTTGATGATATGATATTTTGAAAAAAATTTTAATATACCACTATCCAGACCCAGGCATCATCCTTGCTCATATATGCTAAGCAGTAGGCTAATGATTTGAAAGAATTATTTCACCTATTACCCAATAGAGAAAATGAAGCTCATCTCAGAATAAATCTCCATAAAACATAGTGATTACTCTGTTCAGTATTCCATCAAACTGTTAAATTTTATAGGACTCTCATAAAACTTTAATGTTCTTCCAGTGCTGTAATCAGATGAACAAAGCCATATATTAACACAAAAGACTTATGATTTTATGACATATTAAGATTTCCAAGAACATATGTTCAATGTACAATCTGAAAGCAACAGGATGTCATATAGTTGATGATTGTAGTTAAGCCTGTCATAAACTATGTTATTATTTTTAAATCTGAATAAAATTTCAGCAACAAAAATACTTCATACTCAGCCATTAATGTGAACAGGCAGTATGAGTCAACTTAACGTATTAAACAAATCACAGCTGTGAACCGTTTATTAAGTAATTTATTTCTTGCCATGTTTATCTCTATTTCTCATCAAGACATTTTTACCTCATAAAATGGTATTTCATTTCTTTCATTTGAATGAAAATATGTACTAATTTATAGTTTCACAGTTTTTCATCTCTGCTATGAACAAAAATAAGACTTTTTAATCTTACAAGATTGTTCAATATAAATAAAACACTCAGAATTATGAAAAGATTTACATTTTTATAAGGAAAATGTTGCTTTTAGATTCCTCAAAGAACAATGAGAAACAAAGATTACTATCTTTCATTGAAACATTTAGTGTATCAACTAAATGACAAGAACACGACATTGTCTTTGCATACCATCCAGCATCTGCAGATTTTTAGTACAATAGTTTGAAAAAGAAGCAATCTGAGAGGGTGGGCTTATATAGTTTTAATTTTTTCTGAACCACTGGAGAATAAGAATTGACTTTATAAACCAAAAGGATATATTTGATATCTGTTCTTTTAAAAACTCAGACAGGTTCTTTGGTTGACAAGATTAAAAGAATGAAAAGTGATTTGTTGACAACGAGAATACTCTGAATCCTCTAGAGGAAGATGTTACACATCTTTCTGAAAAGTTAATGACAAATTCTTTAAATGTAACATGTTAAGGAAAACAAAATACTGTATTGAACATAAGCATAAAAGTACATAACCTGCTGTGACTCTGATTGAATTCAGATGTTTATAGTTGTCTCCTTATACTTCTTCTTCGGTATATCCTACACAGGTTTTCTATTGTGTTTTCTACATAAAGCTTTGGCATCACTTCCATAAGATCAAGATTGTACAGGCCTGCAGCTTTGTCTTCTGCTCTTATTTCTGGCTTTTTGTCATTCATTGGTTGTTTCCTTCTGCTATGGGAAAAGAAATGTCCTCCTACTCGGGATCTTGTCTCACCTTGAATTTTTTTCTACTAGAAAATTATACTAATATACTGTGCAATTTAATTAAGCATTTTGGGCTGCTAAAATCCTGGGGGGGCAGCTGTCACTTAACCATGTTGGAATAAAGAACACAAGAACTATATCTGTACCCCAACATTTCACAGGTGATCAAATAAAGAAAAAAAACTCATTTTATTAGATATTTTTAATTAAACCCTCTTTTGTAGGGTCAGTAGAATTCAAATGAACCATATAAGTATTACTTCTCTGAAATAGAACATTGAAAGGAACAAGAAATATTCTGCCTTGAAGAAAAGCTAAAGAAAAATGTTCATTAAAGACAGTGGGTGTGTATTTTTCTCTACTGGTCCTTTTATACAAATGCATTTCTAGTTCCTATTGCAGTATGAGTATAGCTATGTCATTGTGCTCCATTTTGAATATTTTCTTTCATTAAGTAGCTCACAATATTCCAGTTCCTCAGATTTTGATTAATTAAAACTGGTCTCTACTAATCCAATAGGATAAGGTGAGGTGAGTTTAATGAAGAGGTTGTATAATGGGCTGAATATTAGGTAAAGATGAGGTCACCCCGATGAAGTGTTGGTTCTAAATTCAGTGAACCAGTGTTTCTGTAAGAGTCAGAAAGAGAGGAGAAGCCCACAGAGGGACGTATATGAGCATGAAGGTGGAGTTAAGAAAGGATGATATGTCCATGAACTAAGGAATGATAAGGACTCTGACAGCCAGTGGCGGTGAGAGGCAAGAAGAGATTCTTCCTGTTCTCCAAGAGAAGCCAATCTTGCCCCAACTTCGTCTGGGAGAATTTCTGTTGTTTTAAGCTACCACGTTTGTGATTGTTGTAACTGTCAAAGGAAGCAAGTGCAGAGACCATTAACAGTGACATAGCTAGAGGGAAGAAAAACTATCAAGAGGTGGAGATGAGACTTATTTAGTGAAACAGAGCTGGAGATTGTTATCACTCCTTGGTCCGAGAAGGCAAGGGAAAGAGAAGTTACCAAAGCTCAGAAAAAAGTTGAAGCCACGAGAAAGGGCCACCTGGCGGAGCCATGGCCTTAACCCAAGGAAATCAGCCACTGACAACCTGCCACACAGCAGGGAGTGAACCGAGAAATAACCCTGTGGCCCTCTGACCTCTGGCCAGCATCTCCCACTGATCAAATCAAGAAAAGTGAAGAGACAAGGAAAATTTGGCCCCAAGGGCACAGCAGAGAACAGAGTAGATTCAGAGGGGCTGATGAAGAACATTTTATGCCATATAATAGCAAAAATACTTTAGAATTATTTTTGCAGCAAAAAATTTCTATCCAACATTTATTTCTAAGCATGAGCAAGAAGGAAAGGTAGGAAATAGAATAGTCTTGAAATTGCCAATTGTCTTTTAAATTGTCTGTATATATTTTGCCAAGGTCTGTAGATTGCTAAAGATTACAAAACGATAATGTAAGATATTTGTGTTATAAACTAGAAAAAGCACTGTTTCCTATATAAGCACTAAAACACATCTTTTACAGAGCATAGAGCTTGATTTTCAGATATAAAACTAATATTGCCTGTAAATAACAAGAAGAAATTCAGTTTTAGTAATTATTATATCAAAGACACGTTTACTGTTATTAGAAGTTTTTATAGTTACACATTTTCAAATTGTTTTAATAACCTGATTATTTTCACTATACCTAAAATCCTACTCTCTCTCTCTCTCTCTCTCTCTCTCTCTCTCTTTTCTCATTGAGTCCTATTCTTACTGGAAATTTTTTGTAAAGTTGATGGATAAAATTTTCTCTTTTATACTCAACCCTATTAAGTGTGTTTATAATTATCAATGCATAGTTCACCTGTTTAACTGATGTGTTGTTTATAAACACTAAATACCTTAGCAGAGAAATAACCTTCTCTGGTTCAGGCAGTCCAGATTTCACACTTCTTGTTTTATCTTCAAGAAGTTATCTTGGGATCATGGGCCAATCTTTACAAAATGTCTGTCAGAGACATTAAATACTCTATTTTAAAACTCACTTCATCACTTTTTGTCAATATAATCAGTGTCTCTACAATTATGTGATATAATGACTTGAAACAATAAAATGTATCAATTTTCTTCTCAGTATTTCCCATTTCCAAGTATAAAATCTTTCCCAGCAGGATAGAGCAGTTAGATAACCCAAACAAATAATGTAAACTGTGAAAAAGTAGGGAGAACTACAGAGAATTTTTCCAGAGTAGCTTCTCAGCTGTAGATCTCTGATAATGCGGAGCTCAGGTGGAGAAAGAATATTTTACATAGGCTGCTTTGTCAGCCACCATCAGGAATTACATTTCCTAGACCACTATCAAGAAGGCAGAAGTGAAAAGAAAAGGAATGAAGATCAACGCTTCCAGCAGAGAACATACTGCAGAGACTGACTTCTTGCCAGACTAGATCTTGAACAGACTATTCCAAAAAGAAAGTGCTTTCATCAAGTCAGCAAGAGAAGAAGGAATATCAGTGAGCGCCTATCTTTTTGGTTCATTTATCTTAGCTGAAAGATGTTACAAATTAAAAAAAAAATCTACTTGAAGATCTTTTAAAGTGAGAAAAATAAATGTACTTGACTTTGTAAATAAATAATTAACACATAAAATTGAGCTTCCCAAATCTTACCAAGAAATAAATATCCATGAAAATATTTCTGAGACCCAAACAGAATGGATTAATAACAAAAGCCAATGGGAAACTGGATTTACGGTTGCTGTTGGTCCAGGTGGATACCCGTTTAGGGTCTACACGAATCAACAACTTGTTTCTTCTTATGGCCCATGACCTGTACAATGGCTTCATAGATAAAAAGACACCTCAAAACCTGTGGGCATAATTACATTCTCAATTTAGAATCACAACAGAAATTGAGCTACAGGAATGCATTCTATAAGAAAACATTTCATAGGCTAATATTTTCTGTTCTTCAGAGAAAAACTGGCAATATACCAGAAGCCTATGGGTCCATATTATGTGCTATCAGGCAAAATATAGAAAATGGTGTCAAGAAAAAGCAATCCAGGAGATCATACTGAGTACAAATGCTTCCGGATTCAAAAGGAACACACCTAACAGATATTTGGCAGAACCAACTTTAAATATGCTGCATTTATAAGTCAGAATGTCCTCAGGCAAAAAGAAAATTAAAGTCAGGAGGCTAAACAGAGAGCCAAGATCTATTCTAGTCTTTGGGATGAGGAAACAGAGCTAAGGCACTATTCCATGTCCAATAGTAATCAGATGCCTATTTTCTGCTCTCAGTTCTAGGAAAGAATTAGATAGATTCAACTAGTCATTCTGATTCATTCTATTCTGGATTTTTCTGTTGTAGTATACTTTACATCAAAATACTTAAAAACATATCTAATACATATATCACAAGCCTAATTTTATCAGAATTCTTAAATCTCAGTTTAAATATGCATTGGTAAGATTTACATAGACTTCTACAAAAAATCAAAAGCAGATAAATACACCAAATCTTAAAAGAAATACACATGAAAATACAAGTCACTCACTGATTTTTTTTCAATGGCTCCATTCTAAAGTTTTATTCAACTTAGTTTTGTATAAGTTAAAAATCATATGATATATGTGATATTTTTGTGTATGTATGTGTATGTGTGTGTGTGTGTGTGTGTGTGTGTGCGTGTGTGTGTGTGTGTGTGTGTGTGAGAAACTGTGCAATATTTGAGCTTGTTTCATTATGATCAAGATCTTCAGGTAAACATGAGTTTTCTGAGTGCCACAGTATTAAGAAAGAGTACACATTTATCTTGTTCTTGTAAATTAGCATTTTTTCCTTTTATTGATATTTTATTGATGAATGTATGTGATGCATAATATAGTATTAGTTTGGGGGAGTTGGGTATAATCTTGATCATTTTGATCCCCTTTTCCTCTCTAAATCCCTCTTATCCCTTCCTTAGATCATGTTTCCCATCACCGCAAAGTCTACCTACGTTTCCTACCAAAGTCTACCTCTATTTCCAGTCATCTCTCCTTTATTCTGCACTTTAAATTCTTTATATTTTAGGTTTCTCATATAATAGCAGCCATGTGTTATTTAATCTTCTGTATTTAATTTGTTTCACTTAACACTATAGTCTCAAGATCTATCCATTTGTATATAAATGACTCAAATTCTTCTTTACGGCAGAGTAATATGCCATGGTGTATATGTGCCCCATTTTCTTTATCCTTTCATCTGTTGATGGGTAAATATGTGCTGTTTCCATAATTTAACTATTGTGAATTGCACTGTTATAAACATGGGTATGCATGTAATACTATAATATGATGACTATAACATTTTTCGGAAGATATCCAGGAAAGATATAGTTATGTCAGATGGAATTTTATTTTTATTTTTTTAGTAATCTCTACACTTATTTCTGTAGTGATTATACTAGTACACATTCCCACCAACAACGTAAGAATTCCTTATTTCCCACATCTTCAGCAGCATTCGTCATTTTCTGAGTCCTTGATGATAACCATACTTCCTGGGGTCAGAAGGAATTTTAATATTGTTTTTATCTGAATTTTTCTAATAGCCAAAGACACTGAGCATTTCTTCATGTGCTAATTGGCCAAGTGTACTTCTTCTTTTGAGATGTGTCTATTCCTTTCTATTATTTGCTGGATCATTTTTTGGTCTAGTTTTTCCGAGTTAATTATATATTTTAAATATTAGTCCTCTATCAGAAGGGTAGTTGGAAAAACATTTTTTCTATGTTCTGTAGATTGTTCCTTCACTCTATTGTTTCCACTGAGGTGCAGACATGTATTATTTTTGTGTACTGGGGATTGAACTTGGGTCTTTGCGCTTGCAAGGCAGGCCACTGAACCGCTGAGCTAAATCTCTGGCCCCTATTTTCCCATATATTGAAGTTGTATTCAGAAGTCCTTCCCTATGCCTATCAAATATTTTCCCTATTTTACCTTCCAGCAAATTCACTTTTTTTTTTTTTATTATCTAGGTGTTGATCCATTTTGATTACTGGGGATTGAACTTGGGTCTTTGCGCTTGCAAGGCAGGCCACTGAACCGCTGAGCTAAATCTCTGGCCCCTATTTTCCCATATATTGAAGTTGTATTCAGAAGTCCTTCCCTATGCCTATCAAATATTTTCCCTATTTTACCTTCCAGCAAATTCACTTTTTTTTTTTTTATTATCTAGGTGTTGATCCATTTTGATTTTATTTTAGTACAGGGTGAGAAGTATGAGATTATATTCGTTCTTCAGCATATGGACAACCATTCTTCTCAGCATCACATGTTTAATAGGCTATCCTTTCCTTAATATTCATTTTTAGCCCCTTTGTAGAAGATTAGATGGCTAAACATAGTTATAGCCATGTATACAAGTATACAAGGGCTTGCCGCTCAAAAAAAATTAAATCACAAAAAGAAAAAATACACAATACATACATACATACATACACACACACACACACACACACACACATACACCAAAATAATACAAAACTGAGACACACAGGGAGCTTGCTTGAGGATCTCAGCTATTCTCAAAATGATGGTGGGTTGCTGGTGCTCTTTCACTGATAGATAACAACTTCGAGTTCCAGGCTGAGATTTTTCCATGGATTCTACTATTTTCTCACTTTACATATCTTAGTTTTCTACATTATTTTTTTGCAGTTACCTATATCTCAGTTCCACCCAAACTTGGGTTAGCACTTTCAGTAATCTTCTATTGTCAGGCAGGAGGCAGGAATTATGCCCTTGAACAATGTTCTGATTGCTTTTATTTGCCCTTTTTTTCCCGGCTCAAAGCAATATTTGGGCTTGCTGAGGTTCCATCTGACCTAGGATTTTAGTGATTTCTCGAGGCCAGTAGGAGATAGCCTCACCTGCTTGATTTGGATTGTTTTCTCCTTGAGCAGTGATCCTGGGCCTCAGTTTTTCAGCCTCACAGAGGGTCTCTCTCCAGGCCACAAATTCAGTGGCATTTAATGCTCATATAAAGAGAACCCTTTTGTGGGAAACCAGCAGCTTTTGAAATGGTGACCAAAGGCTCCCAGAGCTCAGTGACATTTGGTGGACAGTGGAGAGTACCTACTCTGGCACTGCTCCAGTGTCCTTTCTCCACTCCTTCGTCTCACCAGTCCCAGCCACTCCAAACCCCTGGGATTCTCACTGTCTCACAGATCCCTCAAAGACTCTTCCAGGTCCCTAACCAGGCTGTTCCTTTTGCTCCTCTTTCTCCCTGGTGCTCCCGTGCCCTAACTCAGTCACTGCCTTCAGATTGATTCTCTGACCTGTACTTTCCTTAGAGACTTGATTTGAAGGGGTTCTCTCCCGGGAGCATCTCTCTTGCTAGGCTCCATCTCTCAGTGGGAGGTCAGTTAGCAAAGATGGACACTGAAATTGTTGTCTTTGTTTCCCCTTTCTAGAATACCCTTCAGAAATTTTTGGATTACTGGTATCATGGTCATGAATTTCTACAGATGTTCTTTATCATGCAAGTATCTTACCTATCCATTAATTCTGAAAGATAATTTTAGGGGTACATCAATCTGGGATGGTGGTTGTCTTTTATGGCTTGAAATACTTCACTCCAAGCTCTCTTTGACCTAAGAGTTTGTGTTTAGAAGCTTGCTGTTATTCTTATGGGCTTTCTTTTATAGGTTATATGTTTCTTTTAATATTCTGTTCTTGTGTTGAATTTTGGGAATCTTGACTATTATATGCCATGGCATATATTTTATTCTGATCATGGCTAACTGGAGTTCTGTATGCCTCATTTATCTGTCAAATTCTTTTTTTTTTCCCCAATGCTTGGAAAGTTTTCTGTCATTACTTATATGAACAGGCTTTTGTAATGTTTTTTGTGCTATCGTCTCATTTTTCATTGATTTCTATTAACATTATGTTACTCTTGTTTGCATCATCCAGTACCTGTGGCTTTGATTTTTTTCATGGTTCTTTGCTATTTTAAGAAGTTGTGCATTTGATAATCACAAACCTGTCTTCTAGATCTGCTATTCTATTCTCACATTGGTTGACTCTGCTGCTTATATTTTCAATAAAAGTTTTAATTTCTTGGTATCTGTTTGAATTTGCTTCACAGAATCCAGTACTTTCCTGCTTTAGCATTCATGGTCCTCGTCACTTTTTAAAACTCTTCTATTCTTTTTTTATCTTTATCTACTCTTGATTTACTAATCATGTCCTTCACTATGGTCATTATCTCTTTAGTTATCTGTGAAATTATTTCTGACCTAGTTCCTTTTCTTGAGACTCATATTTTTACTTTGTTACTTCTGCTACTACCAAATCAGAAAGTTCAGGAGGGTGGCTTTTGATTATTCCACCTCAGTACCCCCTGGATTTTCCCTGGGTGAGCTGGAGGTATGGGACAACATTTCGTCTCTCTATGTTCTCATTTTCTATTTTTAAAAATTATTTTCTGCATTGATGCTTGTAAATTGTTTATGATAGGTAACATTGTTGCTATTATCAATACCTCCTTAGAAAATGACTACTTTTAAGTGAAATAGGAAGAAACAGGCTAAAGGTGTAGGAAAAGTGGGAAGGGTAGGGGAAAGGTAATAAATGAAAAGAAAAAAATAGGAGAAAATGAAAAAAATAGAAATAAGTGTTTGTTAATGGGGAGGGGAGGAGGGGGTGAAGGGAGGGCTGGGACAAGGGGAAAAGTGAGAACCAAGACCTGTCATATAAAGGTACAAGATCCCAATAATGAATGTAACTGTACTGTGTACCTAGAATGTACCAATAAACTCAATTAAACATTTTTTTAAAAAAAGAAAATGACTACTTTTCATAGATATCTTCTAGGTGTAGCTGGATTTTGGATTTTGAGTCTGTCCCAAGATCCTGCCTCTTCAATTTATTAGGGACAAGAAGTTGCTGCCTATTTGGCTTGTCACCCAATTCTCTTGTGCTAGACTATGACATTATGACCCCTTGACAATCTTGGTACTGTCATACAGGGAAAATAACTGATCATAACAACTGTATCACTTTGGCTAAAGTAGTACAATCAGTTATAATACTATCAAGTACAGTCTAGAAAATGACAAACTGTGGTAACAGTTAATTTGCCACCTTAAACCATGGGTACAATATTTATAAAAAAAATCTAAAACAAATCAGAAAATTATATACAGCAAATATTACCTCAATAGAGTGATTTTACCTTTAGGGGAGAAAATTTAAAAAGCTTAAGGGGGAAAAAAAGAAATAATAGAAGAATTAGAGATGAGATGCAAAACTGAAGGGCAAAAGATTAACCAAGCTTTGGGAAACTAGTGAAGAAGACAAGTGGAAAGAAAGAAGGAAAAGGCAAGGGGAAGAACTAAATATAACCAAAAAAACTAAAATCAATGTTCACACTCATAAAAAAATACAGTCAAGAAAACAAAAAGAGAAAGAATAAAAACAAAAGCAAGACAGAGAAAAAGGCAGAGATTTCTCTGTTGTTTCAAGCCCATGGTTATTTTCTAGGGTTTATAATTTTGTAGTAGTGTTCAATTCAGGGTGTGCCTCCACTGTCTCTCAGAAACAGAGGAGGAAGACAGACCCCTGATCCATATGGATAATCCCAGAAAGCCTGCAGTAGGATTAGTGCATAGCACCACTTCTATTACTTTCATCTCCACAAAAGTTCAGCCTGATCTTTATCTCTGATTGTGGGGTTGGGGCCCAAGTTGTTCATCCTACAACACTCTGAGTATCTCTTGCTTGCCTGACCCTAGCTCCCTGACCCTGGGTGTCTCCCATGGTTGTGCCTCACCCAGTCACTGGAAGCACTGAGAGGAAGCCAATGCATGGCTACTCTGAGTCCCAGATTCAGGTAGTCCCTCTCTAAAATGGAATCTGGCCCCGCACCCTCTCCAGGAGTCACTTAGACTGGAGTAATTAACCAGCTGTTTTAGTTCAAAGCTTCCACTGCTCCATACCACTAGTGCACTTCTCCACAGATTCCTCTGGAGTCACTTGTTCTGGAGGATTCTGGGTTGCCTATCTTCACTGCATCTGTAGATTCAAGCCTTCTGTCTCATGCCATGATCCAGGAGTCAGGGAGAAAATGTAGTTTGCCACCTCCTTTTTCTGTGTTGATGTCTAACTCTTCACTTTCCCTGTGAGCTCCAAATCTCCTTTCAGCTCCTTCCTGGGTCCCAGAAATCCACTTCCCCCTTTCTTTCTTTTCTCTGCAAGTTGTTATAATGCACTGCCTGGATTCTGGAATCTCAGAAGCTAATCTGCTGCTTACTACTCCACCATTTTCCTGAAAGCCCGCCATTTCTTTTTAGAAAATGAAAATTGGCATGAGATTCAAATGTAGTATGCAAACCATAATTTATCAAAAACTTTGGTTAGGATTAATACATTTTTCAGTATATCATCAATGTCTTATTTTGCTTGAATTAGCAATGTACAAGGCAGTTAAAGGCTGTAATTTTGAAACAGTAGACTGGGATAAGATTTATAACACCTGGAATAAACACTGAAAGTTCTGAACAAATAGATACATTAAAAAACATTATAGTTAAATCAAAATGAAACTGTAAAAAATAAATATCAAAGAATAAAACACGAAAAAGATAACTAAAAACAAAAGAAATAATAAAATGGTAGAAATAAACCCTAATATGTTAATAATTACATTAAAAGTAATGTTTGACCATTTTTAAATATGTTCTTTCATGAATGCTTCATTTGGTTCCAGGAAGCCTCTATCACCTATGTAAGTTGGTATTTGGGCACTTTATACTTTTCTAAAAACATGTTTTGGATTCTGTAATCTAATAAATCCTGTTTCTTTTTGAAAAAAATAAAATACATTTTCTAAATATACCAACAAAAGACAGAGATTAGTAAAGTTGACAATAAAACAGGGTCATATAGGCATACTGAAGGTAAAATAATAGAAAAATATACTTAAAGGAGATTATAAGTACATTATCATATGCCATCACTATATTGTCACCCTACTCTGCAATAACACACCAGAACCTAAAGGAAAAAATTTTGAATGTTTTTACCATAAATAAATGATACAAGTTTGATGAGATAAATATGTTTAACCTTATTTAAGCATTACACAATAAATATATGAAAGGAAACATTACATGATATCCATAACATGTACACTTTTGAAATGAAAACTCATTTTATTATATTTTTTCGCTTTCAGAGCAGGAATAACAGGAAAGAGGTGGAAGAGAAGAGAAGCAAGTTATACAGCAAGGTGAAGAAGAACTTCTTATGAAAGTATATCAGAGTAATTTTGTAAATTTTTCATGAGAATTAAGATGGTAGGCATCCAAAGGAAGGAGGAGAACCAGGTAAGCCATGCAGAGATCCCGTCCTTGCTCTAGCCTGCATCAAGCCAACCTCTGAAGACTGGCTGTCCACACAGGCACCTCTGCAATATCCACACACCATGCTCTCAGCCCTCCCGATTGTGCCAGGTCTTGGATCCACTCTGCAGAGAAACAGGTGGTCATAAAGTTCATTTTTCTGAGCTCCAGAAGATAGGACAGAAGTGAACAACTACAATAAAGGCACATCAGATCTCTATACTTGGTAAGTTGAAGGGGTCACCACCTTTCTTCAGAACTTTGAATATCTTCAGAGAAAGGGCAGAGGGAACCTGCAGCAGAACCTTGCAGAGTTCAACCCTGCCTGAGGTCAGGGAGCTCAATTTGGGCCTTGCAGCCCAAATTCAACCTGAACCTCAGGGGTCAGCCATCAGCTAGCTGAGACTAAATGACTTAGTTCTGCACATGGCTGCATACATTGTCTATTGTGACAGCAGAAATATAGCCTGAAAGAGGCCCTTCAAATTCTTTTTCTTCTTTCTTCTCCTCATTACATTCTGCAAATTTTCTTTTGTCTTTTTTTTCCAACTCAGTCTCATCCTCCTGCATATTATTCTCCAGCAACCTTCCTCTTCCTGTTCCTATCCTAATTTGTATCTCTTCTTTTATTGTTTTTTTCTTCTCTCTTTTCTTTTCTTCTCCATTTTCCTTCACTCAAGGGTCCATAGTTTCAAAGGAAAGTGAGCCCCTACCTACTACTGTCAAGTTGTTATATTCTTGTCCTTATTCTTGCACTCTGTCTTTCTCTCCTGTCTTCAACAGTTTCCTAAAATTGCTGTGGTCATTCTACATCCTCTGGCTTCACTAAAAACATTCTCCAATTCTTCTACCTATCTAATCCTCTCATACTAACTCTGTTAAAGCCCCCATCCTAAAGGGTAAAGATGCTATATTGAAGACTTTATTCAATGTAAACATATGTTGGGCTGCTCCTTTATTTTGATTTAACTCACATGGTTTTAAAGTGATAGATTAATGACTATGACAAATGGTCAATTTGGAAGCTGTGCTTGATCCTATTGTGTTGCTGATTGGGCTAAAGGGTTGTGATTGATTTAATGAGTTGTCCTTTCTGATATTATGAAAATGAGAATGTCTATGAGTCATTAGAGACTCAAAAGCTAAAGTGCAATTATATCAGAGAGATTTAAGTAAAAACCCAGGAGTTAAACCAAGGACAACCTAACAAAAAAAATAAAAAATATAAAAACTTAAGCAAGACACAAAGACAGACTTCCAGTTCACCAACGGAAAATTCTAGAGGAAATGAGGTTGAAAAGTCTGATAATCAACCACCAGAACACCCTGAGCTCAGAGCACAGAAAGTAACAAAACAGATCAATCAGGTTCTATAAAAATTCAAAACAGAAATAATTTCCCAGATAACTACAGAGATGGTGAGAGAAATGAAAGACATGATGAGAGACTTCAGAACAGAAACTGACAAAAAATAGATGAGCTCAATACCATGATAGAAGCCATGAAGGCCCAGGATAAGAAAGAAATGGAAACCAAGAATGACCAACATAGGAAAGAAATGCAATACATGAAACCGATTCAAACAGATATCCAGGATATTAAAAACTCTACTAAACATGTTCACAGCAGAATAAAAGAATGCAAAGATAGAATCTCAGATATAGAAGATAGGATTGCACTCAGTGATCATGAAAAGAGAGGTCTCTTAAAATCAGTAAGGGATCATGAGAAATTGATCCAACAACTCCTAGATGATGCAAAGAAGACTATAAGACTGATAGGAATCCATGAAGTAGCAGGAGAAAACACAAATGACTTAAAAAAACTTTTCACAGAACTAATGAGAGAAAAGTTCCCAAACAGAGGGGAAGAATTTTACATACAGATAAGTGAGGAATACAGAACTACAACTAGCCACAATAAAAAAAAAAAAATCCTACACCTACACATATAATAATCAAGATCCCAGAAACCCAACAGATAAACAAAATAATACAAGCAGTAAGAGAAAAGAAACAAATCACATGCAAAGGAAAGCCCATCAGAATCACAGCAGACTTTTCAATACAAACCCTCAGGTCAAGGAGGGCCTAGAGTGAGGTATTTCAAGTCCTGAAAGAAAACAACCTCCAACCTAGATTGATGTACCCTGCAAAACTCTTATTCAAAATGGATAGGGAAATAAGATACTTCCTTGACAAAGAACACCTGTGAAACTTCAAGAATACTAAACCAGCACTATAAGGAATTCTAAATAATATCCTAGAAAAAGACAATGAAGGTCACAAAACCATGAGTACCAACAGACCAAATCAAATAGGAAAGGCAAGAAACTAAAAGGAGAGAGGAAATAAGTAAAAAGAGTAAAAAAAAAGGACAATAACATGACAATAATAAGTCAGAACATATCAGTTATAACTATTAATGTCAATGGCCTCAATTCAACAATCAAGAGAAACAGACTAGCAGAATGGACTAAGAAGCAAAATCAAATGATATGTTGTATACAAGAAACACACCTAGTGCAAAAAGAAGTCCATACACTGAAAGTGAAAGGATGGAAAACAGTTCTCCATGTGACAGAAGCTGAGAAAAAAGCAGGGGTAGCTATCTTATTCGCAGACAAAGAAAATATCAAACCAAAACTGATTAAGAGAGACAAAGAAGATGACTACATCCCAGTAAAGGAACAATTCAAGAGGAAGAGGTGACAATCATACATATATATGCACCAAATATTAATGCCCCAAACTATATAAAACAAATATTAAGTAATATGAAAAACCAAATAAGCACTAGTACAATTGTAGTGGGGGACCTAAATACCCCACTATCACAAATAGACATATCATCTAGGCCAAAAAATGAAATGCTAGAATTGAAACGAGCTTTTGAAAACATGGACTTAATAGATGTCCATACAAAATCAGAATATACATTCTTTTCAGCTGTACATGGGTCATTCTCCAAGATAGACCACATACTAGCTCATAGAACAGGTTTGAATAAATGCAAAGGAATTGAAGTTATCCCATGTATATCAGATCATAGTACAATCAAGCTGGAGATCAATACCATAAGAAAACATAAGAACTTTAAAAACACATGGAAATTGAACAACACTCTCCTGAACAATCAGTAGGCCACAGAGGAAATTAAAGAAGAAATTAGATAGTTTTTACAAATAAATGATAATGCCAATACAACATACAGGAATCTATGGGACACAAAGCAGTTCTGCATGGAAAATTCATAGCAGTGAATACAAACACTAAGAAAACAGTGAGCTCAAATAAACAACCTAATGATGAATCTTAGACTCCTAGAAAAAGAAGTGCAAGAAAAACCCAAAGCTCATATATGAAAGGAAATTATAAAGATTAGAGCAGAAAACAATGCAATGGAAACTACGAAAATGATACAAAAAAAATCAATGAATTGAGTTGGTTTTTTGAAAGAATAAATAAAATTGATAAACCCTTAGCTAACCTTGTCAAAACAAGGAAACAAAAGGCTCAGATCCATAGAATTAGGAATGAAAAAGATGAAGTCACAACAGATCCAACAGAAATCCAGAGGATCATTAATACCTCCTTTGAGAACCTGTACCTTAATAAAATGGAAAACACAGAAGAAATGGACAGATTTTGAGATACTTATGAATTACCAAAGTAGAACAAAGAAGATAAAACATTTTAAACACCCCAATTACAATCAATGAAACTGAAAAAGGTAATTAATTAAAACTTTACCAACCAAGAAAAGCCCAGGCCCTGATGGATTCACTGCTGAATTTTACAAGACATTTAGAGAAGAACTACTGCCACTACTCTTTAAACTTTTCAATGAAATTGAAAGGGAAGCAATACTTCCAGATTTATTCCCAGAAGCAAGTGTTACTTTCATTCCAAAACCAGGGAAAGACCCAACTAAAAAAGAGAATTACAGGCTAATCTTCTTAATGAACATAGATGCAAAAATCCTTAATAAGATTCTGGAAAACAGAATACAGAGGGTCATCAAGAAGATCATACATCCTGACCAAGTTGGATTTATTCCAGGGATGCAAGGATGGTTCAACATACATAAGTCAATAAATGTAATACACTATATTAACAGAGTCAAGAAGAAAAACCACATGATCCTCTCGATAGATGCAGAAAAGCATTTGACAAAACTCAACACCCATTCATAATAAAAACCCTCCATTGTTGGTGGGAGTGCAGATTGGTGCAACCACTATGGAAATCAATATGGAGATACCTCAAACAGCTTGGACTGGAGGTTCCATTTGACCCAGCCATCCCTCTGCTGGGTATCTTTCCAAGAGAACTAAAAGAATCATATCACAGAGAAGTATGTGCACCCATGTTTATAGCGGCACAGTTTGTAATAGCTAAATCTTGGAAACAGCCCATTTGCCCATCCGTTGGAAACTGGATAAAGAAGATGTGGTTTTTCTACAAAATGGAATATTACTCAGCCATAAAGAATGAGAAAATAGATTCATTCATAGGAAAATGGATACATATTGAAGATATACTCCTAAGTGAAATAAATAAGTCACACATGTGTAAATACCAAATAGTTTCCCTGGTGTGAATAATATGCAACAATGCATAAGATTCTAATAAGATTACTGACATTTAGAAATGGGAAGAAAGGAGCTAAAGGTGTAGGGAAGGTGGGATGGGTAGGGGAAGAGTAAAAAGGGAAAAGAAAAAAATGTGAGAGAATGAAAAGATGAAAATAAAGTGTTTGTAGATGGGGAGGGGAGGAGGGGGTGAAGGGAGGGCAGAGGTAAAGGGAAAAAATGAGAATCAAGACTTGTGATGTAGAGGTACAAGATCCCAACAATGAATGTAACTGTACTGTATCCCTAAAATGTACCAATAAACTCAATTAAAGCAGAAAAAAAACCCTGCAAAATATTGGAACAGATGGTCTATATCTCAACTTAAAAAAGGTTATCTATGAAAAACCAACAGCCAATATCATATTAAATGGCCCAAAACTGAAAATCTTCACATTAAAATCAGGAACAAGACAAGGATACCCACTATCACCACTCCTCTTCAATACAGTTTTGGAAACATTAGCCTCAGCAATTAGATAAGAGAAAGAAACTAAAGCAATAAAGACAATAAAGGAACAAATTAAACTGTCATTATTTGCTGACAAAATGACAGTCTACATTGAAGACCCAAAAAATTCCACCAAAAGACTTCTAGACTTGACACTTTCAGCAGAGTTGCTGGATACAAGGTCAACACTCAAAAATCAGTAGCCTTCTTGTTCACAAATAACAGAGTCACTGAGAGAGAAATTACAGAAACAATTCCTTTCACAATAGCATCCCAAAAAATGAAGTATGTAGGAATCAGTCTAATGGAAGAAGCAAAAGACCTCTATACTGAAAACTATAGCCCTCTGAAAAAGAGATTGAAGACAATATAAGAAAATGGAAAGATCTCCCCTGCTCCTGGGTAAGAAGAATCAACATAGTGAAAATGGCCATACTACCAAAATTCTATACAGATTCAATACAATGCCAATTGAAATTCCAACATTATATTTCACAGAACTAAAAACAAAATCCAAAAAATTCATTTGGAAACATAAGAGACCTAGAATAGCAAAAGCCATCCTAGGCAATGGAGACATGGCAGCAGGTATAACAATTCCCAATTTGAAACTATACTACAAAGCCACTGTGATAAAAGATATCTTTCAAACTAACCAGTACTCCTATACTTATTCAACTCTTGTTTATTTTTTAAAAGAAAGTAAGTAAAACTGCATCATAGGAATTTTAATATAGGATATGTATTCACTACCAAACTCATTGGCAAAAGACAACCGAAATTCCCTCTCAAAAACCACTTAGCAAATAAAACTCTTATCTCCTCTTCTCACAAAGGATACTAAATTTGTGTTCTTTTGAAACAGCTCATCAAGTGAGATTTATAATGGGATTCTCTTGCAGTGTCTAAATATTTGGCTTTAAGCCAAAATGAAACAACTCTTGGGCCTTAGAAACTTAAAAATTAACCTTATGTTGAGAACAGATAACTTTAAAAATATTAAAAGTTGCCTGAAGTGCTTAATATTCTCTTCTCAAAATAAGTCACTTCTTCAAGATACTAGGATTCTGGAGAAACTCTACCTTCGTGTTTCACACACACACACACACACACACACACACAAAAGAGCAGGCTAAGAATCCTTTCCAAGTTAAACTACATGGCATGTCTGAACATCAGGATTCTAATCTTGCAACCCTAAGGGAAAGTTTCTCAAGCTGAAAATACAATGTCTATGTAGTAAAACCAAAAGATATGAAAGAAGAAAAGAGAAGACACTTTGAAGAAAGAGGCTGTGACCTGCCAGTCACACAACAGAAATCACTGACTACTTAGCCAGAAAAGATAGAAAGATGGGTTGTGGCTGTGAGAACATGTAATCTTTTTTAGTTTGAGTGTCCCTAGAAGCAATGATTCACTTGGGAAAATAAAACCTTACTTAATTCCATTGAGAGTAAAACTTCTTTGCAAATGTTATAAAAATATCTGGCATAGACATAGTACTCTGGCTAGTCAACAAGTATTAGTATGGGCTACAAGACAGCAAGTTCATGTATACATACATTGAGCTTTAAATCAGAGGAATGGAGATATCCACACAAATACTAGGGAATATTTGGATTAAAAGAGAATAATCTCAAATTGACTGTAAAAATAGACTTAGAAAGAGATATAGGTCTGTCAAACCTGTGAAAATCTAAACAAACCAGGCATCTGATTAATAAAATTCAGCCTATGGAGTGGGTTCTTCAGGACTGATTTCCTGTACCTAGCCACAGTTCAATCAACTGTGGCCAGTGGTAGGAAAAAGAGGTATAGAGATGAATATAGACAAGAGGAAAGGGTCAACAGGAGTGGATGAAGTGTGGATTGATCAGAAGAGGGGGATGAGACTACTATATGTATTTATCAAGTGTATAAATCCTCTTTGCATGTCCTCCATATTCACCCGTTCTCAAATCCCTTATCTAATAACTATATTTATAATTGTTAAAACACTCTTCCAATAGAAGAATAGCATACTCACAATGACTAAAACACTGTAAGGATTTGTACTGCTTTTAAAAAATTATTTGCACACATGCAATACACTGTGTGGTAAAACACAAAGTAACACGTGCTTCTTACATTGTAATTTCTGCATTTTTGATTCAGCTATTTGGCACATGATCCTCATAAGTCATAGTTACATAAAAAGAAACTTAGGCTCAATCTTTCAGGCCTGAAAGGTTGTTTCATTGGAGTTTATCCCTAAAAATTCCATAATGAATCCAAATGCCTCATCTTTGCATCCTTCATTCTCATGGTTACTGTGCCTTAGACCTGCTGATATATGATATGCATTTCTTATCAGCCTAGAGAAAATGGAAAAACCAACCCTTGATAGAGCTGAAAATCTGTGGATAACTAAACTCAGAATTTTGTGCATTTTCTCTGAAGAAATGGGCTTGGTATTTAAGATCTTCTATTTAATAATTCTGAATATTGAGTAGAGTGTTTTTAAGATGAATATTTATTTTAAATAAACCCAAAACACTACTACCTTCTATGATATACTATAAACAAAGTACCAAAGTATATTTGGCCCACTTTCAAAGAAAAACATAATATTCAACATTTCCTCTATTTGAATATTAAAATTGTGTGCTTTTCTAAGACCTTTTTTAATTTTTTTTTTTTTTATCCAGGGATTGAACTCAGGACCTAGCCCATGCAAGAGGCAGGAAGCAGAACCACTGAGCTAAATCCCCCCCCGCGCTTTTTTATCATCTTTGTTGTGGCTGACAGGAAATCAGAGCCAAGATCAGTGCCCTAATTCTATCACCTTATTTTGCATGCCTGTTCACCTCATTCCCTCTGCTATATTTAGATAATATATTCTCATTCTATCCCTAATTGCTTTATTTTGCATCATGCCTAATCTCATAACCCACTTCAAGTCTTTTCAAAAATAGGCAAGATATACTGTATACCTAAAAAGTACCAATAAACTCAATGAGGAAAAAAATAGGCAGGACGTAAATTGTAAGTAACAAAGATATTTTAAAATTTATAAAAGTTTAGAAACTCCGGTGACCTAAATGTAGCCATATTTAATTAAAAATTTATAAAATAGAGGGCTTTTATATAAAAACCACAAAATGAAAAATGGTAATAGTGTTCACTTACAGTTATATTCTTATCAGTGAAAAGATCATGAGTGAAAGACAAAAACCAGTATAGCATTTTCAAATACTTTTTTCAAAGCTACTATAAAAAAGTCTATACATTTACTTTATAAAACATAAATCACATTAATATTTATTAATTCTCCTCATAAACACATACACATTCTCTTCATTTCTAAAGGCCAATTTTTAACACTGAGTTTAACTAGACACGGTGAGCTTTTTTCTATTTGCAAACAATTTTTGTCACTTTCTTCCTTGATGGTGGAGATCGCTGCACAGTAGACACAGATGGACCTTTGTCAGGAGAGTCATCTTTAAATGTTCATGACGGATCATCTCAGTCAGACTCAGCATCAGCCCCATCTTGATCAAGCTAAGCAGCTGTGCACAACAATGAACCTGGCAGAGTAATTACTGGGCTACCTTCTTCATCTCTCACGTCCTCATCAGAAAGAGGTTCTGTGGCATTTTCAGGTGGTTGTATCCCTATAGCACTTGCTTCCATGCCGGTGTGTCTCTAAAAGGTCAATTAGTCATTTCATGTAAACTTAAGAGTCCAGGGCTTCTGGACACCTTCAGAGTCAGGACCAGAAGCACTCCTTGTACAACACTTTAGGTCAAAAGGGCCAGTGACCCAAGTGCAGCTCAGAAACAGGAAAGCTGGCATAGAGTGAGGGGCTGGGGAGGAAGAAAGGCTCTCCATATTTTAGTCTTGATTTGAAGGGAAATAATTTCAGTATTTCCCCACTCAGTATGATACTCACTGCCAATTTGCTATATGTAGCCTTTATCATATTGAAGTACATTCTTTTGACACCTGATTTATTAAAGGCTTATCGTGAATGGATGTTTAATTTTGTCAAATGCTTTTTCTGTGGCTATTAAGATAGTCATATGGCTTTTGCTCTTCATTCTGTAAATGTTATGTATTACATTTATAGATTTGTAAAACATGTTGGACCATACTTGCACTCATGATGTATCAGGGTCATGATTATGACTTATAAACTTTATGTGATGCTGGATTCAGTTTATTTGCCTTTTATTGGGAATTTTTGCATCTCTGTTCAACAAGGAAATTGATCTGTAATTTTTTTTTTCTGTTATATCCTTGTCTGGTTTTTGTACCAGACCTTGTAGAAGAGTTTGGAAGGATTATTTACCTCTCAAGTCTTTGGACTGTTTTAAGACTTGGTGTCAGTTTATATTTAGCAGTTAAAATTCATCAGTGAAGCTATCTGGTCCTGGGAATTCCCTTTCTTGGAGATGTTTTATTACTGATTCAATATTACGATTCATTATTGGTCTGTGCAAGTTTTCTATGCATTCATGGTTCAATTTTGTTAAGTTGCATGACTCAAATATTTATCCATTTCTTCTAATCTTAAATTTTTGATGTGTAGTTATTATGAATTGGACCTAATGATCCACTGTTATCTTTATACTACAAGTAGTAATGTCAGCTATTTTTAACCTCTGATTTTATGTATTTGTGGTTTCCTCCTTTATTCTTGATTACTCTAGGCTTGTTGATTTTTATCTCTTCAAAGTTCTTCCTTTTTTGTATTTTGATTTATTTTGTTGATTTTTGCTTTGTATTAATTTCGGCTGTATTATTTCCTTCCTTCTACCAATTTTGGTTTTATTTTGTCCTTTCTTCTCTAGTTTTCAAATTACATTATTTTAAAAATATAGATGATTATGGTCAGAAATTCCCCTACTCCTGTTCTTGCTGTATGCTACAGGCTTTGATATATTATTTTTAATTCATTACAATAGTTTTTAATTTCCATTTAATTTCATTCACTTTTGTTAATTCAAGAACATATTTCCATGCATTTGTACAATTTCTAAGGTTCTTCTTGTTGATTTCTACTTTAATTTCATTATTTGCTAAAATGATATATAATATTATGTTTATTTTAAATATTCTGTACCTATCCTTTAGGTCCATTTGTTTTATAGTGTAGTACAACTCTGATATTTCTTTTCTGAATTTTGTGTGGATTGTCTCTTAACTGATGAAAGTGGAGTGTAGAGGTCCCCAACTATTATTGTACTTACACCTTTTCTCCCCTTAGATCTAGCAATATGTTCTGTAAATAACAGTGTTCCATAACTTGGTAAACATATATTTTCAATTGTTATTTCCTCTTGTTGAGTTGATTCCCTTAACCATACAGTAACCTTCTTGGTAACTTTTTACAGCTTTGATTTCAGATCTATTTACCTTACATGAGTATGGCTAGTTTTGTTGGTTTTAGTTTGTATTTGCATAGTTCTGTTTTTCCCTCACTTATAGTCTATGTGTATCTTTGTGAGTGAAGTGGGTCTCCTAGAGGCAGCATGTTGTTGAGCCTTTGTTTGTGTGTTTGTTTAGGGGTTTTGTTGTCATTTTGTCTTTTTAAAATTGTTTCAGCCAGTCTAAATATTTATCTCGATGATTTCTTTACATTCAAGATTATTTTTTATAAGTAGAGAGAGATATTCATCATTCTGTTGTTTTCTGGTTTCTTTGCACATTCTTTATTCCTTTCTTCCTCTGTTGTTGCTCATCTTTACGTTATGGTGATTTTTAAGTATTAATCAAATTTATTTTTCTCTTTCATGTAACTGTTTTACTAGTGAATTTTGTAGTTCTGCATATTTTCATAAGTCGCATTTTTTCAAGGCTGATATGTGGGTAGAGATGCTGAGAAGCTTCCCAAGGATATGAGAGGATGGATAAGGCCAGCCTACTCTGTATATGGCCAGGATCGCCAAGTTCTGGGTACAGCTGCCTGGATGCCTTACGGGATCCCAGGTAGGTGGAGCCTCAAGATGGTTCCATTCAACAGGAGCCTTGGTGGGGGAGGGAATAATGTGGGCTTGGATCTTCTCTAGGGCACTGCAGCAATGCACATTCCCTGTAAGTACCCGAAGCTGGGCTAGCATTGGGGGAAGGGGTACACGCTCCTACAGGAACAAATATTTTAGGTGTCCGTGGCAATACTGCAAAGTGCTCATGGCCTCTTGCTTACCTTTTTCCCCAGTAAGTGAAATCCCTTTTGGATCAGAGGTGATCTTGACTGGAGAGATAGGACATTAAATGCCATATGCCAACTTCATTTCTTTAAAGACTATACTGTACCTCTTTGCTCCATGACATCTCTAACATATTCCACTACACTCAAGGGTTCTGCTACAAATACTCTAAAGAATATCTACTGCTTTTCTTTCTCTCTTTCTCTTTCCTTTCTTTTGTGCAGAGAGAAGCAGTTGCATCCATCATGAACTGCAATTTGTGAAATTACGATGTTAATAACCCAAGTTCCACTACTTGCAGGTATAAAAGCTTGGAAAGACTTTATAATCTCATCTGTAAAAGTAGGTAAAATAATGTTAACTACCTCCTAAAGTGGTAAGGAAGATTGAGTTTGTAAAGGATTAGAACACTTCCTAGAAGTAGCAGGCTCCATATAAGTGCTCCATTTATTATTTTTTATCTTATATCTTATTCATGGTATCAGAACACTTTTTTGATTGCAGATTAGCTATAACAAATTCTGCTATGAAATGGATTTCACTAGAAAAATAGCCTAAATTCTCCTTTGCAATTATGTAAATGAAAAGAGTTCATTAATAGGATTCTAAGTAGTGATTACTTTTATCAAAGGCAAGCAGGATAGTTTATTTCAAATTCACTGTGTGATTTTTAAGGGAGATACTCAAACTCAGAAATGTCAAATTCAGCAGAACTAGTGAATAAGTTCTCTGCCTCATGCAAAATGAACAACGTCATCCAAGTTTATTTGATGAATGTCAGCTGGACTTTCAGTTTCTTTTAAAAGAAAGTAAATCTGCCCACTGAAATGTATTTTTCCTGGTCAAACATTGATGCCACAAGAAGTGGTCATAAAAGTTGAAAGCAATTAAGTCTGAGGTCTCAGGACTGGGGAGTTAGCTCAGTGGTTCTGCTGCCTGCCTTACAAGTGCAAGGACCTGAGTTTGATCCCTGGTACCAATGAAAATAAATAAATAAATAAATAAATAAATAAATAATTTTTTAGAGAGCCTGAGATATCATGTCCCTAATTCTAGAAACCAAACACCAGAAGACAGTGTTTTTAAGGGAATATGATGCAAAAGATATATTTATAGTTTATGCTTCATGGGTCAGTGCCTCTTGCTAACTATTAAAGCTAGGAAGGCAGTAAACGAGTACAACTAACAAAAACAGACCTGCTAGTTCCTTATACAACACTAATTTTCCTATTTTGCTTTTGTAACTGAATTCCAGTTTAAATTTAATTTAATTTAAAAATGTCAACAATGTATTACAAACATTTCACTTTAATTTAAAATGTGCAGAATTATTTTCATTTTTACATAATGCCAAAATCTTTCCATTGAATGTTTACATTGATTGTAATTCTCCATTTTCTTTTCCGCATAATTCATCTAAAATCTCCAGTTTTGGCTTCTTTAAAGGAGGAAATAAAGCATTTAAGAGGCAATGAATGCATATCTTTTCAGTTTGACAATTTTTCCCAGGCTTTCATAATCATCTCTTTACATCGAATTTGTGAACACTTTTTAAATAAAAATTGCCTTCATAATGTATTTCCAAAGTAAGAATTTTATTTTCATAGAAACAACTTTACTTTTCCTGACTTTAGTATTATGAATTCAGATAATATTTAGTTAAATCACATAATCATAATAAAATGTTTGGAATACACAGTTTGGGAAGAATTATAACTAAATCTTGGCAAGCAAAAAAACTTAAATAGGTGAATAAATTTTATGAATCATATTTGAGAATAGCCTTATAGTCATCAGGATACAACACATTTGTTCATCTTTGGGATGTTTAATAGAAATAAAGGAAAATGTATATTTTTTTTTTGTACCAGAGATCAAACTTGGGACCTTGTGCTTGAGAGAGCAGCAGAACCACTGAGCTAAATCCCCAGCCCGAGAATGTACACTTCTTAAAAAAAATTCACTATATTTATATCCTGAGGATTGTTATAAACAGTCCTAAGACTTATTTACAGGTCTTTATCTTTAGGAAGACAAGGAGCTATTGGTCACTCTAATGGACTCTAACAGGTTTTCCTAAGAACTCATATGTTGAATTCCTGTCTCCAATATCTCAAAACGTGACTCAATTTTGAAATATTGTCATTGTAAATGTAATTAGTTAAGGAGGTCATGCTACAGGAGAATGAGTTCATAATTCAACAAAACTGGCATCCTTATCAAAAGGGACATTTTCGGGACATACATACACACATACCAAAACATACGAAGGTAGAAGTAGACACACAGGTAATACATGTACAGGCTAAGGAATACAAAGTATCTCCCATCACACTACCAGAAGATTTTAAAAAAGGATGGGACAGATTCTCCCGCATAGCTCTCAAAAGGAAACAAAGTGGAGAACACTTTGATGTCAGACTTCTAGCCTCCAGAAATGTGATATTATAGTAAAGGTCTGTTGTTTGAGCCTCTTGGTTTGCGATACTTTATTAAGGCATCCCAGGAAACTAACTTAGTCACTCTTGGGATCAATTTATCTATAGGTTACAGAAATGTTAAGCTCAAGTCTGATTTAAACTAGTTTCCATTTGTTTGATATTTTCCAAAACTTCTTACATATTTGTCAGATCTTTTCTTGTCTTGAAAATGATTCTTCAACTTTAGTTTATCTTCAAATATATTCCTAAACATCATATGGTACCTAAAACTGAAACTGGCATGTGGGATAGCTAATGCAAATAGAGTAAAGAATGAGTCATTCTTTTCCCAGACATGATTCTTTCCAGATCAAAGTGACAATTTTTATAGCCACATTAAAGTGTGCATTTCTCCTAACCCATGCCTTCTATATTCTATCCCTTATTGCAATTGGTTGGGTGGGTAAAACTTAAGTGTTTATTCCTGTAAAACTTCATTTTATTGTTCTTCCATATCATTCTGGCATATTGAGTTTGGCTTGGAACCTAATGCATTCATTTAAGTCACCAGTAAGGCTGTTGAAATGTACAGTGGAAGGACAGATGTCTAAACCACATTACTATCGAAAACTTCTCTAAGCCACATTTATGTAGTAAGTAGACATTGGGATATCCTTTGTTGGTTAACTAGCAAGAAACACAGTGACTCTAGCACCAAGCCCTATTCACAAATTCTTTAATAAAACCCAAATATTTCCATCTCTATGCTTCCGCTGACCTGGAAGCCTAGCAATTTTGTCCAAAAAAAAAAAAAAAAAGTGAAAGGAGCTAGTTCAGATCACTTGTTCTTGGAGGAATCAGGCTCAGTCTTAGTGATTCCAGCTAAATAATATAACACATTGTCTTCATTTCTTAAGAAAGTGCTTTCCAAATTTAGCTGGAATCATATCAGAAATCATTATGTAGCTTTTTCTTTTATGAATCTAAATATGCTTCAAATTTTAATATTTTAATATTTCAATATAATCATGATAAAGTGAAATCTTTCATTTTAGAAAGTCACCTTGAACTTGCATAAGGGAAAATAAAGACTGTATTTTTTATTAAAAAAACATTTCTAGCTTATAGTATTAAGTTGTTTCAATCATGTAAACAGAAGCTATCAAATATGATTTTGAAAACATATGACTTACTTCAGAGTTGAACTTGGAATTTGGAACTTCAGGACACTACAACACTTTCTATCTTCTTGCTTTATTTTCATTATAACATTTATCACCTGACATTATGGATATTTGTAATTTACATAGTTTATGTCCATGTTGATAGACCATAAACTACACTAGACTAGGAAATTTGTCTGTTATTTTCATAGATATATGACCAAAAATTAGAATAGTGCATGATTGATAGACTGAATTCATAGAATGAATAGTCTTCTCAATGAATATTTGTTGAGATAATGACAGAAGACACAATGTTAAACACTTCACACGAGTTAAGAGAAGAAGACAGGTAACAGAAGGTAACAGAAAAAATAAAATAATAATTAAAAGAAACCCAACCTTAGTATAACACATTAATTAATATAAAATTAAAATTACACTCAATATTGTAGATAGGTTTGTTTTAGAAATATTAGTCATAGGTATAAAATAACAATTTAAGAACACTAAATGCTTGATAAATCAACAAAAATCTCACTAATAAATAATCCATTTCCCATTTATTATAGGGATTCTTTCTTTAGTTCAAATATTAGAGTAAGACTTGATTAGGGAAAAGCTCAGTCTCTGCTGCCTGCATATCTCACTTTTTACACCTCATCTCCACTCTCATAGCCCCATCCTGCATTCATACTTATTATGGTTTAGGTGTAGGATGTGCCCAAGTCGTTTAAGTGCTCAGAAATGGGGCTTTGGAGGGGGAGATTGGATCAGGAGGGCACTGAACTTAGTGGTGGATCATCTACTGGTGAATTCTGTAGCTCAGTGTGCTGTTGGGAGATGGGGCCAGGTCAGAAGTGGAGGGCTCATACCTGGAAGGGTATTTTCTCCTCCATCCCCAGCTCCACCCTTCTCTCTCTCTGGTACCTGATGGCCAAGATGTGAGCAGCTTTTCTCTGTGACATTCCCTTCGATCCTGCTCTTTCTACATTTGAGCCTGCCAACTATGGACTGAAAATTCTGCAATCTTGAGTCAAAATAAACTTCTCTTTTAAGCTGTAGGTACCAGGTATGAGAGAGTAACTAAGATAATTCTCTTATATGTGTCTTTATCACCAGTTGTAAATAATTATCTTTTATAATCAGAAAAAAAGCAGTTATTTAAATGAGTAGTTTATAAATAAATTTCTGGTTTTGATTTGGTTTGGTTTTCAGTTCCAACTATTTTCTTGGTTTATACTGTTAGCACTTTATTTAATATTCATTAGAAATATATAGTGCCTTTGAATGACACTTAATGACTATTACTTTCCTAATGAAGCTGAGAGTTTCATGATTCATTTAAAAAAGAAAAAAATCTAGCCCTGTTAAACATTTCCATAAACTGTATATACAAGAAATCTTTTGACTCTTCTCAATAAAATGTGCATTGCCTTACTTCAGTGCATAAATTGAGCCAGTCAGACAAATTGATTTCTGATAAGTGGCTGATGGAGACATAATAATAATTAATCAAATTATTTCAGTGTTAAGTAAACAATCATGCAATGTAAAAGGACTTTACAGTTTGCAAAACACTCCCACACAGCTTCGATTCCAACGTGAGTTCCTACAAAAACAGAAGCCATTTTTAGAAGCCAAATTTCTCCAGTTTCCACAGCTTTTTCATTAGCAAAATAGTCCCTGCAATGTTGATCTTTCAAATAGCTCCATCTGCCACTAAGAAATAAGTTCTTCGGTGCAGGAAATCATTCACACTCTTTTAACATACTATATAGGAGAAAAGAAGGATAAGTAGTTTGGAAGAACAGAAATGAGGTACGGAAATTAAAGGCTTAATCAATTCCCGTAAGATCAAAATCTATTGCTTCTGCTTCTACTTCTAATACTTTGTCTACACATCTTGTCTAGGAACTTCCAAAGGATATTGGCTGATCATGGCGATTTGGACCTCTGCTCTCTAGGAGGTCTAAAGGATTCTCAGTGTTCACATACCCCATCTCAGAAGGAATTGTAATAAATGATACTGAATAGTGATTAATTCCAGCAGAATCAGTGAATACACAGGGATAGGAGCAAATGAATGCCCTCGACCTTGTACTTACAAATCGGGTCATAACTGCAGTAAGAAATGCAGTACGAAAGTAGGCCCAATATTTCCTATGTTGCACTAAGGAGAAACCATATGGGAGAATTTATAGCTATTTATTTCCTTCTGACCATTACCTTGATTGATGTTAGTATATTAACAGAGGTAAGCACGTTTTAAAGCAAGGAAAAAAAAGGTTCTGTTATTGGGTATTTTACTTAACCTGGAGAAAAAAGAGGAAAAACTATTAGCATTGAAAAGTGCTGAAGTGAAAATGTATTTATCCATCTATAAAGCTTATTTTAAGATTTTATATTTTAAAACTGCATTGTTGACCAGTCTACATTAACTTTGCCTTTTGGCAACTTATTTAAAGGAGACATTTTAATTGCTGTGATCTATGATAATGTTTACCATTGTTATTCATATTTAACATATTATAGTTATTTTAAAAGTTCTTTATTTTGTCATGCTATTTTCTTTCAGTTTTGAACTGGTCCCTTACTCAAGCATTCAAGAATTTACCATTCTTTTTCTGAACTTATTAAATAAAATAACAAAAATAAAATAATGAGCTTAAAGTACGATAAGGAAATAAACAGTGAAAAGAGTTGAACTGATCCCAAGTGAAATAAAACTGAAAATTTTAATTTTTCAGTCTAACAACAACATAAATATGACTGCCTGCTTTGCTTTGCTCATTTTTAAGATTCCAAAATACTCTGGAGAGGGCCAGGGATTTAGCTCAGTGATCCCGCTGCCTGCCTTGCAAATACAAGGTTCCGAGTCCGATCCCCAGTACCAGAGACAAAATTCTCTTGAGAAAATTCAGTCCAAATTTTATTACAAAAGTAAAGTTAATAAAACTAATTAGTAAAAGACTTAACAAAGAGGATAATATCATTTCTTGTTTCTATTCTTAGAAAGAGGAAAGGCTCATGTTTCATTTCAATTTTACTTTGCTTCCAACTAGTATTTATTTCACTGGTTGGAAATTATGTAGATTTCACGGATACGCTATTATGAATGAGACTTGATGGACATTCAAGTCATCATGTTAGAAGGGTCAATGAGGAATTCAGTTATCTCTTTGCTCCCAGCTAGCATTTATTTTTCAGATTTCCTTAAAAGTTACGCTCAAATGTTTCCAGAAATAAATAGTTCACCCTTAGCAACAAAATCGCTTACAACCAGAGGTGCCCTGGGAAAGATCATAGGCTGCACAGTGGAAGGGGCGTAAGTAACTGAGAGGAAAATACTCAAAGAGGAAAGAAAAGTGCAAGCACCAGGAGCAAGTAGAAGATTTAAAGGAGAGAGGCCAAAGAAGAGAGAGGTAAAAGGGGAGAGAACACAAAGAAAGGCATGTTCGTCTTGTTAAGAAATTTAATTTATCCTGTATCCCATCTCTTTTCCAAAAGAATTAATAAAGTTAGAATAGTTAGTGTTCTTAAATGCTCAACATAATTTTAGGAGGAAAAACTATCAAGATCATTGCTGACATTTCAACCAAAAGTACATTTCGGTTTCATTTGTATCTAATTTGTTTGGAATTCACTGTAAGGCACACTTAATAAAATATCTGCTTGCTTGAGAATCCAACTGTATATGAGTGAGGAAGGCACCTTATCGCATCATGTTCTTGATACACCAAGGTCGAATGTTTTGTTAAAGTGATTTTCATAAATTAGATACAAGGTAACAACAATATTACATGATACAAATTACCCACAAACCCTGTAATACAGGAAATAAGTACATTTTTAGTATATTTTGAGACGTATCTCTTACAGAAATATGACAGTGAAACTGCATTCAATAAAGAAAACATCCTACTAGCTTACTTTACTTTCACTGGATAAACTTGCCTTTACAGCAAAGAAGAAATGAAAAATCCTTTTGCTTAAAGTATCACCTGCAGTCATTTGACCTTGCAAAATCCCTTCCTGGATGAAATGTATTCATTCTGCTTTTCACTGTAGTACACTGAGTTAGGATTAAGAGTTCTACAGAAACTTCAATGACACAATATAGCATGATTCCTTATCCTGGTAGCAGTCATACAATGACATGGAGCAGTGCTATTTGTATGATCTTGTAAACCTAATCTTTAATTTTGGTGAAATAATACCTTTGTGTTCAGTGTGTTTAGTGCATAAAAACCTGCTATCCTCACCTTTCAATAACTATGATTCCATTCCATTTTATTTATACCAAGTGCATGTGATATTAGATGAATCCTGTCTGACCATACATAAGCATGAAGACCATCTACAGTGCCTGTCATGACGGAAAGACTAGACAGCTGATAGGAAGACATTCAGATATGTTTCTGAAGACATAGCGGGATGGTAGCCAATGCATAAAAGCCCTCTGCCTGTCTTTTCCTCTGCTGTAATATATCAAATTGAAGGAACTAGCAAGTTCTTCTACATGCCAACCAACAACTTGAGGAAGAGGCGTTGCTACTGACAACTGGCAACTTTGGGGTCCTGAGTAGCAGACATCATCTTTCCAGACCAGCTCTCACTATATCATATCAGTGAAGCATATTAATCTGGTCATTATTGTTTGGCAAAGCCGCAATTACCCTTTAATCTCCCCAATACCTCTGTCAGAATCATTTATGTAGCAGTATTGTTTAGTAAGAAACAATAGCTAAACTTTCTACCTAAGGGGAAAAATAGTATATCTGATACATAAAAAGCTGACATCCTTTCAGGTAGTGGTTTGCAGAATTTGGACAACTACTAAATATGTAATTCACATGTAATTTTACTGCTTCCAACATTAAAAAACTTGAGAACCATCCATTTTAGCCCTAGAGACTCACTTAAGTTTCTGTTATAAATATTTAATAACAGAAAACTTTTTACCCCATTTTCATAAAGAAAAGAATGAATATCCATAGGTGGGAAGAATATAATCTCAGAATTAAACACAGGCTTTTAAATTAAATAACTTTAAAGTCATTAAAAACTCACTGCATTATCCTTACACCATATTCTCAGTACATCACACACTGGTAAAAGAAAATAACTGTCATCCCTCATGGATTACAATTTGGAAAATACTGCTTGAGGGTGGCTTCATAAAAAAAAAAAAACAGAAAAGCCCTTTAACATTTGGTGGAAATTAAGGCTTATAATTTCTGTCGTATGTGGTTATATATCCCTGAAAGAGTGACTTATTTGCTGCTGCCAAAACCAGTGACAGATTTTGACACAAGCTGTGAAAGAGGCATATGTGTGACTAATAGCCTGGCACACACAGTTACTTGGTGGCTGAGTGCCAATGCATTATCTGGATGGTTGACTTCAGACACAGATGTTTCTCCTTTAGCAGTTCCTGAATGGGACCCCCCAAAAAACAGTAATTCCTATGGATCCCATCTTCTTATCAGTCTCGATCTCCTCCGCACCCTACCCCACTGCCAAGTGCTTCTCATTTCAATCCACTAGAAAAGCTCCTCACCTGAGGAATAGAAAAAAGAAAAGTTATGTGCAGTGAGAGGTGGAATGTTTGCGGCCTGATGAACTATGACACAGGAGTGAGATGTAATATGGCTTGGATTTCAGCCACTTAAGCACAAAGGTAACTTGGAACCCAAGACATTATTCTCTCCAAATCAAGAGAGTCCTCCTTTACCCGGAAACTACTATCCTTTCTGATTCACTTAGCCATCTTCCCTTTGAAGATTTTTCATGCCTCTTCCCCATCTTACCCTATACAAAGAGTGAATTAGTTAAAAGTAAAAGAAGGCAAGGTTACACATGTAATTAGGTCTCACAATACATGTTGTGAAATCCTGAGTGCATTCTAGAATGGGTTACAACTTTAGCACCATGCTTACTACAAAATAACTCAATAGCCACGGCAGTTAGGATTCAGGGTCAGTGTGCTCATGAACACGCCAGTTGGAAAAAAGAACACATTCACGGCTGGCATTAATGTAAGAATTTTCTCCTGTGGGCCCTCCTCATAAAGAGAAAAGTGTGTAATGTAACGAAGATTCATTAACAACAGCCTCATAGTAAACACAGTGAATATTAAAGATGTGTTCCTTCCAATATCACTGAGGATAAGCTTATAGCAAAATGCCACTTCACAAGTTTTGGCAAGCTCTGGTCCAGGAGGACCAGTGTTCCAGAAATTTTGCTTGTCCAACTTAGATGGAGTAGACAGATATGAGCAGCTAGGTGGATGGACAGAATGCACCAGACTGTACATCTTTAGACATCCTTCATAAATATTGTTTCTCCCAGTTGAGCTTCTGATAAGTGTTGAATGGCACTGAGTTGAAGATTATATTCCTTGACAGGTACCTGGAATACAGCATTCTGTTTTTCCAGTTAAGTGAAAAGCCATATCTTTTAACAGCTCCTCAACCCAGAGACCGATTGACATTTTCTTATGAAGGCTGACAAGTCTGACAAGAACAAATGCTTGAAGAGAAAGCTGCTCCATCTGCGCATGGAGATAAACAAGGGAGCACCTAGGGGTAGGGCCAATATTCTTTTCAAAAACCAATTACTCTTCTGCTCACAAATAAAAGGATGATCAAAGTGCCAAATACCAGTGCCATATGATAGAAGCACAATAATTTTAAGCTAAATGAATTTTAACAAAATACATACCCACTTGCGGGAACCAAGTTTTGTTCCACCCTGCTTCTGTCATCTGCCTCCAAGAACATCTCATTTCAATCTGTTCCAAAGGGAAGTGGGTGCTTCTCAAACCAAAAATCTTTTGTGCCCATTCTTCTAATGAATGAGGCAATCATTGTGGTAAGGAAATGAAAAAATCAGAAAAATGACTGTTTTTTTCCCCTCTTCCACAAGCTTGCTTGTAAAAGAATGGCAAACAGACACAAGGTTGAACATTATTCCTGTGAGAGAAATTGCAGCAATCCCTTTCTTTCTTCCTTCTGACTCTTTCTTCTTTCTCTTTGTCCCTTACATCTAAGGTGAAAGGAATTGATACAGCACTGGCTGGAACTTCTGTCTGCATAAAAATTCTGGGATAGGCAAATTCTTCTCTCCTTACAATGAAAGTGTTTTTTCTCATTTCAAGGCTGCTGATATGACCAAAAATATGTTATCCATTAGTTCAACATGATTCATCAAAATTCCATCTAGCAATTTGGAACAAAACTCTTCATCAGGCAGCCCTCTACATACATATTACTGACAGACACTTGAAAGACAATCAAACATGATATATTGTAGAGAGATATACATGGAAACATATAATGTTCTGCAACACTAGTGAATAGTGGAATAACAGTGTTTGGACTTGTTATTCCTGGGGAAAATGTAAACTTGTGATTAATATCAAGAAATAACTATTTCAAATTGATAACGTAATAAACAGAATTATCTGTACTTTGAGGAGATTAAAGGGCTATCCTTAATGAGGGGATATCTCATTTTCAACAATAGATAGAACATCCAAACATAAACAAAGTCTGCAATCTAGAATATATAAAGAACTTTAAAAAGTCAGAACACCCCCAAATTTAAAGACCCAGTCCAAAAATGGTTTTCTGAAATGAACATTGCTCAGATGAAGTAGAAGCAGTAAATGAACATATGAAAAAATGTTCAATATCACTGGTTATTTGAGAGATGCAGATGCAAACAACACTGAGATCCCACCTCGCCCCACACAGAATAGCTGTTATGAAGAAATCAACCAATAATAAATGGTGGCAGGGCTGTGGGGAAAAAGGAACCCTTCCCCTTTTGTTGGTGGAAGTGCAGACTGACTGGTGTAACGACTGTGAAAATCAGTGTTAACATTCCTCAAAAAACTAGGTTTAGAAGTCTCGTTTGACCCAGCTATTCTCCTGCTGGGCATCTTTGCAAAGAATTAAAAGCATCATACCACAGTGATATATGCTCATCATGTTTATAGCAGTACAGTTTGTAATAGCTAAATCTGGAAACAACCCAAATGCTCAAGAACTGGTGAATGAATAAAGAAGATATGTTTTTTTAAAAAAAATAAAATGGAGTAGTACCCATAAAGAATGATGAACTGGAGATATTTATAGCTGAATGGATGCATATTGAGGCCACACTCTTAAGTGAAATAAATAGGACACACACCACATTCTCTTTCTAGTGTAAGAAACTGAAAGTGTAAATGAGTACCAAAATTTATAAGAGATAATGTGAAATAAGAAAAAAAAAAGGTTCAAAGGGGAAGTAGGGGTGGGGAAAGGGAAGAAAAAATATGAGGAAAGTAGGAAAACACGGAAACAAACATGCAAATAGGGAGGGTTGGAGGGATGGAAAGGGAGGAAAGAGATTGGGAAAAAAACAAAAACAAAAATGTACCATGCACAGGTACAAATCCCCAATGACGAATGGGATCATAATGCATACCTAAAATGTACCAATAAAGTTAATTTTTAAATGAGTTAATTAATTAAAAATCAATAAGGAAACAATGAACTTGAACAACACAGTACCAAATGAAACTCAAAAACATACATGTCAATAATAAATCAGTACATATCAGTTATAACCATCAATGTCAATGGCCTCAACTCACCAATCAAGAGAAATAGACTGGCAAAATGGAATAAGAAGCAAAATCCAACAATATGTTGTATACAAGAAACAGTAAGTTTCTAGTGCAATAAGAAGCCCATAGACTGAAAGTGAAAAGATAGAAAACAATTCTCCATGTGACAGGAGCCCAGAAAAAAAGAGGAGTAGCAATCTTTTTTGCAGTCAAAGCAAATTTCAAACCAAAACTGAGTCTAGTATTATTGATGTAGGACAGTACTGTATCATACCTCTGTAAATGTAAAATATCTTGCACCTGCTTTATGATACATAGTAGTGACCGTGCTTTATCAGAGCTACATTTAATGATATTACTCTAGAATGTTCTCTTTCCAGGTGATGATTAAGATGCTAATAAAAAAAATGGTGCCAGTTACCACAACAGCAACAGAACTTTGTTGTTTTCTGGATATTATTCTTTTCTTTCTTTTGTTTTGTTTTGTTTCAATGGAATGTGCTGAATGTCTATAATTTTGCTCAGATGACTGCAGAACCTGGAAAAGCTGTTGCTGCCATCGATGCATAACGTACTGCTATTATTAGTCTTTTTATATAAATATAAATGTAGATATATATATATATATTGAATTTTGGGAAACTTTAATGGTGCTGTCAACTTTGGAAAAAGTCATCCCAATTTACTGTGTTGAGTTGGCATTGTATAGAAATGGACAGCCATATTGGTCTGGAAATGTTAATTTTTTTAATTTTTAATTTTTATTTTTTTTCAATGTGTACAGGGGTAACACATCGTACTAAACATGTAAGGTCATATCTATGTGGGTTTGATTACAGAAACTAATAAAGTATTCTCTAAACAATGAAAAAAAACATACAAAACATTTCACTCAATAACAGCATAACAAACATTCTCAAGCACAATATCCTCCAGAATAGATAACAGATTAGGCCACCAAAAAGTCTTAATGAACATAAGAGATTGAAATCACATTAAGTATTTGTTCAGATCACAAGTAAAATGTATTGTAAGAACAGTATTGTGGTGGATTTCAAAGGAAGGCCTGGGAGCTCTGTAAAGGAGCCCTGACAGCAATGCCTGAAGCTGTGGGGATGAAGCCAAAAGTGCAGCGGAGGGCTGGGCAGTTAGCTCAGTGGTGCTGCTGCCTGCTTTGCCAGACCAAAGCACTGAGTTCGATACCCAGTACTAAAAAATCAAGTGTAGTGGAGACCCCAAGAAGTTAGAGATTCCAGAAAGATGGAATCTCTGCTGAAAAAAGCTGCATGCCATAAACAGAGCCAGCTCAGAAAAGGAGCCATATGTGCTGCAACCAGCAAGGCCATAAAAATGGGGCCACACCAGCCCTCTGGAACTTACATTTTACCAGTAACATAATATCAGATATACAGCTATAGAACTGTTTGTCCTACTGGAGTTTAGTCTTGTTTTTGTTTGTTTTTTTTGTTTTGTTTTGTTTTTTGAGACAGGGTCTCTATGAGGTTGAGACTGATCTGGAACTCACTATGTAGCCCAGGCTGGTTTCGAACTCACAGTAATCCTCCTGCTCCAGCCACCCGAGTGCTGGGATTACAGGTGTGCGCCTGTAATGCCCGGCTCTGGATTTTAGTCCTGTTTTGGTTGAGTTCTTTTCTATCCCCTTATTCCTCCCTTTTGGAATAGGAATGTTTTTGTGTCTTATACCTTGGGATTACAGAATTCGTTTTTGAGGTTTTACAAAAGTTCACAATTAGTTTGCATTGAGTCTCAGAAGAGGCTTTGGCTTGGACTTTTGAAAAATGCTAGACTCTGGTGAAGGAACCATTGTATTTTGATTGTATAAGGGATAGCTGCGTTATGAACTTGCTATTTTCTTTAAGAAGATTAAGGGCAGTTTAAGGAGAGGTGTTTGGGTATCATACTGACATGGGTAGGATGTGGTAGCGAGGGTACACTCTGCACTCGATCACCTTTGGGATCTGCTTGGAGGACTGTTGAAATATACATTCGTATGAGTCCAGAAGGGTTGCGGAGATGTGGCTCTAAGGTCTGCATGTGTTCCCTGGCCTCTGCCTCTCTGGTGCTGTCCTTTGCTCTGCTTCCTGACAGCAATGAAATAAGCAGCTTTGCCCCAACATGCATTTCCACATGATGTTCCTGCCAACCGTTTTATTGAACCCGTCAAAAAAATGAGCTAAATTAAACCTCTCCTCCTTAAATTCTGGGTGTCAGAATTGCTGACAGCAATTGGGATCAGCAATAGGAAAGCTAACTGATATAGGTACATAAAGTTTGGAGCTGTTTAACTTAATTAAGAAATAATTTTACTTCCCTCTTCTAATTTCACATGTCAGCATATCAGTCAATCCAGAGTTTTGTAGGTTTTGTGCATTGCTGAGGTTGTTTGTCATTATTGTTTTATTTTGATGCATAATCTTTAAAGATTAGGAAGTGAAATTCCATATTTTGTATCCACAACATGGAAAGAATTAATTCATCCTTACTGACAATCTATAAATGAAAAGGAAATCAAAATTTTCCATTGTCATCACTGGAAGCAGCTTACAAAGTCCTTCCTGCTCTCCAACTTGCACTAACTCTCCAACTCTCCAATTCTCTATAATTTTTTAAGGTTTCACTGGGAACACAGAGTTACTTTATTCTATTGGTACCTGTTAATTAAACTAGGATTTTTTTTTTATTTTTTTGGTATCAAGGTTCGAACTAAGGGCCTCAAGCTTGGCATGTTAATTAAATTATGTAAGGAATAGCTCTTTTCATTGACAAGTAATATCATGGACCATGGGATGGGCTGAAGACGCAGCAAAGTCAAGCCTTCATTTTACAAAGTACCTGAAATCACTCTCTGTGCTACACTTTTGTTTGTTTCTTTACCATACAAGACACATTTTGGAATACATATAAGAACTAGTAACTTTACAGGGAAAACATTACATCTGATTATTTGAAGTCTTCATAATAACGTTCAGTTCAGAACTTGGTAGAATTTCCCTCCTAGGAAAGACCTCTGTGCACTGTCTGTGGAATCATATTTACATTCCACAAAGAAGGAGAATTGCGCATGTCTGTGTTCTACATGTGTCTTATTTGGTTAGAAAACCAAAATGGCTTCTCATGGGGCATCCCCACTCAGTCAAAAGCGGTAAGGAAATTGCATTATAGTGCGTACCCGCTACTACCTGAAATGCTCATTCCATGTCCCACAACAAACACAACAGAAGGAACCTTGCTCACTACGGAAGTCTTCCTAACCATTATTAAGTTATTTACTATAACTAGAGCATTCATAAAATTTAAATACTTCCAAATCACAGCAAAGTGTATCCTAGGATGAAATTCTGAAGAAAAATCTCATTAAAGAATAAATGTAATAAGGGAAAAGAAAAAAATATGAGAAAATGGAAACAAAGTATTTGTAAATAGGGAAGGGAGGAGGGGGTAAAAGGAGGTCAGGGGTAAGGGGAAAAAATGAGAACCAAGACCGGTCATGTAAAGGTACAAGATCCCAATGATGAATGTACATGTACTGTATACCTAAAATGTAACAATAAACTCAATGAGAGAAAAAAAGAATAAATGGAATTAAGTTTGAGCAATGTTTGCCTCATGAACTATAAATATAAATGGCCAAAATAGTACTAGTCAGAATATTTACTTTGGCCACAATTTATATTGTGTACAAAAACACTGTATGACAAAAGATTTTCTCTTACCAGTACTAAAAATGATCTAAAATATTATGTCAGTTGAATATTAGTACACCCCTGTGATCTAATCAGAAGGAGTACAAGTTAGAGCCCAGAATTAGGAACTCAGACTTTGTCTCAAAATGCAATAAAAAATAAAAATAACAGTCACAGGATATTTCTAAAAGGAAGACCTGATGTCTGGGATATAGCTTTATATGAAAGCCTTGGGTTCAGTCATAGATAATGCCAAAACACACAGAAACACAGACACACACACACACACACACACACACACACACACACCTGACTAGAGGTCAGATTTCTAGAGAGACGTACAATATTTTTATAAAACTTTCTCCCCACAACCCCGCCAACATTTGTTCTTGTGTGATTTCTTGATAGCAGCCATTCTTTGTGGGGTGAGGTGGAATCTCAGTGTTGTTTTCATCTGCATCTCTCGAATGACCAGTGATGTGGAACATTTTTTCATATATTTTCTTGCTGCTTTTACTTCTTTGTCTGAGAAATGTCTGTTCATTTCGGATGCCCATTTTTGAATCGGGTCTTTATATTTGGGGGGACTGATTGTTTTGAGTTCTTTATATATCCTTGATAATAGTCCTTTGTCTGAGGTACAGCTGGTAAAAATTTTTTCCCACATTGTAGATTGTCTCTTAGTTCTGCTAATGGTTTCTTTTGAAGTACAGAAGCTTTTTAGTAAGATGAGATCCCAGTTGTTGATTCTATCTGCTAGTTTCCGTGCTACTGAGGATTTGTTCATAAAGCTTATCTAAGTTTATCAATTTGAATTCTCCTGATACTAAGAATTTGCTTTCTTTTAAAAGTGCGCTATATGTAAACACAGACTCATTTAAAGAATTAATAAATACAGCTCAGTTACAAGGGTTACTGCTGCTGATAAACGTAGGAAAGACTACCGCCAAGGGGACTTTTGTTTGATCGCTATCACTTGAATATTTTTCATTAAATGTATTCTTGTTTTATTTGTATGTTGAAAGTAAATAAACTCAATGGGGAAACAATAGTATGAGCATATACTGAGAAACACAGGAAGGAAAGAAAGAGGGAAGAAGCGTGAACATGTAGTTAGTCAATGATCTACAATGAAAGAAGCAGAATTCATAAACAGAATTAAATCCTGATGTAACCGTGTTTTTTGATGAAAATTCTAGCACCATTTTATATTTATCTCTATTGATAAATAGAATATAAAAGACAGGCTTCTCTCAATATGGTTACTTTTCTCAAATAATCTCTCTGGACAGGTTTTCATCTTCCTTTTATTTTCTCGCCCAAGTTCCTTAATTACCTCCCTGATTTAATATTTCTCCTAATCCAAAGATCTTTTCTTTCAATCTCATTCTTCATTATCCCTAATGAGCAAACACTCCTCAGCCATCTGGATCATCCTTCACTGTTTATCTCACACTAGCAGTTTCTATGTCTCTCCGCATTAACGACCATAAAAGAAATGGGCCCTCAGGACAAAGTGCCCAGTATAACTTGTGCGCTGTGCTGTAGGGATGAAGAAGTAGCCCCCAAAAACCAGTTCGTTAGATAAGACTCCAGGTTTCAGGGGTCTGTTTAATTTGGACACCTTTTATCTCTCAGAATGCTAATTAATAGGCTTACAATTGCCTTTTAACTGAGGCCTACATTCAATGTGCCTTTGGGAGTTAGGACTAGTATCCTCTGGTTTAAAGAACAAATGATCTTCTTCTTAATTTAATTACAGTTATATGCTGTCTGCAAATTTTATTTCTGAAATATTCACTGGTCAGATTCAGATGTACTAAGGATGGTTTTGCTTATTTAAAATGCATTTTGAATTTTATTTTAACTCACCAAAAAGTATATCATAAAGAAGTAAGAATAAAAAACTGAGGGGGGGGATGTTCCTCAGAGATAGATTGAAAAGTTCTACAGATTTACTAAGGACACCAAAATGTCATAATATTCATGTCATCTTCTCCTGACATCATATAGCTCCATACAATTTAAATGAAATACTCCAGTAATAAAATGTCTAACATATCCTCAGTGCTTAACAAATGCCAGGTAGAGAGCCACAGATTCCATTCAGGCAATTGCAACCACAATATTTCCAAACAGATTTTAGGTGAACTCGGCAGGGGGAAGGGGCTGAGCTCTCTAACTGGCCACAGTAGAAAACATTAGATTAGAAGAAAATGTAAATATATGATTTGGCTTTCCCATCATCATCCTCCTAGTCTGTATATGTCCACAACCATATAGTCCTTTCTCTTTAACAGGGAAAAGTTATATTGAGCATCTAAAATGCCCTCAAAGAGAAATAAAAGAGCATCACGTTGTTTTCCTGTTGGTACATGCTTCTCCCCTATCAACTTTATTATAATTTTGTACTTCTTTAAAACCTGTATGAAGTTATTTTGTCACCAAATAAGGGCACAGGTGAATTAAATATTGTTTGTGATTTCTTTATACATTGCTATCTAATAATAGTTATAGACAATTAGTACTCCTCTCTTTGCAGTTATTATATTTTAATTTTTGAGGCGTGCATTTCTCTGCAGAATTACATAAAATAGAATTAATAGTATAATAATAAGAGAAATCAAATTTAGTAGAGGCTAATAATGAATCAAGACACAGAACACTGGAATTAATCTCCAATCATGCTTCATCTCCTTCCTAACCACTGAAACCCTCTTCAAAAACATTAATATTTGGTTGCAGCTTTTGTTTAGCAGCTTAAATTTTTCTTCTTCCTGCATGTTGTAAATCTACACAGGAACTTTCCTTCAGAAAACATTTTCAGTAGAATTGCATGGACGTTAAATTTCAAATATGCTAACATGAGTCTCTACCCTTCTGTTGACATAGTTTCTAACAAATGAAAGATTCCACAGTGGAAAAGAAAACTGTTTTCAAGGCTATTACAAACAAAACCATCAATGTCAGTTATGGTCCAAGAAATCCAATTTAGGATTTGTCTGAGAGGAGCATATCTTCCCTTCCTCAGAAAAAGGCAGGCCGTATGGTGTAATTCGTGATGCAAGGCAATGGCTGAAGTAGGAATGCATATAAATAATGCACCTTCATGATGCCATACATAGAAGGAAAATCTCTTAATTGAAAAGGCCATAAGGTTATACCAAGACTGTTAAGCAGGTCTATTTTTAGTGGGGCAACTCTTCATCTGCCCACACTAGGAAATTACAGCCTTGACATTAATTATGACTGTGGAAGTGTTACCTGAAAAATTAATTTTTTATGCTGTGAAAGCAATTAGGTAGATAAACCAGGGAGAAAGTGCCACTGATATAGACAACTAGTTCCTCTGGAGTCCAATGAGACCATCTGTGCCTTTTCCTGAGCTTTTTCCTTTGGTTACATTTGAGCTGCTACATCCACTCACAGCAAATGTTCTTATTTCAAAAAAGAACACCAGGGAAGAACAAAGTAGAATATTTTTTCCTTGTGACTGTCCTTATTAGTATGTATGCTCAAATGCATGCAACTAATGAGGCAGTGTCATTATACAGAGCAGCTGTATTGAGTATTCTGAAAGTTTCAGTACATTGAAAGGATAAAGAAGAAAAGCTTTTAGTTAAACATAAGTAGTCATACAGTAATAATGAAGACAGTCAAGCAATATGTTGACTCCACTAATAACTACTGCATGTGGTGGAAAGGGTAGAATTTTAACACATAAGTGATTACAAGCTTCATTTCAAACACAGAACACAGTAATGTAAAAAACTTTTTTTACATTAGAATGTGTGATTCTAACATATTTTAACTTCCCCCATTTTATTTTGAGACAGGACAATATACACATTAAGTTCTAATATTCTACTAATGTAATACTCAATTTGCTTACTTAATCTTGAGGTTAAAATAAATGCTATCAGAATTTTGCACATTTAAGTGAAAACCTGAAGAAAATAGTAAACTTCAGAGAAAATATAATCTTTATCCTTAGAGTATGATACTAGTAAAATTAAACTCATAGTTAAATCATGCCATGAGCGTTCTAAAATGAAACAGAAATAACAACTGTCTAATTAGAAATGAGAAAGAAAAAATATTTAAATCCTTCTTGGTATTGCTGCTTAATGTATTTCATTATTAGCTGACTTTTTGCAATTACAGTAATCCTACAATCCCTTCTGATCTGTGCAAACATAGCCTATCCAGTATGATATTAGATACATCTGATAAAATCCCAACACCAAAACTCCAAACCTGTAAATCTGGGAATAAAAAGGACGCTTTATACTCCAAATACCTGAAATTTTATAGAATTTTTCCCTATAATCACAGAGCATTTTGGAAGCCTCTTTCAATTGGACTCTTCCTGATACTAGCAGAGTGAGTTGAATATTTCTCGGGAGAGTGGGAATAGACAGACTGATGATATGTGAGTGATGTATCTTATATGTATGATATACATCCTATATTATATATGCCTTATATCACGTATACTGTATATCATATATATATATATGTGTATATATATACATATACATGTATCTTCATCTATGGTCTGAATATTTAAGGACAAAATAACTCATTTCCCCTATGCCATAGATTGCCCTACCTCTGATCCTCTAAACAACTTGCTAGTCTTCAGGGGTTTTTGAATAATTTTTCCCATTAATTTTATTGGTACATTTTAGGTATACAGTACAATGACATCCGTCGTTGGAGATTTGTACCTTTATGTAATCTATCTTGATTCTTAGTTTCCCCCATTCCCATGCCTTTCATTCAACCCTTGCACCACTCCCTATTTACAAAGACCTTGTTTCCATGTTTTAATGTTCTGTTAATTCCATTCCTTTCTTTCCTTTCCCCTACCCCTCCTATTTGCCCTTTGCCCCAATTCTTCCTATTTCACATGATATATTGTACATTTGGATCCTTATTTACATTTTCAGCTTATCACACCAGAAAATTATGCAATATTTACATATGTGTCCTATTTCACTTGAGTATCACCTCAGTGTGCATCCATTAGCTATAAATGTTTCTAATTTCTCATTCGTTATTGCTGAGTAGTACTTCATTTTATAAAAACCCCACTTTTTATCTCCAATTGAACAATTTGGCTGTTTGCAAGTTTTAGCTATTACAAACTGTGCCGCTATGAACATGGGTGCACATACATGGCTGTGGTATGATTCTTTTAATTCTTCTGAGAAGATAGCCAGCAGGGGGAATAGCTGGGTCAAAAGGGACCTCTAGTCCTAGGCCTTTGAGGTATCTCCATACTGATTTCCACAGTGGTTGTACCACTCTATACACCCATCAACAGTGGAGAAGGGTTCCTTTTTCCCCATTGCACCGCCAACATTTGCTATTTGTTGATTTCATGATCGTCTCCATTCTTTCTGGGGTGAGATGGAATCTCAGCGTTGTCTTCATCTGCATCTCTTGAATGACCAGTGATGTTGAACATTTTTTTATTTTATTTTCTATTTCTACTTCGTTGTCTGAGAAATGTCTATTCATTTCAGATGCCCATTTTTGGATTGGATCTTTAAATTTGGGAGATCTGACTTTTTAAAATTCTTTATATATTCTAGATAGTAGGCCTTTGTCTGAGGAACAGCTGGTAAACATTTTTTCCAACATTATGGGTTGTATCTTTGCTCTGTTTGTAGTTCCTCTTGCTATACAGAAGCTTTTTAAAAAGATGAGGTCCCAGTGATTAACTCTTTGAGTTAGTTCATGTGTGACTGAAGTTTTCTTCATGAAGTCTTTTCCTATGCCATTGTCTTCAAGAGTTCTACATAATCTTTCTTCAAGCCAATTTAGTGTTTCTGTTTTAATATTTAGCTCTTTAATCCATTTTGATTTTAGATTTGTGGTTGCTGAGAGATATAGGTCTAGTTTTAATCTTTGGCAAGTTGAAACACAGAGGCTATCTTTCCTCCACTGAGGGTGTTTGGCTCCTATGTCCAAGATGAAATGGCTGAGTACCTCTAGAGTTGTTTCTGCATCTTCTGATCAGTTCTACTGATCCTTGGTCTGTTTCTTGGCCAGTACCATGATTTTTTTTTTTTAGTTTATTGGTACTTTTATCATTGTAACTTTGTAGTATACTTTCAAATTGTGGATTATGATACCCCCCACACTTATCTTTGTTGCTTCAAATTGCTTTTGCTATTCTAGCTCATTTCTTATTCCAAATGAATTTCTGGATTTTTTTTCTCAAGGTCTATGAAGTATGCTGCTGGGATTTCATTAGGATTGCATTGAATCCATATAGCAGTTTTGGAAGAATGGTCATATTCATGACATTGGCTCTTCCTACCCAGGAGCAAGGGATATCTTTCCATTTTATGATATCCTCTCTGATGTCTTTTTTCAGAGTTCTATAGTTACAGTCTTTGATTTCTTTTGTTAGGTTGATTCATAGGTATTTCAATTTTTTGGATGCTATTTTGAAAGGAGTAGTTTCTCCAGTTCCTTTTTCAATGAGTCTGTTCTTTGTGTACAGGAAAGCCATTGATTTTTGAGTGTTGATCTTGTACATAGCTACTTTGCTGAATTTGATTATTAAGTCTAGATGACTTGAGGTCTTCTATATAGCATATCATGCCATCTGCAAATAATGACAATTTTACTTCTTCATCTCCTATCTACTCTTTTTATTTCTTTCTCTTGTCTAAGCACTGTAGCTAATGTTCCCAAAACTATATTGAATAGGAGTGGTGATAGTAGACATCTTTGTCTTGTTCCTAATTTTAATGTGAAGGATTTCAGATTTTACCAATTTGTATGATGTTGACTATTGGTTTTTCATAGATGGCTTTTATCAGGTTGAGGCAGAGATTGTTTATTCCAATTTTTTGTAAGTGCTTTGTCATAAATGTATGTTGGATTTTTTCAAACACTTTTTCTGCATCTATTGAGATGATTATATGGTTTTTGTCCTTGGCTCTATTAATATAGTGTATTACATTTATAGGTTGCATAGGTTGAAACATCTCTGCAAACCCGGGATGAATCTCCCACTTGGTCAGAGGGTATAATCTTCTTGATGATCTCCTGCATTCTATTTGCTAGGACCTTATTAATGATTTTTGCATCTATGTACATTAGTGAGATTGGCCTATGTTTTCATTTTGGTTGGGACTGTTTCTGCTTTTGGGATTTAGGTAATGCTTGCTTCCAGGAATGAATTTGGAAGTACTGCTTCCCTCTGAATTTCATTGAAGACTTGAAACAGTTAGTGGCAATAGTTACTCTTCAAATGTTGTGTAGAATTCAGCAGAAGCCATCAGGACTAACGTTTGTCTTGGTAAATTTTTAATTATGTATTCAATTTCATTGATTGATGTTAGGTTGTTTAGAATTTTTAGGCTTTCTTCATTCGACTGTGGTAATTCATATGTATCTAGGAATCTGCCCATTTCTTCTATGTTTTTCATCTTATTAGTGCATAGGTCCTCAAAGTAGGTGTTGATGATTCTCTGGATTTCTGCTGGGTTCATTGTAATTTCAACCTTTTCATTCCTAATTCCATGGATTTGTTGTCTTTCCTTTTCCTTTTTTATTTTTATAAGGTCGGCTAACAGTTTCTCAATTTTGTTTATTCTTTCAAAAAGCCAACTCTTTACTTCATTGATTTTTTTTGTGTCATTCTCTTAGTCTCCATTTCACTGATTTCTGTTGACATTTATAATTTCCTCCCTCATGAGATTTGGGTTTCTCCTGATCTTCTTTTTCTAGAAGTTGGAGGTTCAGCACCAGGTTGTTTATTTGAGCTTGCTCTATTTTCCTAATATGAGTATTCATTGTTATTAAATTCCCTCATAAGACTGCTTTCATTGTGTCCCATAGATTCCAATGTGTTGTAGTGACCTGATAATTTAATTGTATAAACTGTCTGATTTCTTCTTTAATATTCTCTGTGACCCATTGGTTATTCAGAAGTGTATTATTCAATTTCTTTTTTTTTAATCTTTTTTATTGGTACATTTTAGATAAACAATACAATTACACACATCATTGGGATCTTGTACCTTTACATAAGCTATCTTGGTTCTTATTTTTCGCCATTCCCCTAGCCACCCTTCCCCACTCCACCATTCCCTATTTACAAAGACTTTGTTTCCATTTTTTTCCTTTCCTCTTATTTTTTCTCTTCCCTTTTTACCTTCCCCTTACCCCTCCACTTTGCCCAACACAGCACAGTTTGTAATAGTTAAAACTTGGAAACAGCCCTATGCCCATCAACTGGAGACTGGATAAACAAGTTGTGTGTTTTTTTTTTAATATAAAACAGAGTACTACTCAACCATAAAGAATGAAAAACTGGAGGCATTTATAGCTAAGTGGATGCATATTGAGGCCATACTCAAGTAAAATCAATAGGATACACATGTGTAAATACCATATAATTTCTCTGGTGTGATAAACTAGTGTAAATAAGGGTCAATTTCCATGTGTTTATGAAACTCTTCCAGTTTCTTTTGCTATTGATCTCCAATTTCATCACACTATGGTCTGATGATATATAGCAGATAACTTCAATTCCTTTGCACTTACTGAAAATGCTCTGTGAGGGCCTGGGATTTAGCTCAGTGGTTCCACCACCTGTCTCACAATTACAAGGTCCCAAGTTTGATCCCCAGTACCATAAATAAATAAATAAACAAACAAACAAACAAACATGATATATGAGCAAGTATATGGTCTCTTTTGGAGAACAACCTCTGTAGAGCTGAAAAGAATGTGTATTCTGATTTTGTGGGGTGGAAAATTATGCAAACATCTATTAATTTCATTTGTTCAAAATTTTGATTGAGTTCTAGTATTTCATTGTTTATTTTCTAATTAATCGATTTGTGACAGTGGGGTATTGAGGTTCTCCACTACTGCTGTATTAGTGTTTACTTGATTTTTCATATCCATTAGTATTTGCTTTAAACAGTTGGGCACACTAGTATTTGGTGCATATATGTATTTGTGATCATCATATTTTCCTCTTGGATTTTTCACTTTGCAAGGATATAGTGTCCTTCTTTGTCCTTCTTAATCAGTGTTGGTTTGAAATACCTTTAACTTTCATGCTATGAGTTTTTTAATTAAGTGTGTTTCTTGTATGCAGCATGTTGTTGGATCTTGCTTGTTGACCCATTCTGCCAGTCTTTCTTTTGATTGGTGAGTTGAGACCATTAACATTGATAGTTATAACTGATATGTATTGACTTATCTTTGTCATGGCTTTTTCTTTTTGTTGGATTCTCCTAATTGGCATTTAATTTCTTGTCATGCCTGATGGATTCATTCTGCTGGCCTTCCTGGGGTTGTGACCCTCATTGTCTTTTTCTAGGATAGTTTTAATTTTTTTTTTTTTTGAGTGCTTGTTTTGTATTCATGAAGCTCCTCAGGTTCTCTTTGTTGTAAAAGTATCTTATTTTTCCAACAATTTTGAAAGATTATTTTTCAGGGTACACCATTCAAGTTGTTTTTACTTTAGGCCTTGAAATATGTCACTCTGAGCTTTTCTTGCCTTGATGGTATGTGTTGAGAAATCTGCCGTCATTCTGATGGGCTTTCCTTTGTATGTGATTTGTTTCTTTTCTCTAACTCCTTGAAGAATTTTGTTCTTTCGTTGGGTTTCTGGAATCTTAACTATTATATGCCTAGGTATAGATATTTTTTGATCATAGCTAGTTGGAGTCCTATATGCCTCACTTATCTTTATGTCAAGTCCTTTTCTCTTGCTTGGGAAGTTTTCTGCCACTACTTCTGTGAACAGTTTTTTTTTTTCATGTATTCTGCACTCTCTCCTCTTTCCTCATTGACTCTGATCAGTCTTATGTTATTCTTTGCATCATCTAGCAGCTGTTGGATTGATTTCTCATGGTCCCTTACTATTTTTAAGAATTTTTTCCTGGTCACTTGATCATAGCTAGTTGGAGTCCTATATGCCTCACTTATCTTTATGTCAAGTCCTTTTCTCTTGCTTGGGAAGTTTTCTGCCACTACTTCTGTGAACAGTTTTTTTTTTTCATGTATTCTGCACTCTCTCCTCTTTCCTCATTGACTCTGATCAGTCTTATGTTATTCTTTGCATCATCTAGCAGCTGTTGGATTGATTTCTCATGGTCCCTTACTATTTTTAAGAATTTTTTTTCCTGGTCACTAATTGCAATTCTGTCTCCTATATCTGAAATTCTGTTCACACATTGGCCTATTCTGCTGCATAATCTTTCAGTGGAGTTTTTAATCTGGAATTTATTTGCATCTGTTTTAGGCACTCCACGTGTTTCTTATGCTGGGATTCCATCATGGCCCTCAGCTCCTCTACTTTTTATCTGTGTCTGCTCTAGATTTATTAATCATGTCTTATATTATGGAAATAATCTCTGCTGTTATCTGAGAAATTATTTGATTTCATTTGTTCCAGATCCTCTTTCATTGCCAATTCAGGAAGTCCAGGTGGTTGAATATCAGATTGTTCCATCTTGTTTCCCTTTGTGGTTGCCTTAGGTGTTCTGGAAATCTGGTTCTGAGACTTGTTCAAGTGTCTTCTCATTTCAGCAGATGAGGCCTGCTGTGCTTTTGTTGAGGCAACATTTTGCTCACCCAGTGGTCTTCAATTCTCAGCAAGCCACGGAGCAGCCATTTCTCTGCTTCTTACCACTGCAATAATTCCTGGTTTCAGAGTGGTGACCTTCTGGATTGCTGTGTTGTCCTGTTGTCTAGGATGGGGTTCTGGCTGGGGCCTGTGCTCCCTTGGAATTATATCTAGGCATGCCTCTGGCTAAGGCCTGGCCTCCTGCATAGCTGTTGTCTGGGAGTACCTCTGGTAGTTATTAGTGCACCTGTGCAGCTCTTTTCCATGTGGGACTTTGGCTGGGGCCTGTGGGACCAGATAGCCAGTCAGGGCAGGGCCCTGGCTGAATGTGCCTATAGCCAACCCATTCTGATCCACACAGCTTCTCACTGAAATCTCACTAGTCTTCAGTTTGATCACAGTCTGTTATGGTTTGGATCAAGAATGTCCCCCAAAGTCCTCATGAACTCCTAGGTAGGGCTTTGGGAAGGTGATTGAACCATGGGGATCATGCAACTGACTTGCTCTTAGGAGACAGGGCCTGGTCTGGAGAGGCATGACCTGAAAGAGTTTGTCTCCCTTTCCACTTCTTTCTTACTCTCTCTGCTTCCTAGCAGCCATGACATGAACAGCTTTCATCCATCAAAACCTTCCACCATGCCATTTCTACATTTAAGCCTGCTGAATACGTACTGCAATTTGTGAAACTGGGTGCCAAAATAAACCTCTCTTCCTTTAAGTGGAGGTGCCAGGTATTGTGTCTGGGCAAAAAGATAGTGACCATGATTCTATGTTCCTTTTTTTTCCCAACAGTAAAGTACAAATAGGTCTAAATGAAACTGTGATGTTGGTGACTTATATCTCTTTTATGTCTCATTTTCTCTTTCCACTACTACACAGTCTCCTCCAAAATTCCCATGCCCTTATATTTTGCCTTTAATAAGAAAATCTTCTCATCCAAGCTTTTATATCCTAGTTGATTAATTTATTCAGTATTTATTGAGTTCCTACTATGTGCTTGGTACTAGAACTAGAGTTACATATGCTTTCCCTTCACTCTTTCATCTGTGAAAATAGCCCTCAATCCTCAATTCTGTTCTCTCAAGATCCAGTTCCCATAGTTTTAATACAACTGGGCTGTTCCTTCTCTCTGCTGTACCTCTTCCCATATCCTTGATAACACTGTAATTACAGTTTTCTTTCAGCTTCAGGTTCTATTTTCTTCCAGAACAAGCCCAGTACTTTCTCCTATTTTCTTCTATGTACTTACTTCTTGATAGTTTCTTTCTGACTTATGACTTCAAATACTATCTACATGCTAATGATTTCCAATTTACATTTCCAAGTCAGACTTCTCTCTTGAACTTCAGAATTGAGTAATTAATATCTTACTCTTCAGCTCTACTAGGCTTCTATATTACTCATGGTCCTGATAAGAACCAGAAGGCACACTAAAATTAAGAAATCTGAGCATTGTTAATTTACAGAGTGACTACATACAAAGGTATGGGCAGGAGAACCATGGTAGATGATACAATTACTGCATTAGTAAAAACAGAGCTGTTAAGACTCATAGAAATATTGAATGATGTTCAATGTAAGGGCAGCTAATAGAAAGCAGAATTTTATACATGAGGCTACAGGAGAACAGTGGCTATATTTGGTCAGGTGAAACAGAATCTGGAGAAAGTCTTAATATGAGAAAGTCAATAGAATAGATATGAGATATTACTCTCCTTCCTCCCTTCAGTCTATGATTTCCCCACTGACTAAACACAGCAAAAGCCAAAATGTAACAAAGAGCTAGGCCTGCAGATGCCTGAGGGGCAATGAAAAGCAAGATGAAGCTTGGGTTACCTTAACACTTTGGGTCAGATCCCTGATCATCTCTGCAGATGTAGGCATATTAATCACATAAGGAGTGTCTGGGAGGCAAGGTTTATTAGCCCTAAGTTTTGGGGGCATATCTCACCCCACCTTCAAGACTGAAGATACCAAGTTCAGAATAACTAAATTAATCATCAGGATTTGCAGGGATATCTAACTGCTAGTTTTTATAGCCAGCCAGTTTCAGACTGTGGATCGATGCCTAGAAGTCTCCAGTCATTATCCTAGACGTATAGCCACCTCGGACTCCAGAAAAAGCAGGGCTTTGGAGAACAAGCCATGATGAGAACGCCCCCCCAAGGAGAAAAATTACCCCATGATGAGACCATGAGGCCTTAATTTGACCCCCAAAGCAGGGGCTATCTTCTCATAATGGGAATCCACTGCTCCCTATTGAAGATGCCAGCTGAGAGTCTCAATCTCCTGCAAGGCAACATGATGCTAAGCAAGGAAAGACACAAAAACAAGACTTAAACAGAAAGAAGAGAACTGGATGGGCCATGTGGAGCACATGGAGAGGACCCCAAGCAACCAGGACTATGGACATTGATAGAACACACAGGCATGGGTAATGATAGGGTAGGGGGATACATAGGATACACACTGTTATCCAGTGATAACAGAGGGTACAGATAAGGCTTATTGAAAGGAGGGTGAGGCATACTTGCAAAATGAGCAGGACCAAAAGTCAGCCGCAGTTAACTAGTAAGTTTCTGAAACAAATAAAGGAGGTGCAGCTCTAAGAATGGAATGCAGTCTGGAGCCATCCAGTCCCCAGACGTTGCCTCACTTAGGAGCCCTGCAACTACACAGGCCAAGACTTAGATCTCTGTCAGACTTTTCAGGGGTGGGTGTGCTAGCCTGTGTGCCATTCAACATGCTCCTATGAGTCACACAGGCTTCAGTCCAACTTCAAATTCAATGTGGCCAATTATAAGGAAAGAATGCCTGCTTGCTCCGTATTACAGCCTGCTCTAACTTTGGTCTGGGGGATCTGCCACAGCTCCCTTAAGAGATGGTGGCTCTCCCAGAATATGTCAGAATGAGTCCTGAGATATTGATCAACCACACCACAGTTTGACCAGGATTACTGCCAGCTATGCAAACTCCTGGGGCTGGACCTTTTGCTCTAAACTCCCAGTAAGAAGAGGGCAAAGGGATCCTGATGAAATGAATATAGATCAGCTTTTTGGAGCTGGGAATAAAGCAGAGAAGTGTAGAAAAATCTTGGGGAACAAAGGAAAGACATTTCTGTATTGATATGTAACATTTCTTAAGCCAAAATCCTTGGGGTTGTTCTTGATTCCTCTATTTTTCACATATCTACATACAACCTGCTAGGGAGTCCTTTGATCTCTATGCTCACAATACATCCAGCATCACTGCCTAGAATCTTTGTAAAACCACTAATTCTTGACAGAATTTCTGCAGCAACACAAAAAGTAATGATATAAGAATATTTTTGTGGCCAACATTTCTGAAACAACTACAAAATTCACCTATGAAGTAATGTGAATGTGATCCTTAGTTTCAACCTTTATAGTAATAATTACATGCAATGCTTCTTTTTGAAAGTTATTCTTGTTCTTATTCATTATCTATCTTTCCTTAAATAAATACATACACTTAATGCATATGAAAGATTGAAAACTGCCATCCATTACAGATTTAATGGTTATACAAAGAGATTTGGGAAAGTTTATAGAAATCACATCTGTTTCAGGGAGTGTGTAATGGTAAGTGAGGAATTGGAGGCAGATTACTAAAATTAAATTTAAATAATCCTCTTTGCTAAACCATTCTAAGCTTTGTCTGTTAAGTCAATTTTGGCAAAGGCCAAAAATGACAGTAAAATATTGAAACTATTCCAGTACCAGAAAATGCCAACATGATTAGCAAGTTCACAAACCAAGTAGTACAACCTTTTCTAAAACAATACCATAAACTTAAACTGTTTCCCACCTTATTGCTTAATTTTGGGAAGCAAGTTTCTCTTGCTCTTTCAATGCAAAATTAGTGAAATAACCAGATAATGTGTTCATAAGAAACAATTATCACTCCAACTGTATATTAAATCAGGTGTATAAAGACAAAATTTTATTTAGAAAAATAATTAATAGTCCAGATACACTGGTTATATCAGATTAAATGTAAACAAAGCAACTTTATGTGTGCTAATTATGCTTTTAAACTTTCATCAAAATAAAGGTGAGGTCAAGAAATGAAATGGCCTGTAAAAGCCAGTTGCCAGAATCAGTTCTCCTTAGGTTTCAAAAAAGAAAATAAGCTCACTACATCTTAGGATACAGGATTATATCAGCTTACATCTTCGTTATTTTGAATTTCTTTACATTCTTTCATTCATTAACAACACATGATGATTCCTTTACTCTTGTCAGTTATCTGCTTCCTATGCAAAATACATTCAATCTAACTTGTTTTAAAGAAATGTATAAAATAAAATAAAAAGTATGCTGAACCTCCACTTTTACATCTCTAACTTCTGGTGAGGTAGACCTTAATAGCCCAACTTATTTTTAAAGGTTTTAAATTGTAATTTTTTACCTATAAGCTACTTGAGAAAAACATTTATTTTTGTGAATGTATGGTGGGAGTGATAGCTTATTAACTATGAGGCTTTCTCTTACACCCTTGTACAAAGAAATTACTTAGAGGAACACGTTATTTCTAAGTGAATGGCAGAATGAAATATCCACAGTTTAACAAGTGAGCCACTACTGACAGATGCTCTGAGTGAAAACAAGTTCAGAAGCGTGTGGTGTTCTCAGACTCCTCAGGGAGAGATGCCTCCACTTGGAATTCTAATTTCAGTTGTTGCCGTTACTAAGAAAAAGGAGCAAATTCTGACAGCTCAGGCCATAGAGGAGAAGTTAGCAGAAACAAGTCTGTGAATTCTTAATTAACAGAACGTTCAGAGTTGCCAGGGTGAGATTTGCAGAGCTGCTCAGGAAGCTTACATTTAGAACAGATACCAAAAGCTCTCATGCTATCACAACGTCAGGAGGCAAAAAGGCAGCTTCCAAAGTTCTAGTCAGTGGTGAGAAGGGAAATTATTTCCTCTGTAAAACCTGAATCTAACTCTCTGAAAGCATTTTCATACTGTTAAATGCCTTGGCTAATGGCATAGCTCAGAGGTTCCAAAGCTCAGTTTCTAAAACTGATTCAAAATGTGCACTCAAGAAATGAAGGAAATAATTAAGCAAAAAGACTAAAGACCCTATTATTTCAACTAATGTAAATTCCCAGAGGAATTAGGGAGAGCCCTATATATTTAAGGAAAGTGAGAACAAAGTAAAAATCTTTTTTCTAGGAAAAATTCATTAAATAATTTAGTAAAATATCTATTGAGTTATGTATCAGTGGGTACATATTAAAATTTTACAAAGTTCTAGCTATGATGTTAGGCTCAACAGCTATAAAGAAGAAGGAAACATACTTTTTTTTAAGTCTAAGAACTATAATCTGGCTGGTTTGAAAGCCAAATATGGCTCCTATGGTGACCATAGAAACTAGAAAACTTTAAAAAAAGTGATACAAGGAAGTAACTAGCACTTGTAACAAGCAATGCTATGACTCCCTCAACATGTACATAAACTGGAACAAACATGCAACATTAAGAAGGACAGGAATGAGAATTTAGCTCAGTGGATTGTGCCTGCCTCACAAGAGCAAGGTCCTGAGTTCAATACCTGGTACTGGTGGGGGGTAAGAGCAGGAAGACTGAATTATTGTATGTATATATCAAGTGCTTGAGACTTATTTACAATCACACTTGGCCTCAAAGTTTTGATGCGTTGTCAGGGATTCGATTTAGTTAAGGGAACAGCAGTATATTAACTTTTACTGGAATCTCTATCTAACTAGCCTCATGCTAGGAGCTGGAAAACAGAGTATATCACTTACCACTGAAGAGCTCACAGTTCAGTGGCATCAAGAGGCAAGTCAACACTGGATTACAGTGAGCCATATGTAATTTCCTGGAGAGATAGATGAACAAGCCCCAGGGGAAGCCTCTTCTCCATTTGGGTTAGTGTCTTCTATAACAAAATATCTTAAGCTGCACAGCTTGTAAACAGCAAAACGATTTATTTCTCACAGTCCTGAAGGCTGAGAAGCCTAACGTCAAGGTACCAGTAATATGTGTATTGGCTGGTGAGGGTCCACTTTCATATCCATGCCTTTTCCCACTGTCCCCACAGGATGGAAAGAGCTAATTACAAGGGCATTAATCCCACTTATGAGGGCTCCACCATCAAGACCTCATCACCTCCCCAAGACCCTACCTTTTAACACTATCACCTTGGGTTTTAGGATTTTAATTTATGAACTTTGGAGAGACACAAGCAGTCCATAGCAGAACCGAAGGAAGGGACTCAAAAGTTGGAGGGCAAGTAAATGCAGACTGTCAGTAGCTTGATGCTAAAATGTATAATAAATAAGGAACAAAATGGAGGGTAGATACTAAGAAGTAGAAAGAACTTGTTCAAATGGGAAGGTGAACAAGAGATGGGGAGGCAAGATTGATTTAAAGAAAATTGAAGGGGAAAATGGAAATAGAGCTTTTGAAAGTAGACAGAGGAAGAAAAGTTGGAGGGAGTGGAAGAGAAAGAGTCAAGAATTAAGATGTGTTATGTATATGTAAAAATCACCCATATCTCCCATTATGAAAGTGTACTGCAAATATGTATAATAAAAAGTAAATCTTTAAAATTGGCTTGCTGAGAATCAGAGCACTCTAAGACAGGAATGAGCAACCAACTATACAGGGTTCCTTCAGAGCTCAAGAAATTTAAGGCAGAGTGCAATTTTCAATGTATTGTAAAAAAATTCTAGGATGAAAATGTATAAAAATCTAGTATTTCCAACCAGATATATTCTAGAATTTCCAACTCTGCATTCTAAGCTTTTGTATTGACTCATCCACAGAAGTTCTGAAGCTGTCTCCTAAAACAATCCCTGCTAGGATAGCTGGGCCCCCATCAATAGGTACAGTATTAGTTACTTTTCTCATTGCTGAAACAAAATATCCATCATCCTCATGAACTATACATACCTTCATAGCCACATTTAGGTATGGAGGCATCTTATACTTGGTCTTTACTCTTCAATACTGTGAACTCTGGCAAAATTTTGAAATCTCCACTTTTCTACCCCCCATTCTGCAATGGATTTTTTTTTATCATGACCTGATTCTTCAGGAACTCATCTCCCCATGTCCATCTATAACATTGATTCATGGACTCCGACAGCAACTCATGACCACAAAGATAAAAAATCCATAAAATGTGGGTCACAAAGTATTTTCTTTCTCAAAAGAAAAAGCAAAAAATGATACAGTTTATTTAAGCTTCCCTTCTCACTTCTAATGAGAATAAACATCATTTTAATTACAATTATTCCATTTAAATTGTACAAATTAATGGGTTTCACAGTGACATTTCTGTACAAATATATATCATACTTTGGTCATTCAAACCCTTTTTATTACTCTCTCTCCTTTCTCTACCCAAATTCCCTTCACCTACCCTAATAGCTCATCTTCTGATTTCAGATTTTTTTGCAGTTTTGTATATTTTTAATTTCCACAAATAAAATATCATCACTGATTGGATCCTTGATGTCCACTACTTCTTATATATCCTTCACAGAAACAACCTCACATATTTATCATGCAGAGTAGGAATCATCCATCAATATCATTGTTTTATTTGGGAAACAATAAGCAAATAAACTAAGACTGCTCATTTCATAAACAACAGTCATACAGTTTGAATCAACATAATATGTTTAGTGCATGGTGAAAGATACAGGTCTCTCTTTAATCACTGACAAGTAGAAACACTAAACGTGCTGAAAGATAAGTGAGGTAGAACTCTTGAAGATATCAGCATAGGAAAAGAATACTTTATGAACAAAGCCTCAGAAGCATGAGAACTAGCACAAAGAATTAACAATTGGGATCTCATCTTTTTAAAAAGCTTCTCCCCTGCAAGAGAAACTACCAACAGAGTTGAGAAAACCCACAATATGGGAAAAAAATTTACCAGCTATTCCTCAGACAAAGATCTACTAACTAGAATATATAAAGAACTCAAAAAAATCAGACATCCCCAATATAAAGATCTGATTCAAAAATGGGCATCTGAAATGAAGACATTTATCAGACAAAGTAGTAAGAGCAGCAAATAATTATATAAAAAATGTTCAACATCACTGGTCATTCAAGACATGTGGATGAAAACAATACTGAGATTCCATCTCACCCCAGTAGGAATGGCTGTAATCAAGAATTAACCAATAACAAATGTTTGCAGGGTTGTAGAGAGATGGGAACACTTCTTCATTGTTGGTGGAGTGCAGAATGGTGCAACCACTGTAGAAATCAATATAGAGATACCGCAAAGAACTAGGACTAGAAGTCCCATTTAACCCAGATATTCCTCTTGCTGGGTATCTTCCCAAAAGAATTAAAAGAATCATACCACAAAAAAAAGGGCCATACCACAGTGATGTAAGCTCACCAATATTTATAGAGGCATAGTTTGTAATAGCTAAAACTTGGAAACAACCCAACTGCCCATCAACTGTAGACTGAAAAAGAAGATGTGTGTGTGTATGTATATGTATATGTCTATACGTGTGTGTGTATGTATATGTGTGTGTATGTATGTATGTATATATATATGTGTGTATATATATACATATATATATGTATGTGTATGTGTGTGTGTGTATATATATAGATAGATATATATATATATATGAACATTACTCAGCCATAAAGAACAAGAAACTAGAAAGATTTATAGCTAAGTGGATGCATACTGAGGCCATACTCAAGTGAAATTAATAAGTCACACGTGTAAATACTGAATAGTTTCTCTGGTGTGAAAAAGTAAAAGTATAAATAAGGAAGAAAATGTATAACTGATAATGTGTAATAGGAAGAAAAGTCTAAAAAAGTAGAGGAAGTGGAAGGGGTAGGGAAAGGGAGAAAGGGAAAAGAAAAAATATGTGAAAAGGAAAAACATGGAAATAATGTCTTTGCAAACAGGAAACAGTAGAGGAGCTCAGGGTAGGGCTGGGAAATGGGCAAAAATCAGAACCTGATAAGTCATGTATATGTTCAAGACCCTAGTGATGAAGTTAACTGTATTGTATACCTAATATGTACCAATAAATTTAATAAAGATGAGAGGAGACCAGCAGTGGCTTGCAAACCTCTAGTAGGCCTGCCCCTTTGACCCAGCATGCCAGAGGAGCCCAGCCACATGGGGGCCATCACAGGGGTGTTTGTGGTCCCCCACCCTATGAATAAGAGAAAGAGGGCCTCTTTGAGACTCCTAGATGAAAACTGAAGCCCACTGGAAAAGTGAAGAATATCTGCAGTAAAGGCACATCACACCACCATAGTTGCTATGCTTTATGCTATTCTGTTGCTGATTGTATCACTTGGGCTAAGGGGCTGTGACTGCTCTAATCAGTTGTCCTCCCTGGTATAATGAAATGAGATTGTCTCAGAGACATTAGAGACTCGAAACCTAAAGACCAGCTATATGTGGAAGACTGAAGTATTAACCCAGGAAATAAACCAAGGACAGGACAAATGACAAAAACAGAAATGAGAAGGCATTTAAACAAGACACAAACACAGACTTCCACCCACCAAAAGGTAAACTCTGGGGGAAATGAAGTAGAAAAGTCTGACAGCCAACCATCTGGACACCCTGAACAGATAGCATAGGAAGTAAAAAAACAGATAAATGAAGCTGTAGAAAAATGTAAAAGAGAAATAATTTCCAAAATAACCAAAGAAATGGTGAGCAGAATGAAAGACATGATTAGAGAGTCTAGAACAGAAACAGATTTTTAAAAGATGAGCTCAGGACCATGAATGCCCAGGATAGGAAAGAAATGGAAACCTTTACTGCCGAACATAGGAAAGAAATGGAATTCATGAAACAGATGCAAAAAGATATCAAGGAGATTAAAAACTCTATAAAAAGCATTCTTAGCAGGATGAATGAATGTGAAGATAGAATTTCAGATATAGAAGATAGGATTGCAGTCAGTGACCATGAAGAGAGACATCTTAAAAACAGTAAAAGACCATAAGAAATCAATCCAATCTTAGAAGAGGCTAAGAAGAATAATATAAGACTGTTAGGAATCCATGAAGTAGTAGGAGAAAGTACAAATGACAAAAAAAAAAAAAAAAAAAAAAAAAAAAAAAAAAAAAAAAAAAAAAAAAACACCGTTCACAGAATTAATGAAAGCGAACTTCCCAAACAGAGGGGAAGGAAGAATTTGACATACAGATAACTAAGGCATAGAGGACTCAAACTAGCCATGATCAAAACAAAAAATCTACACCTAGACATAATAATCAAGATCCCAGAAACCCAAAGAAAGAACAAAACACTACAAGTAGTTAGAGAAAAGAAACAAATCACATGCAAAGGAAAGCCCATGAGAACCACAGGAGACTTTTCAACACAAATCCTCAAGTCAAGAAGAGCCTGGAGTGAGGTATTTCAAGTCCTAAAAGAAAAAAACCTCTAAACTAGACTGATGTATCCTGCAAAACTATCTTTCAAAACTGAAGGAGAAATATTATACTTCCATGACAAAGAACACGTGAGAAATTTCATGAACACCAAACTGTCATTCCAAACACTTCTAACCAATATCCTGGGTGTTCTCACTTTGGCAGCACATATACTAAACAATATCCTGGAAAAGGAAAATGAAGGGCACAACTCCATAAGGACCAATAGAGCAAATATACCAGGCAAGGCAAGTAACTAAAGGGAGAGAGAGCAAAATAAAAAACAGAAGAACCAACAATAGGAAAATAACATGACAATGAAAAGTCAATACATAAAAGTTAAAATCATCAATGTTAATTGCCTCGATTCACCAATCAAAAGAAACAGGCTGGCAGAATGGATTAAGAAGCAAAACCCAACAATATGCTATGTACACCAAATCCACTTAACCCACAAAAAAATTCATAGACTGAGAGCAAAAGGATGGAAAACAGTTCTCCATGAGACAGGAGATCAGAAAAAAAGCAGGGATAGCTATCTTATTGGCAGACAGAATAGATTTCAAACCAAAACTAATTAAGACAGACAAAGAAGGCCACTACATCCTTGTAAAGGGCACAATACATGAGGAAGAAATGCCAGTCATAAATATATAAGCACCAAATGCTAATGCCCCCAACTATAGAAAACAAACATTAATGGATATGCAAAATGAAATAAGCACTAATACAATTTTAGTGGGGGAACTCAATACTCCACTGACACAAATAGAGAGATCATCTGGACAAAAAAGTCAACATCAAAATACTAGAACTGAACCAAACCTTTGAACAAATGGAGTCAGTAGATGTCTGCACAGTGTCCCACACCACAAAATCAGAATATACATTCTTTTTGGCTGCACATGGGTCATTCTCCAAAACAGACCACACGCTAGCTCATAGAACATACTTAAGCAAGTGCACAGGAATTGAAATTATCCACTGTATATTATCATACCATTGTGCAATTAAAGTGGAGATCAATAGCCTAAGAAATGCCAAGAACTTCACAAACATGTAAATTAAATAACACCCTGCTGAACAACCATTGGGTCACAGAGGACATTAACGAAGAAATTAGAGAGTTTCTACAATTAAATAATAATGCCAATATAACAAACAGGAAACTTATGGGACACAATAAAGCAGCTCTACAAGGGAAACTCATAGCAGTAAATTCCCATACTAGAAAAACAGACAGAGCTCAAATAAACAACCTAACGCTTAACCTTAAGCTTCTAGAAAAAGAAGAGCAATACAAACCAAAAGCTCATACAAAGGAAGAAATTATAAAGATCAGAGCAGAAATTAATTCAATGGAGACTAAGAAAACTACACAAAAAGTTAATGAATTGAGAAGTTGGTTTTTCAAAAGAATAAATAAAATCAATAAACCTTTAGCCAACCTTATCAAAAAAGGAAAGAAAAGGCTCAAACTCATGCAATTAAGAATTAAAAAGGTAGCCGGGCATGGTGGTACATGCCTGTAATCCCAGCACTGGGGAGGCTGAGGCAGGAGGATCGCTGTGAGTTAGAGACCAGCCTGGGATACACAGTAAGTTCCAGGTCAGTCTCAACTACATAGTGAGAACTTGTCTCAAAAAACAAAAACAAAAACAAAAAAGAAACAAAGAATGAAAAAGGTGAAGTCACAACAGATCCAGCAGAAATCCAGAGGATCATCAATACCTACTTTGAAAACCTGTACTCTAATAAAATGGAAAATGCAGAAGAAATGAACAGATGCCTAGATATATATGAACTTCCAATGTTGAACGAAGAAGATATAAAAAGTCCAATACTCCTATTCAGTGAAATTGAAAATGTAATTAAAATAATACCAACAAAGAAAAGCCCAGGTCCTGATGGCTTTGCTGCTGAATTCTACAAGACATTTAGAAAAGAACTATCACCACTAGCCTTTAAACCCTTAAAAGAAATTGGAAGGGAAGCAATACTTCCAAATTCATTCCTGGAAGCAAGTATCACTTTGATTCCAAAACCAGAGAAAGAACCAACCAAATAGAGAACTACAGGCCAATCTTCCTGATGAACATAGATGCAAAAATACTCAATAAGATACTGGCAAATAGAATACAGAAGATCATCAAGAAGATCATACACCCTGACCAAGCTGGATTTATTGCAGGGATGTAAGGATGCATCAAAATACATAAATAAATATATGTAATACACTATATCAACAGAGTCAAGGACAAAACCCATATGATCATCTCAATAGATGCAGAAAAAGCATTCAATAAAATTCAACACAAATTTATGATAAAACCCTACAGAAAATTGGAATAGATGTTCTTTATCTCATTCTGATAAATTCTATAAAAAACCAACAGCCAATATCATTCTAAATGGTCAAAACTGATATCCTTCATGCTAAAATCAGGAACAAGAATGTTCACTACCAACACTCCTGTTCCAGGTATAGTTCTAGAAACATTAGCCACACCAATTACAAGAGAAAGAAATAAAAGGAATAAAGATAGTAAAGGAAGAAGTTAAACTGTCACTGTTTGCTCATATGATACTCTACATAGATGACCCAAAAAAACTCTGCCAAAAGATTGCTAGATTTAATTGACAGAATCAGTAGAGTTGCTGGATACAAAGCCAACACTCAAAAATCAATATCCTTCTTGTACACAAGTAACAGAGTCACTGAGAGAGAAATTAGGGAAACAATTATATTCACAATAACATCCAAAAAAATGAAATGTCTAAGAATCAGTCTAATGAAGGAAACAAAAGACCTCTATACTGAGAACTACAGCACTCTGAAAAAAGAGATAGAAGAGGATATAAGAAGATGGAAAGATATCCCTTGCTCCTGGGAAGGAAGAATCAACATAGTGAAAATAGCCATACTTTCAAAACTTCTATACAGTTTCAACGCAATCCTGATTGAAATCCCAACAGTATTTTTCACAGAACTACAGAAAACAATCCAAAAATTCCTTTGGAAACAGAATAGACCTATAATAGCAAAAACCATTCTATACAACAGAGATATGGCAGGAGGTGTCTCAATTCCAACTTGAAACTATACTACAATGTCATTATGATAAAAACAGTATGGTAATGGCAAAGAAACAGACCTGAGGATCAATGGAATAGATTAGAAGATGCAGAAACAACACCAGACATACTCAGCTACCTCATCTTTGACAAAGGAGCCAAACTTCCTCACTGGAGAAAAGATCACCTCTTTAATAAATGGTGTTGGAAAAATTGGCTTTCAACTTGCTGAAGATTAAAATTAGATCCCTATCTTTCACAGTACACTAAACTAAAATCCAAGTGGATTAAAGATCTAAATATGAAAACAGAAACACTAAACTTATTGGTAAGTAAATTAGGTAGAACTCTTGAGGACATTGGCATAGGAGAACACTTTATGAACAAATCCTCAGCAGCATGATAACTTACACAAAGAATTGACAACTTGGATCTCATTGCATTAAAAAGTTTTTTGCAGTGCAAGAGAAATCACCAACATAGCTAAGAAACAACCTACAATGTGGGAAAAAAAATTACCAGCTATTCCTCAGACAGTAGACTACTATCTAGAATATATAACTCAAAAAATATAGAACTCAAAAAAATCAGATGTTCAACATCACTGGTCATTCAAGAGATGCAGGTAAAAACAACAGAGATTCCACCTCACCCCAGAAAGAATGGCTGCTATGAAGAAATCAGCCAATAAGAAATGCTGGTGGGGTTGTGGGGAGAAAAGAACCCTTCTCCACTGTTAGTGAGTGGTACAACCATTATGCAAATCAATATGAGATGCCTCAAAGAACTAGGATTAGAGGTTTCATTCTTCCTCTTGCTGGGTATCTTTCCAAAAGAATTAAAAGCATTACACCACAGTGATACATGTGCACCCATGTCTATAGCAGCACAGTTCATAATAGCTAAAACTTGGAAACAACCCAAATGCCAATCAACTGGAGATTGGATAAAGAAGATGTGGTTTTTCTATAAAAATGGAATATTACTCAGCCATAAGGAATGAGAAACTGGAAACATTTATATCTAAATGGATGCACATTGAGGCTATACTCTTAAGTGAAATAAATAGGACACCTTTAAGTAAATATCAAATAGTCTCTCTGGTGTGAAAAATTAAAAGTGTAAATAAAGTTCAAATGGTATTATTGAGTGGGTAAAATAGGAAGAAAATGGAAAAAGGGGAAGTGGGAAGGTGTGGGGAAAGAAAAAATGGAAACTAAGCTTTTGTAAATAGGGAAGGGAGAAGGGGGTGAAGGGGGTGAAGGGAGAGCAGGGATATGAGGAAAAAACAAGAACCAAGATATATCACATAAAGATACAAGTTCTCAATGATTAATGTAACTGTATTGTTTGCTTTAAATGTACCAATAAACTTAATGGAAAAAAACAATTTAGTGCAGGCAAGAGAGAGTAAATGCACAAAACAAAAGTATATCTAGCTAGATCATATATTAAATAAAAGGCAATGAATTAAAAAATTAATAAAAATAAAAAGCATACTGTGGACTCAGACTATGTACACTTAACTACTTTTCTATTGTTCCTTTCCAGCATATGACATTTCTTACTATTATTACCCATGTAGGTAAATGAAGAAGGTGATAGATTTAACTACCTCTGCTTGTAGGACATAAGTCAAAGAAAATGAGAAGAGGGATAACTGCAAGATTAACAATGAAAACAGCACATGTTCTGGGCATTTATTTGGCTCAGTGGTTCCGCTGCCTGCCTCACAAGCACAAGGACCCAAGTTAGATCCCCAGTACCAAAAAAAAAAAAAAAGAAAAGAAAAGAAAACAGCACATATTAGGTGCTAGAGATGGTCTAAGCATGAACTTGAAGGGAGGAATCCAGTAAATGTATTATATATCACAGACATATACTAATAAATGAAAAGAAACTCATGACGACACACATTTAAGTAAAATAAGTGAAATAATTGTGAACCGTGAGAGACTGACACAAAAAACATTAAACACATACGATATGTGACTCTCTTTTAATATGGAAAAGAGAGATATCAAATCTACAACGTGTGGATGGCTAACACCTTTCAAGATTACACCAACAATTTCCATAGCAAAATGTTTTGCTTAACTATTACCATGATCTATCCATATATTGCCATATTGATGGTATTTTACTCTATTATCATTCATCCAACTTTCTTCTCAAATTTTGTAACTAACAAATGTTTACATATTTTTAAACTGTATAAAAATTGAGGGAAGACTCCACATTTTATTTTGTCTTACATCTAAAAAAAAATACTGGAACAGTGTTTTAGCAGTAATAATCATTTCATAAGTACTTACTTAAATTAAATTTGTTGTTAACAATTTAGATGCCTTTCATCTGGAAATTTTTCTCCAAAAAGCTTCTGAAAGAAATTAGATTAAAGATAAAATGGAAAAGTTTATTTTAACCAGCTCACAAAGACAACACATACCAAAAATGTGCAAAAATATTAATAATTCTAAAAAGATCAAGGTGAAGAACATTTTAATAGTTGTGTTCCCATGGAGTAGAAAATGAATTAGAGAATACAAAATTCATGTCAGATGGATACAAAATAGATGTACCCATGCATATAAAAATATAGTGTTGTACTGGAACCAGATGACTTTCTGTAAAGCTTTCAACCTCTAATCCTTGCTACAAAATCAAACTCGAGCCTAGCTTTGGAAGAGGATGTCTCTTGGTATCCATGCTATTGTATTTCCATTTGCTTAGGGCCACCTGTTGTATAATGCACCAGTCTGCTATCAGATGATTTATGACAAACAAGAGTTTGCATATATTTTTAAGGTTCCTGGTTTTTTTAACCTCCTTTTGTCTAAACAGACTGGAGAAAGCATGATGAGCCTACTTCATCCTGTGCCACACCAACAATGGCTGCTTTCTCACTTTCATCCTGCAAGTTCAAAGTTAGCCAGCATAACACAAGGGTAGCAATCTGTTCCCCATGAGAAAATTTCATTAGTCAGAGACTAGTGATACTTGGCCAACTTTTGTTCCACGCCATAAGATAACATTACATCACATCACATGACAGTATAACACAACATGACACTACAACACATATCTCTAGGAGCTTACTTTGCACAAAGAACTTATCACCCCACAGCAAGACAGAACAAGAGTTGAGTAAACCAAGACTTTGTTGGAAAGCAGTGATCTTTGCTTTGAAAATTATATAATGTATGGGGGAAAATTACAAGTAAATTTACAAGAAAGTGCAGTTTATTTATAATTTTGCAGACAAAATTTAGGCCTACTCCTCTCCTTCTTAGGATCATCATTGGCATTTGATAACTCTGAATCTTGTCAAGCTAAAATAACAATAATACACATTATTATATTTTAACAAAGCAAAATTTATAAGAGAAGGAATGAGTTACACAGAGTCAGTTACACATTTATGGAATGGGGGGTGAAATAAAAATGTGCTCAAACTGCAATTTATTTATGTTTTTATTAGTATATGCTTGCAGTACATAATGTTTAGATTCCTTATGGGGAAATGGAACACGTACCTAATACCTCTTAATTCCTTCTGTTGTCAAATTATCCTCCCTTCCTTTCCCTCTTCTTCCATCTCTTGATCCCCCTCCCCTTTGAGAAAGATCTTTCTCCCTTCTTCCTATTTCTATCTTTTTTTGCTCTTCATTTATACTTTGAGTTTCTCATATAAGAGAAACCATGCAGTATTTATGCTGGTGTGTCTGGTTTATTTCACTTAACAATAAGGTGTCAAGGTGCATCCATTTCCCTACAAATGAGTCAACTTTATCTTTCTTTATGGCAGAGTAACACTTCATTGTGTAATTACCACATTTTCTTTAACCACTCATCTGCTGATGGACATATAGACGGCTTCCAAGATGTAGCTATTATGAATCATGTTGCTATAAACATGAGTATGCATGTATCACTGTACTGTGGTGACTTTTACTCTGGAAGCTACCTAGAAGGGGAATAGCTAGGTCAAATGGAATTTCTAGTTTCAGATTTTTTACCAGTCTTCACTCTGATTTCCAAAATGGTTGTACTAGTTTACCTTCCCACCAACTGCAAAAGGGTTCAATTTTGCCCACAGCCGCACTGACATTGGTTATTATTGATTTATTGATAATGGCCATTCCTTCTGGCATAAAATGGAGTCTCAGTGTTTCTTTAATGCGCATTTCTCTAATACCCAGCAATGTTGAGTATTTCTTCTCATACTTATTAGCCTCTGTACTTCTTCTGTGAAATGTCTACTCATTTTACTCACCTAGTTTTCACCCGGTCTTTAAATTTAGAAGGTCTAATTTTTTTATGTTCTTCCTTCTAGATATTAGTTCTCCACCTGAGGTGTATCTGGCAAAACTTTTTCCTATTCTTTAGGTTGTCTTTGTACTATTGGTTGTTCTCTCTCTCTCTCTTTCTCTCTCTCTCGAAGTTTTTAATTTGATATGATCCCATTTGTTGATTCTCAGTGCTATTTTTTGTGCAACTGGGGTTCTCTTCAGAAAGTCCTTGCCTATATTCATGGAATTTAGATCTAATTCACGAGCTAGGTTGACATCCCAGAGGAACAAAATGTGATATGCACCTATTGTTAAGAGCAAAAGTCAATGGGGAAATAATTTGCAATGATGGGAAATTACAACTATAACTAGCAAGGTTTTCTTCATCTACTGAATAAGGCAAAAGAAGAAAGAAACTCACTTTCAGAAAGAGCCTAAGAAAAATATTAGCCTATTAAAAAGTTCCTAATGACAAAGTAAGCAATACAAGCAAGAATAGCTAGAATACATAGGGTTACTTATTAAGTTAAGTGTAAATATATATGTGCAACAAATTTTATACACAACTACAAAACTGAGCAAAATATATAAAACAAACATGCTTAAACAGTAAAATAAGCAATAAAGGAATAATTCTTGAGAATAAGGAAATAAATGAGGTAAGCCTTAAAATCTCCCTGGCTTTTTTCTTAGAGGCACTTTCTAAACTATGGCACAAAGAAAGAAAATACTGACAAGGTTGAGTAGGCTTGCTGATTAAGGAGGACAATTAAATTTGGGAAAGCTGATACCGAGACCCAAAAGTCTAAATGTAGTCATCTCATTTCTTTCATTCAGGATCAGTCTTTATATGTGTAAAACAAAACTTCATAGTTCCAGGCAAAGAACTATTAACAAGGAAAGAACTACCAAGGAACAACAAACTTGACAGCTGTAAGTGTTCACACAAGACTGAGAAATATTTGCATTTCAATCATCCAGATTTGAGAGATCTAAGTAACTATCTGGTGCATTCTACAGAGATCCCAGAAAAATAATGGCTTACTGTTAAGGCTAAATTACATGTACCATAAGAAATATTCTAGAGCAGGGTCAACATATTACAGGCAAAGGCCAAATGTAAGCATAGCCTATTTCTGTATGGTTTATCATTAGGAATAGAGAATGATTATAACATTTTTTTAGGGTTATAAAACAAAACTACAAAAAAAGAATGTGTGTTAATATCAAGGGTAATGCAAGGATATTTTTTAAAGCATCTGTCAAACTCTTCACTACACTTTTCCTTAAAAATCTTAAAAGCAAATTTTAATAAGTTCAGAGTTATCCAAAGATAGCTTGATTACCAAAAGAGTACCCAAATTTTCTTAAAGTGAAACAATATCAAAACACTCAAAAATGTAAAATCACAATAAATAGCAATTAATCAAAAAATACGAGACCTGAAGTGAAAACAATGCAAAGAAATGTAACATATAAGTAGAAGAAAAAAGAGATAGATCCAGAAATGACAGAAATGGTGTTAAAATTTTTTTAAAAATCTCTCATACATATGCTCAAGGATTTTAAAAATAAATATGATTAAAGATGAAAAGGAAGATAGAAACAAAGTAACACATCTAGAGATATAAAAATATATCTGAAGCAAAAGTTACTGCATTAACTTGACAGGTTTAACATTAAAGAAAAATAATTGTCAAATTTTTCAAAATTTAATGAAAACTATCAACTCACAGGTCCACAAATATCAACAAATCCAAAATGAAAAAAAATATGTAAGTAGGAAGAAAATGGAATGATACCTGGCATATATTGAAAGAAAAAAAAAGTAAATTAGAAAAAAAAAGCACTACAAACAATAAAAGTGTTCCCCCAAAATAAAGGCAAATGAAGGTATTTTCATATAATCAAGGGCAGAGAGAATTCAGAACCGGCATTCCTGCATTATAATGAATGCTAAAGCAAGATCCTTAAACTAATGAAAAAAATTATACCAGATAGAAATTCATATGAGGAAAGCAAAATACTGAAAACAGTAAATAATGGTAAGTATAAACATTTTCTTTATTTTAATATTTATTTAAATGATGAGTATATACAGTAGAAAATTCAATTAATTGTGTTATAAATTGTGTAGAAGTGAAATATTTGACATTAATAGCCCCCAAATAGGAGGTAGGACACAGAAGTACACTGTTATTACATTTTGAAATGCTGACATATTATTTGAAAATTTTATACTATATTATGATAAGTTAGGGATGTGTATTTTAAATCCTAGAAACTGCTAAAAATTACATCCAGTAAAGTTAGTAGACCAATGGATGCTATAAAATGAAACAGAATTTATTCAATCCAAGGGATAGCCAAAGAGGCCCAAAGAAGCTAAATACTGGACCAATCTAAAGCAGAGAGCAAGGTGACAGACTATATCCCAACCATTTCATCATCCCATTAATGTAAGCAATGTAAATATCTCAGTTGAAAAGCATAGTGGCACAGTTTGTAACAGCTAAAACTTGGAAACAGCCCATTTGCCCATCAGTTGGAAAATGGATAAAGAAGATGTGGTTTTTCTATAAAATGGAATACTACTCAGCCATAAAGAATGAGAAATTAGAGTCATTCATAGGAAAATGGATACATTTTCAGGATACACTGCTAAGTGAAATAAATAAGCCACACATGTGTAAATACTGAATAGTTTCTCTGGTGTGAAAAAATATAATAGTACATAAGATACTAATGAGATAATTGACAATATGAAATAGGAAGAAAAGGGCTAAAGGTGTAGGGAAAGAGGGAAAGGTAGGGGAAAGGTAATAAGGGAAAAGAAAAAAAATATGAGAAAATGAAAAAATGGAAATAAAGTATTTGTAAATGGAGAGGGAAGGAAGGGGGGAAGGGAGGGCAGGGACAAGGGGAAAAAATGAGAACCAAGACCTGTCATGTAAAGGTACAAGATCCCAATAATGAATGTAATTGTACTGCATACCTAAAATGTACCAATAAACTCAATTGAAGAAAAAAAAAAAAAAGCACATTGTCAGGGCTGGGGATTTAGCTCAGTGGTTCCACCGCCTGCCTTGTAAGCACAGGGACCTGAGTTCGATCACCAGTATCCCCCCCAAAAAAGCACACTGTCAAACCAGATGAAAAGCAGGACCAATTAAATACATCAACCAAGTATATATATCAAAATACAATTTTAAAAGAAGCAGAAGATTTGAACATTTGCTTCACAAAAATGAAACTCAATTATTTATTAAGCATATGAAAAGATATTCAATATCATTAATATTGAGGATATTAAAAACATACTGGGATACCACTTTACACTTATTTTTTAAAACTAACAATAAAAATTGATGGAATCCTAGCACATCACTGATTTAAGTACAACATAGTACAAACACTATGGAAAATAATTTGTCATATGTTAAGTAAGCCATATGACATAGCAATTTCATTCTAAACATTTGCTCAAGAGAAATTTTTTAAACATCTACAAAAGCATTTGGACTCTAGTGTTTACATCTTTACTCCTAAAAGACTCACACTAAAATTAACTCGAATGTCCATTAGCATATGGATAGATAATCAAAATGTGGTATATATTCATACAATGGAATATAACTCAAGAAACAAAAAATGTAAAAACACCCGAAACACACAAAACTATGCAAGAATCTTAAAACATGGTAAGTGAGAAAGCCAGGTAGAAAAGGTTACACACTGTATGACTCCATCATATGAAATGCTAGAAAATGCAGGCTAATTTGTAGTCACAGGAGGTTGATCGATGTTTGCCCATAGTTGGGGAGTCAACTGGTGTAACTAATTATGAAAAGTATACACACCACCTACCTCAGAACTCTCCATTTCAGTGATCCAGAACTCCTAGCAAGGACCCAAGTAGGTACTATAATGAAGAAAGGGACCTAGTGTCAGACAACAGAGATTAATTGCAGACCTGTATCAAGGGGGTAATTTAAGTAATTTGAACATCATAACATTGGGTTTTCCTATACAATCAAGTATTTTTTCCAAATGCTAATAAAATACTTAATTTATAAATTTCATTTTAAACCCGACTTTCATAAATGCTTAGTCCTAGGAAAATATGTATATAAAGTAACTAAAAACATTCTCTTTATATTGTATTATGGTTATATAAATTATTAATAGTCTTCATGACAGATTTTGAATAATTAGCAAAGGTGGTAGGAAAAAGAAATGAAATCAGGGGAAGGTAAACAAAACTTGATTCAACCCAAATTTAAGAACTTCACAAATACAAAGTGAAGAATACAACTGAGTCTAAATGTACAAGAAAAACAATTTATAAAGGGGGCATTTCTGTCCAGTTTTTAAACTTGATCTAAACAGTTTGCACTGTCCATCTCTCCTTTCTTGTGTCTCTCATATTTCACTTGAGGAAGTATCCATACAAAAAGTAATGACAGTAAGTCATCCTCCCAAGGACACAGAGAGTCTGCACTTCAATTTCCCAGTGATCACTGATTCCCTGCTGCCAACAATGGTCACATCACAAAATCCTGTTTCATACACAATAGGAGGGCTTAAGTTACATCACTTTGCTTTCAGAAACTACAGTGAATCTGTAGGAGGAACCAGTGCAGAAAAATTAAGTAGAAGTTCAAGGTTATATAAAGAACAGGTGGGTTCTCTGGAAGAAAATTTTGACCCATTAAAAGCTGAGAACAAAACACCACAGGTAAAATAGAAATCTTTGTTAAGCACCCCAGGTTAAAAAAAAAATAGCTTCTTTTCTAAAATATCAGAAAACTGCATTTGTGTTTGCTTCTTTGTGATCTTTTTTGTATATAAATCTTCTCTGTTTTGTACTTTAGGTCTTTCATGTATTCCATACAATTATGGAGCCGTTTAATAAACACCTTGATTTTAGGCAGTGTACTAGACACGGGTAACAGAAATGAGTATAAAATTGGCATGTGTGTCTTCAGTGGCCTTAGTGGCTTTGCCACTGAGAATCAAGCAGCAATCATGGGCAGCCTGCACTGGTTAGCTAGAGCAGGATCTAAACACGGACACTATCAAGATGGCTCTTGAAGACTGAAATCAGTCTTTCCAGTTTACAAGATTCAGGAGTTTCCAGGGAATCCTTAGTCTATAGACAGAGAGAGCTCAAAATGTATTCCACAGAAGTAGGAACTAAAAATAATACAAGTGAGTTTCAGGTCCTAAATAAAGTCTTTGGCGTGACCTTAACCATGAACACCAAAATTGGCTAATATGTAAAAAGGCACTAAGCTTGGTATAAGGTTTTGACCACTTTTCTGCCCAGCATGGGTTTCTGGCACTTATGCAGAATGGAAAGAAGCTGTGTCCCTAGTCAAAGAAGAGGATAGAAGGTGTTGTCACCGTGTGCACCAAGCTAAGAATAACCAGTAATTATAAAATGTTTGTCTGTGTTTGCTGAGTGTGCATTATCTCATTAAATCCTTTTAACAAATGTTCTCAAGAAGACACTATCAATTATTCCTATGCCAAAGAAACCAAGTTCATATTATATTTGGATTTGAATATACTGGAAGGATTTTTGTTGCTATTGCTTGCTTGAAGGCATTCAGGAAACCCAGACTGGAGCCCATGCTACTCACAAAGAGAAACACAAGGTTGATGAGTTTGTTTACTCGATGGAAGCAATGCCATTTCTGGCACTAAATCTATTCTATGCCTTAAAAGAAAAATATAAGGCTTCCAATTCACCCTGAAGGATAAGTTCCAGAAAAATTAAACAGGAAATTCTTAATGCCATTAAAAAGAAATTCTAAAGAAAACTCTACATTTCTCCACAAGGTTATATCAAGGGACAGAGTCTTTACAGATTTAAACTTAAGGGCCTTTTCTCCATCTGTGTGCTCTTACAAAAGCAATCTGTTTTTACCATATACTGATAATCACAAAATATAAATGTTGTTATCAAACCAATACATTCTTTGTATTTCAAAATCTGCTCCTTCTACACCTAACGTACTACAACTTTTTTGAGAAATGCAGCTTTTTTTTCTTTTTGACCAAGCCTGAATTAAATTTCCTGTTTCATAGATTCTAATTTCTCTGCACTTTACATATGAGAAAAGTAAAGTTTAGAGAAGTTGAAGAGATTCAAGTTCACACATATTTTAATCAGTCAGTCAGGACTTGAATCTGGAGCCATCTGACACCCTCGCCAAGCACCGACCTGCACTGTTATTCTACTTCCCCCAAAAGCTAATAGAAGAGCTGAAGCAATGGAAATCTAAGCACAAGGGATTTCTGCTTGAGATTTGGCTTTTTAATTCAAAGCTTTGGGAAACAGAATATGCTAAACAAGATCTTACTCTATCCAAGTTTGTTCTGTACCTCAAAGACACATGAGAAATTTCACCAAGTAGGCAAAAATGTCAGGCAAGAGATTCTTGTGCCACTATGATGGGCCATAATTCTTAACAGAATAATCAGGGAACATCTGGCACCAAGTTATGAGAAATGGACCCAGAACAAATGTACTGGTGTTGTGTAACTATTATGAAAGCAGGTCCTAAAATCAAACTATCTCTTAGTTCATAACATCTAGTTTTGTGACCTAACCTCCTTTTGTCTCAATTTCCATATGTATAAGAGTAGTAATAAATCTATCTCACAACCTTGTTGTAAGGATAAAATAAGTTGACATATACTATTTATATAAAATGCTTATTATTTAGCAAATACTCAAGAATTACTTTTGTTATCAATGAGTAAAATTGACTTGGGATAAAAGATGTGTCCAACCTCCAATGTCAGCTCAAACTAGCAAAATTGAGACACCGTGAGTAGGTATATTGATGGATCAGTCATCTAAGACAAGTGGTTTTAAAAGCACACAGGATGATTTTGCAGGTAAGATGAGTACAGAAAGACTGATGCCCACATTAGATATCTTTATTCAAACCCTGAAAATAGGACAGTTGATCTAACTGTCACAAAATAGAAATTTAGACAATTTCTGAAAGAATATGATTAACATGGTTAGGTCCAGTCAGGGATGTAGCTCAGTGGCACTGCATCTGCCTTGCAAGAGCAAGGTCCTGAGTTCAATCTCTGGTACCAAAAAAAAAAAAATGAACAAACATGGTTAGGTCCAGACTGACTCAGTGGACATAAAGGTCCTTTGATCAGGCAAGCTGAATACATAGATTTAAGGCAGAAAAATTCATTCAACATCAACATAGTGAAAATGGCCATACTTCCAAAACTGCTATTTAGATTCAATTTAATCTGAAGTGAAATTCTAGCAGCATACTTCAGAGAACTTGAGAAATCAATCCAAAATTTCACTTGGAACAAGAAGAGACCTAGAACAGCAAAAGCAATTCTAGGCAATAAAGACAAGGTAGAGGGTAACACAGTCCCCAAGTTGAAACTATACTACAAAGCTACTGTGATAAAAACAGCCTGGTACTGGCAAAGAAACAGACCTGAGGACCAGTGGAACAGATGAGAAGATGCAGAAACAACTCCAGACACACAAAGCCACCTCATCTTTGAGAAAGGACCCAAATACCTTTACTAGAGGAAAGATGGCCTCTTTAATAAATGATGCTGGAAAAATTAGGTTTCAACTTGCCAAAGATTAAAAGCAGACCTGTGTCTTTCAACATGCACTAAACCAAAATAGAAAAGGAAAATATAAAAACAAAGTCTTTGTAAATAGGGAAGGGTGGAGGGGTTCAAGGAAGGGTAAGGGGTATGGGGAAAAAATAAAAACCAAGATATATCATGCAAAGGTACAAGATCCCAGTGATGAATGTAACTGTAGTGTATACCTAAAATATACCAATAAACTTAATGAAAAAAAAATGTTCTGGGTAACAAACCTCCAAGACTAAAAATGAAGCCAATGGGACAGAAGGAAGTAAAGTGGAGAGAGAAGTCTTAATGATGTTGATTGACCCTGAATGACCCACACTTGAAATTTTTCTGTAACGTGCTATCCTTGCACATACACAAAGGAAATGAGGGGGATAAAATCTACTACTGGAAGACATCATTTCCAGCTGACAAAACTGGAGTTTACTCAGTAGTGCTTGTTAGTGTGTTTGGCTTTTTGTTTTTTTTTTTTTTTTTGGTATTCTCACTCATTCTTGTTTAAGATTGGCTTGACTGTGATTTTAATAGTCTTCTCTTTTCTAATATGCATCCCTAACATCTCAAAATACTTCTCCTAATAGAATGAATAAAATGTTTTCAGTTTTATAGTAATGGGTCCCATATATCCATTCACTTTTAAATGATATTTGTCAGGTTCACAGCTCAAAATTCCAATTATATATCTTAGACAAAAACAAAACAAAAATATTGCATCTACTTTGCAATAGTTGAGAGAGTTAAACTAAATCCCAAATTTGCTGAGCATAAAAATAAAATAACCAAAGGATAATTTTTCCTTAGAGTGCAACATATTTTGCTTTACAATTTAATGTGTCCAGTGTTTTAAAAATGTGTCCATTGTTAAGTGTGTCACATATTCTAACTTTCAGAAGATATTTTGTAATGCAGACACTATAGCACTGAGTGCAACAAGGAGATGGAAATCGCATAATAAGTTAAATGAAGGAAGATTAATATAAAGAATTATTGAGTAGGACAAATGGCATAGAAGGAAATAGAATAGAAGGAAACGCTATGTGGCATCCTAAGGCTGAGGAGGAGTGCCCAAGGAAGGACAAACACAGAAAACATTCAGGCCTCATTGGAAGACATCGTTAGTCCCTTGGATATCACAGAATTTCACTCAGGCTTGAAGTGGTCTGGAGCTGCTCATCAGATGGATGCAAAGTACCAGCATCACCCAGAGTGCAGGCGGAAGAGGAGGCTGCAAGCAGTTGGTGACATGGATGTACAGTGGGTGTATGGGTTCTGGTGGGAGGAGAAGCCTTCGGAGAACGCAAGGCACGTAGTACCATAGCCCTAGTTCTCAGGCCAAGCACGCTATGGGAAGGTTGCAGCCAGGTGGAGAGCAAGGTCATGGGAGAATCCTGTTCCTGCCTGTATCTGGGACAGGAGCCACCAGTCATCTTCACACCCACATGATAAAACCCCAGTCTTCATGAGAATCTGCAAGGGAGCCTCTTCCTCCAGCGAAGTTTGTCCAGTGTCCTCTCCTGAGAGAGCTTAACGTGGTACTCATTTGAAAGAATAAATTGTCAAAGATATTTCACTATTTAATACAGAAAAATTAAAGGATATATGAGAAGCTGAAAGGCAAGAAATTAATAATTTACAGCCAAAGGCTCTTCTCTATCATATGAATCTTTCTATATCTTTCCTTGCTTTATTTTCTTTATTTTGACATCTTTCCAAACAACATTTATTGGGTAAGTAGCATTCACCAAGATGGAAAAATGTGCAATATATGTCCCTAAAAGGTAGAGCCCACGCAAAAAAAGAAACAATGAATTGAAATGCAACTCAATAAACAAATAGAGATTCACACACAAGAATTAAGTTCCAATTGCCCACTTTAACCTGTGGAATCAACAAGTGTCAATCACGGAGGTTAATTTCACAATGCCTTATCACAATAATGTTGTATCTATTTAAAACATTGCTAAAATTATCAAAGTATAGAAGTTTGCATGATCTAGTTTTTAATGAATTTGAGTGCAAAGAAATAGCATCACTTTGGTTTTCTTGAACATCGATTGCTCTTCTGGAGAGGGGGATGCTTCTCAAAGTCAAAGCTACCATGACTGGAGCTACACATAAGTTTGTCATTCATGCTGTCTGCAATGTTTTAACCACACAACTATTGCATTTGATAGGTAGTAAAGGACATATGAAGCTTTTCACTGGCCTTGGATTTTGATGAGCTTGAAATTCATAATTCAATGCAATTGAATAGAATTGAAGTACAACCTTTTCAAGAGATGGGAGGCAGTTCCAAATTCTATAAAATCTTTTATAAAAATATCCAGTACACTTCTCAGTCTGGAATTCAAACAAGAGTTTTGAGCCACAAAATATTAGTTTGAAAGTCAGTGTTATTAGCTTTTGTTGAAGCCCCTACATAGGAGATATAAAGAGAGAACAAATATGTTGGGCTCCTTTGAAGCAGAGATAGAGATGGGAATTGTTTGAAATTATTTACTGAAGGTGCTCACGCCGGGAAAGGAAGGTAAAGAAAGTAAAGCAGGGCAGAAGAAAAGCTAAGGAGGGGTGTGGCCTCACATGGAGCCTAGGATCACTCTGAATCAGCAATGTGCCACAGAGATGATCCTGCCATGGGCCAAGGAGGCCAGCCTTGTAGAGCACTTCTCCCATCATAGGACTGTTAACTGCAGGCTGTGTCGTGAAGGGCATAGGGCAAGGCATCTGGGTGAGGTGTCTGCTTTTCCAGGCACCAGAAGTCACCTGTAGGCATTAGCAGCAAATGCCAGCAGCACCTGTTGAATCAGACTTACTGACAGAAAGAGTATCTGCATGAGGCACCTACTGTTTCTATCACAAAAAAACAAAAAGTTATCATTGGAGAATTCTTACAGAGTAAGAAAATCTTTGAGGAAGACCCAGGCAGAGAAATGAGAGAAGGATGACAATAACAAAAAGCAACTTCACAGCAGAAACTGAAGATTAACACAGAGAAGAAATGCAGTAATTGCACACATCCTTTGTAACTCAGATCTCTAAATAGAATATTTCTAAGATTATATATATTTTGTATTGTTTTCTTTGTCTAAAATAATTTGCACAAAATAAAACGCAAAGTCTGTACCAGGTGCAAAGACAGCCACTAAGATGTAACAGGTTAGCTGCAGAGATACACCTCCAAAATGAGGCAACCCACCCATAATTCAACACATCACATGGAGGGGACTTGGCAGGGGCTCCACGGGCACTGGCCTCTTTTGATGCTGTCACTGCAAAGCTTTGGTGGCAAACAAAACAAAACAAAATCCTCCTGATGATAATCTACAATGAGATGCTGACTTCTACTACACTAAAATAAAAGGGAACTTGATTATGCATAATTAAATAAAACTGTATTGTCTGAAACCATCCTAGTGATTTGTGATTATCCCATCTCGAAAAAATGTCACATCATATTTTTGTTTAGAACACATTGCTTTAAAATACAAAGTAGATAAAATTTTGTACTGACTGAAAAATTAAAACTTGATTCCCACTTTTACTAAAATTCTTTTCTGTACTAACCTTAAAACAATTGAACTAATAATAATTACTGTCTGATTACCTGTGAGCCCTAGGAATTACACACATAGTATCTTAATAAGTAGGATGCAGGAATATAATATGAATACACCATTATTCTTTTCCTCCAATGCCCTCTAAATGTAGCCCATGTGACTGGTTTGTCCTTCTACCTTTCACAGCAAAACCAAAATGTCAGGATCCAGTTTCCTCAGCACTTGTTGAGTGCATAGCTCTAGTGACTTCAACATCTTCTTGATCCAGGAGGTATTTACAGCTGGCTTTCTTTGATGAGTTTTAAATTCAACAGAACAACCGCACTGTTCCTTGGCCAAAGCAAATTCACATCTTCCTGGGAGTTTTATTCATTCCTCCAGCCCCTATTAATCGGGCAATCTCTTCTAGCTGCTTAACCTATTGAACAGTAGTAGGAAGACTCCAACTGTAGCTCCCTTGACCACATGACTCACTGAAGTCTGGGATAACACTCCCCTAACTCCTTTGGCAGTGTGCATCCAAATCAAGTTTTCTGAATAATCTATTTGAATTCCCCATCTATTGATTTAAAAGGGAATATGACCCATGACAGAGATACTCTGCATATTTTTTTTTTTCAAAATCCACTTGAAACTTCCTACAGAGTTTTCTATTTTAAGAGTAATAATGGTAGAGCCCTCTCTCCTGCGTGGCCTCTTCTGGAGCACGCCTGTTTCCAGTGGGCACTGAGTGATTGGCTACAATGCAGCGCCAGGTGGGTGAGTTTTACGGCATCGCCCTGGCTTGGACTCAGAGCCCTCTCTCCTAAGCAGCCTCCTCTGGAGCTGCGCCATTTCCAGCAGGCACCACTGATTGGCTCAGACACAGTGACAGGAAGGTAGCATACCCCATTCCTCCCCACCTCCTATCCCACCCCCCCAGCTATTAGATCCCCTGACTGAGCCAGTCCTAGGATGCATTCTGCAGAGGTGTGGTGGGCTATAAAGGGTGGTGATTGATCGTATTTTGTTTCTGATTGTATCAATAGGGATAAAGGATAGGGATTGATTTGATGAGTTGTTTGCTCAATTATAAAAATGAGAATGTCTATAAGTCATTAGAGAATCAAAAGCTGGGATGCAATGATATCAGGAAGATTTAATGACCCAGAGATTGAATCAAGGTCAATCCAACAGCAAAAATAAAGATGAGAAAACACTTAAGCAAGCCACAAAGACAGACTTCCAGTCCACCAATGGCAAACAGTAGGGCAAAGGAGGATGAAAAATCAGATAGTGAACCTCCAGGACACTCAGAACACACAGCACAGGAAGTAAAAAAAAAATGATCAATCAAGCTCTAGAAAAATTCAAAACAGAAATTATTTCCCAGATAACCATAGAGATGGTGAGCAAAATGAAAGTCATTATTTGAGACTCTAGAACAGGAACTGACAAAAAAAATAGATGATCTCAGAACCATGATAGACGCCATGAAGGCTCAGCATAAGAAAGAAATGGAAAAAATAAACGCCCAACATAGGAAAGAAATGGAATCCATAAAACAGATTCAAACAGATATCCAGGAGATTAAACACTCTATTGAAAGCATACATAACAGAATAAAAGATTGCGAAGATAGAATCTCAGATATAGAATATAGCATAGTAGACAGTGACCATAAAAGAGAGGTCCCTTAAAAACGGAAATCAATATGGAGATACCTCAAAGAGCTTGGACTGGAGGTTCCATTTGACCCAGCCATCCCTCTGCTGGGTATCTTTCCAAGAGAACTAAAAAAATCATATCACAGAGAAGTATGTGCACCCATGTTTATAGCGGCACAGTTTGTAATAGCTAAATCTTGGAAACAGCCCATTTGCCCATCCATTGGAAAGTGGATAAAGAAGATGTGGTTTTTCTATAAAATGGAATATTACTCAGCCATAAAGAATGAGAAAATAGATTCATTCATAGGAAAATGGATACATATTGAAGATGTACTCCTAAGTGAAATAAATAAGTCACACATGTGTAAATACCGAATAGATTCCCTGGTATGAATAATCTGCAACAATGCATAAGATTCTAATAAGATTACTGACATTTAGAAATGGGAAGAAAGGAGCTAAAGGTGCAGGGAAGGTTTGATGCATAGGGGAAGAGTAAAAAGGGAAAAGAAAAAAATGTGAGAGAATGAAAAGATGAAAATAAAGTATTTGTAGATGGGGAGGGGAGGAGGGGGTGAAGGGAGGGCAGAGGTAAGGGGAAAAAATGAGAATCAAGACTTGTCATGTAGAGGTACAAAATCCCAACAATGAATGTAACTGTACTGTATCCCTAAAATGTACCAATAAACTCAATTAAAGCTGAAAAAAAAAACAGTCAGGGAACATGAGAAATCGATCCAACAACTTCTAGATGATAAAAAGAAGAATAACATAAGACTATTAGGAATCCATGAAGTACCAGGAAAAAAAGCAAATGACTTAAAAAAGCTGTTCAAAGAATTAATGACTGAAAACTTTCCTAACAAGGGGAAGAAGTAGACATACAGATAAGCGAGGCATATGCGACACAAATTAGCCATGATCAAAAAAAATCTACACCTAGAAATATAATAATCAAGATTCCACAAAGCCAACAGAAGAACAAAATACTACAAGCAGTAAAAGAAACAAATCACATGCAAAGGAAAGCCCATCAGAATCACAACAGACTTTTCAACACAAACCCTCAGGTCAAGGAGAGCCTGGAGTGAGGTATTTCAAATCCTAAAAGAAAACAACTTACAACCAAGACTGACGTATCCTGAAAAACTCTCTTTCAAAATGGATGGAGAAATAAGACACTTCCATGATAAAGAACACTTGAGAAACTTCATGAATACTAACCCAGCCTACTAAGAACTTTAAACAATATCCTAGAAAAAGACAATGAAGATCACAATACTAGGAGGCCCAACAGAGCAAATCAAATAGCCAAGGCTAGAAACTAAAAAGAGAGGACAAAAAATAAAAAAAGAGACAACAAAAGGACAATAACATGACAATAATAAGTCAGTACATATTAGTTGTAACTATCAATGTCAATGGCCTCAATTCACCAATCAAGAGAAATAGACTGGCAGAATGGATTAAGAAAAAAATGCAACAATATGTTCTATACAAAAAAGACACCTAGCGCAAAAAGAAGCCTATAGACTGAAAGTGAAAGGATGGAAAACAATTCTGCATGCGACAGGAGCCCAGAAAAAAAGCAGGGGTAGCAATCTTATTCGCAGACAAAGCAAATTTCAAACCAAAACTGATTAAGAGAGACAAAGAAGGCCACTACATCCTTGTAAAGGGAACAATTCAAGAGGAAGAAATGACAATCATAAACATATATGCACCAAATATTAATGACCCCAACTATATAAAACAAATATTAAATAACATGAAAAACCACATAAGCACTAATAAAATTGTAGTGGGGGATCTGAATATCCCACTATCAAAAATAGACAGATCATCTAGGCAAAAAATCAACAATGAAATACTAGAACTGAACCAAACTTTTGAATGCATGGACTTCTTAGACATCTATAGACTATTTTACCCACAAAATCAGAATATACATTCTTTTCAGCTGCACATGGGTCATTCTCCAAGATAGATCACATACTAGTTCACAAAACAGGTTTGAATAAATGCAAAACAATTGAAGTTATTCCCTGTATATTATCAGAACACAGTGCAATAAAGCTGGACATCAATAGCATAAAAAACCATAGGAACTTCACAAACACATGGAAATTGAACAACACTTTCCTGAACAATCAATGGATCACAGAAGAAATCAAAAAAGAAATCAGACAGTTTTTACAAATAAATGAAAATGCCAATACAACATACAGGAATCTATGGGACACAATGAAAGCAGTTCTACGTGGAAAATTCATAGCACTGAATGCCCATATTAAGAAAACAGAGGGAGCAAAAATAAACAACCTAACAATGAATCTTAGACTCCTAGAGAAACAAGAGCAAGAAAAACCCAAAGCTTGAAGAAGAGAGGAAATTATAAAGATTAGAGCAGAAATCAATGCAATGGAAACTAAGAAAACGATACAAAAAAATAAATGAATCAAAGAGTTGGTTTTTTGAAAGACTAAATAAAATTGATAAACCCTTAGCAAATCTTATCAGAAAAAGGAAAGAAAAGGCTCAGATTCATACAATCAGGAATGAAAGAGGCAAAGTCACAACAGATCCCACAGAAATCCAGAGGATCACTAATACATACTATGAGAACCTGTACTCTACTAAAATGGAAAACACAGAAGAAATGGACAGATTTCTATACATTTATGAATTATCAAAGTTAAATGAAGAAGATAAAAACATTTTAAACAGCCCAATCACAATCAGTGAAATTGAAAATGTAATTAAAAACTTACCAACAAAGAAAAGCCCAGGTCCTGATGGATTCACTGCTGAATTTCACAAGACATTTAGAGAAGATCTATTGTCATTACTCCTCAGACTTTTCAACAAAATTGAAAGAGAGGCAATACTTCCAAATTCATTCCTGGAAACAAATTATCACTTTGATTCCCAAACCTGGGAAACATATAACAAAAATGAAAGCTACAGGCCAATCTCCTTAATGAATATAGATGCAAAAATCCTCAATAAGATACTAGCAAACAGAATACAGAGGATCATCAAGAAGATCAGACATCCTGACCTAGTTGGATTTATTCCAGGGATGCAAGGATGGTTCAACATATGTAAATCAATAAATGTAATACACGATATTAACAAAGTCAAGGACAAGAACCACATGATCCTCGCAATAGATGCAGAAAAAGCATTTGACAAAATTCAACACCCATTCATGATAAAAACTCTGGAAAAAATTGGAATAGATGGTCTATATCTCAACTTCATAAAGGCTATCTATGAAAAACCAACAGCCAACATCATATTAAATGGCCAAAAACTGAAAAACCTTCACGTTAAAATCAGGAACAAGACAAGGATGCCCACTATCACCACTCCTCTTCGATATAGTTCTGGAAAGTTTAGCCATAGCAATTAGACAAGAGAAAGAAATTAAAGTAATAAAGATAGGAAAGGAAGAAGTTAAACTGTCATTATTCACTGATGATATGATACTCTACATCAAAGACCAAAAAAATCCACCAAAAGACTTCTCACTTAATTGACACTTTTGGCAGAGTAGCTGGATTCAAGATCAACACCCAAAAATCAATAGCCTTCTTGTACACAAATAACAGGCTCACTGAGAAAGAAATTAGGGAAACAATTCCTTTCACAATAGCACCAAAAAAAAATGAAGTATCTGGGAATCAACCTAACAAAAGAAGCAAAAGACCTGTACATTGAAAACTACAGCACTCTGAAAAAAGAGATGGAGGAGGATTTAAGAAAATGGAAAGATGTCCCCTGCTCCTGGGTAGGAAGAATCAACATAGTGGAAATGGCCATACTGCCAAAACTGCTATACAGATTCAATGCAATACCAATTGAAATCCCAGCACTATACTTCACAGAACTAGAAAGAAGAATCCAAAAATTCATTTGGAACCACAAGAGACCTAGAATAGCAAAAGCCATCATAGGCAACAGTCACATGGCACCAGGTGTAACAATTCCCGATTTGAAACTAAACTACAAAGCCACTGTGATAAAAACAGCATGGTACTGGCAAAGAAACAGGCCTGAGGATCAGTGGTACAGACTGGAAGACACAAAAACAACTCCAGATGCACTCAGCTACATCTTCTTTGACAAAGGAGCTGCCAGTCCCCACTGGAGGAAAGATAGCCTCTTTAATAAATGGTGTTGGAAAAACTGGATCTCAACCTGCCAAAGATTAAAATTAGACCCTCACCTGTCACCATGCACTAATTAAAATCCAAGTGGATTAAAGATCTAAATACAAAAACAAAAACACTAAACTTGCTGGAAGATAAGTTAGGCAGAACTCTGGAAGACCTTGGCATAGGAAAAGACTTCATGAACAAATCCTCAGTAGCACGGGAACTAGCAGAAAAAATCAACAACTAGGATCTCATCTTATTGAAAAGCTTCTGCACTGCAAAAGAAACCACCAACAGAACTAAGAGACAACCTACGATGTGGGAAAAACTTTTTAACAGCTGCTCCTCAGACAAAGGACTATTATCTAAAATATATAAAGAACTCAAAACAACAGCCCCCCCCAAATATAAATATCCAATTCTAAAGTGGGCATCTGAAATGAACAGACATTTCTCAGACAAAGAAAATAAAAGCAGCAAGTAAATATATGAAAAAGTGCTCCACATCACTGGTCATTCAAGAGATGCAGATGCAAGCAACACTGAGATTTCACCTCACCCTGCAAAGAATGGCTGCTATCAAGAAATCACACAATAACAAATGCTGGCGGGGTTGTGGAGAGAAAGGAACACTTCTCCATTGTTGGTGGGAGTGCAGACTGGTGCAACCACTATGGAAGTCAATATGGAGATTCCTCAAAGAACTAGGATTAGAGGTTCCATTTGTCCCAGCCATCCCTCTGCTGGGTATCTTTCCAAAAGAAGTGAGAGAATCATACCACAGTGATATATGCGCACCCATGTTTATAGCGGTACAGTTTGTAATAGCTAAAACTTGGAAACAGCCCATCTGCCCATCAATTCTAAACTGAATAAAGAATATGTGGTTTTTCTACAAAATGGAATACTACTCAGCCATAAAGAATGAGAAAGCAGCTTCATTCATAGTTAAATGAGTACATTTTGAAGATATACTTCTAAGTGAAATAAATAAGGCACACATATGCAAATAACGAATAGTACCTCTTGTGCGAAAAACTAAAATAGTACTCAAGATCCTAATGGGACACTTAGCAAATAGGAAGAAAAGGACCAAAGGTTTAGGGACAGTGAGAAGGATAGAGAAGGGGGAATAAGGGAAAAGGAAAAAAAATATGAGAAAATGTAAAAATGGAATTAAAGTGTTTGAAGGTGTGGAGGGGAGGAGGGGGGGAAGGGAGGGGGGGGACAAGGGGAAAAAATGAGAACCAAGACCTGGCATGTAAAGGTACAAGATCCCAGTAATGAATGTAACTGTACTGTATACCTAGAATGTACCAATAAATTAATTTAAAAAAAAAAGAGTAACACTGGCATTTGGCATACTGGTGTCTCCATTAAAACCTCCAATTTAATATCATTTTACATTTAAAAATCCAAAGAAAAATCCTGAATCTTGTGTAAAAGTTATGGGAATAGGCAGTAAAGCAAACACCCCCAATTTTAATAAAGTAGGGCGGGGAAAAATAATAGGTCAAGTATAGAAATGAACTCTGGTTAAAGGGAACAGTCACACAGAGACCATAGATCCTCCAGGTCCTATCAAGCTTTATCCCAACTGCTGTATGTAGGAGAAAATCTGAACATTTGTCTCTGCCTCAGAGCCTTGAATGAGGAATTAGGAAGCATCAGGGGCTCAGCTGTTAGCTAGAAATTCATCTTCCTTCAATTTTCATCAACTCTGTGAAATAGGAAGAAAAGTGATAAAGGTGTAGGGAAAGTGAGAAGGGTAGGGGAAATGCAATAAGGGAAAAGAAAAAATATGAGAAAATGAAAAAATGGAAATAAAGTGTTTGTAAATGGGGAGGGGAGGAGGGGGTGAAGGGAGGGCAGGGATAAGGGGAAAAAACGAGAACCAAGACCTGTCATGTAAAGGTACAAGATCCCAATGATGAATGTAATTGTACTGTATACCTAAAATGTACCAATAAACTCAATGAGAGAAAAAAATTTTTTCATCAACTATTTTCTATAAAGAAGTTTCCTCTTTGTTTTCAAAAATTACTTGCATAGGAGGTATTAAATTTGGCCATGATAAGTAAATTATGGATGACTGACTCAGAGGTCACTTAAAACAACTTTTTTTAGCCTCATTAAACTTAATATTTAAGACAAAACACTTGCTCACTTGAAGTATTCAGGTAATTATTTTAATCTGTTTCCCTCCACTACTATGGAACTATCCTGAGCCAACTAGCAAGAAAGAAATCTTCAGATGAAATACATCCTATCTTAATATGATTCGAATAATTACCTCACAGGATTGAGCCAATGTACTTTCCTCAAATTAACTAATTTTTGTATTCAATCACAACTCATAAGGTTTCTTTATAATTCATATTTTCTTGTTTTAAAAACTCCAACAATATGCTCAAAGCCACACAGTTTATACTCCAAGAGGCTGAACTAATGTTTTATAGTCTCTCTTTGGTGGAAAACACCATCATAGGAATCTATAAGAGTATGAAATTTTTCTTCCAAAGTAACAACCTTATAATATTGCACTAGAAAGCCAAAGTATCATACTCCTTATGTTCACGAAAAGTGTTTCACTTTCATCTAGAACAGTTATAAATTAAATAAAATTGTATTACATAAAAATAATTCAGTCTTCAGTGGTCAGTCTTTATTCTTGCCACTTTAAAGAAATTAAAAAAGGAAAAATCTAATTCAATTTACTGCAAGAGAAGATTATAGGACTTATCAAATACATCTTTTTTAGGAAACTTTAAGTGAGAATGATTGTCCATCATCTGCCCAGACAATGAACTTTTAAAATGTCATCAATTTCAGCTGTCTTAAAGGTTTAGGTGGAAGAAAACTCCATCTAGTACCAAGTAAATTTAAACATTTACTCTCTTCAAAAAATTAATGTTTCATTACACTCAGGAATCAATAAGCAATCAAATTTGTCTCCAGTGTGAATCACATAAGAAATCGCCCTTGAAGTATTTACAAAACAATTATTTAATTGAGTTAGCAGTAAAGAATTTTATTTTTCATCACATTATCAAAACATAAGTATGCAAAACATTTGCAAATGATTTTTCTAAAATCCCTGTTTGTATAATGTAAAAACTAATGAAGGCAGAGCTCATGTTTGAAGAAGAGAACTACTATAGGGAAAGAGTTAGCCAGGGTGATGAGATAGCCATGCAGGAAAAACATTTTCCTGGACTTGTAGACTCTAGAAAAATAAAAGTTAAGAAAAATACAGTGGTATCTCAGTTCACAACGCCATTCTCTCCCCAATTTTGGTCGCAAACCGAACAAGAGGAGAACTGAATCAAATTTCCCCACAGGTCAGCATTGAATCTAACCACCAAATTTGATTCACTTCTTGTCCGACTGGGTTTGCAACTAGAATTGAAGAATTGTGTTTGTGAACCGATGTACCCCTGTAATTCTTAAATTTCTGTTGACATTCTTACAAGGCTTACAGCCGAAAGAGGGCAAGAATTCAACATTTTTATAGAAGCAAGAGGAATATGGAAAGGGATAAACTTGAATTGTTTGTAGGAAAATGGATGTAGCTTGAGACTATAATGTTAAATGAAGTAACTCAAATACATAAGCTTAAATATTATCTGATTTCTCTTGTAGGAAAAGCTCAGTATGTACATAAAACACAAAATAAAAGGCAGACAATAGGAAAAAAGAGAAAAAAATATTTTAATTCAGTGTGGACACATATTAAAAGGTGTACCTTGACTCAGTAAAATAATCTTACATGTTTTATACGTCATTTGACCTTTTAGTCTGGTGTTCAATTTGTATGCATGATAATTAACTTTATAAAGTCTTATATCAAGTCATTTATAAATAAATGAATCTGGTGCTGGAAAAATAAAAGGAGTGGGTAGAGGAAAAGAGAAATAAGAGAGGAATTGAAATGTTTTATGTACATGTACCAATTCCGTACAGTGAATGTAATCATTATGTACTGCAACGTGTACTAATAAAAGTGGTGGAAAAGAAGAACATGGGAAATAGTTCTGCATTCACTTTAACCTTCTGTTATTGACAGCAGTCCTCAAAAGTCTTCTTCCAGTACCACCCAGCTTCAATTATCAGGCCTCAACACGTACATCGTTATTCCAGTAAGACTACGTATCCAAACTAGAAGGATTTATTACTTTTATTTTGCTACATCTTAATGGCAATACTTTCCAAATGTTAAGGTGAATAACGGTCATCACATAAACTTGCCAAAAAGTCACTGTCTAGCCTGATGATGTGGCTGTGACCATTATCAAAGATTTTTAATCAATATATCTATATGTGAAAAAAATGTATAACTTGTTTGAGGCTTGAACCACGTTGTAAAGGTGCTGATCTCATTTTGGGGCTCATGTTTTAGTTAAAGAGAATCTGTGAATGTTATAAAGGCTATAATAAAGTTCAACTTCTGACATCCTGAAGGAAATGATGTGAGAATCAAAATAAATGCACAGAACCAGATAGCTATGTGATAAAGGGGGGGGGTGGGGAGGGAGAGAGTGCAACTCAGTGGGAAAGGGGGAGAGTAGAAGGGAGGCCAAGGTGATAAAAATGAGTTTCTTTATAAATATATGCGTTAAGAATAAGTCTACATAATGTCAAACAACTTAATTTTTAGTTAATCCATTGGTTGTTTACAAATATGAATACACTGCCTTTGGCAAATGTAGTACCGGGACGTAATCCCTGGAGTTCTAGCTCCTTTGGAGTCTCGCTCCTTAATCGCAATCATGCATAACAAGATTGCTGCTCTATATTCACTTTTCTTCTCCTTTTGTACTGTTTTCTCACTTTTTCTTTGTGGTCATTTTATTAATTTACTATTTTATTTATTCCTGTATCCACTTTAAGTGTAGGCAATGCCATAGCTTGAATGTCTTCTCCAAAACACACGTTAAAATTTAATTGCCAGTGATGGTACCGGGAAGTCAGACCTCTTAAGAGGTATTCAGGTCACGGACACTCCACTCTCATGAATGCATCAAGGGCACTGCATCAGGAGAAGGTAGCTGTAAGAATGGGTTAATGATAAAGGGGGTGACCGTTCTCTTTCCTCACAGTCTCATATGCTCTCTTGCAACATGATACTTTCCATCATGTTAAGATGCAACTCAAAGACCCTCAGTAGATGAAGCCCCCTGATCTGGAACTTCTCAGCCTCCAGAGCCATAAGTCAAATAAGCTTTAAGTGTTTATGATTTACCTAGTCTATGTTATTCTGTAACAGCAGCAGCAAACGAAGCAGTTAGACATTCTCCTCTATAGGGGGATTAAAAGGGTTTCAGTCAATATTATGGCTTCTCTACTCCCCAACTTTTTAAAAAGGTAATTAGTCTCTAAACCACCATCTTCTCTTTTAAAATCTATATAATACGGAAGAAGTATGTACTTCTGCAAGATCAAGTCACTAGCAGCTGGAGACATTGTTTTCCCCCTGACAGGGAGAAACAAGCAGCTTTGAATGGCTTTGCGCTTCTAACAGACAGAGATAAAAGGCATCTTGGCCTACTTTAAAATTTGGACTCATCTCACGATATGTACACAATACACACTGAGCAATTGATTTTTCCATCTTCACTTAATTGTTTTGGACATACTGTTGATGGCTAGGAACAGTAAATTTTAACATGAAAACATTTTCTTAGACTTATAGGCTCACATGATTTAAAAAAATAAACTGAAGAGAACAGCGATCCATTCCTGAAGTTGCTCCCCACTGTATTACCCAAAAGGAAGCCAATTTCTCAAAAATATAGTCTTAAAACTCCTTCCCTCTCTCCCTCCCTCCCTCTCTCCCTTCCTTTCTCTCTCTCTCTCTCTCTCTCCTCCCCCCCCGCTCCTGCTCAGAACATTGTAAATAACACTTTCCTATGTTTCTACCTCCTTTCTTGTCTAAAATGTTCTACAACCTGCCTTTCTAGTCCAGATTGAGCACACATTAGCCAATGATCATTGTTAGGAAATCTTTCCAATTAAAAATTCCTCATGCTATGATTTAATTTCTTTTCTTATTTGTTCATAGTGCAGATGAATAGCTAATCCTGATTGCTTAACAGTTTCTCATAATTTGTACTTTAAGACGGGTTATCTCTGCATTTGTTGACTCATAATTTATACAATCCTTCAGCCGAATTCCTACTAAGGATTTTTATTGCTTCTTGTTTCTCAAAACCATCTATAACCAGAATCATTATTAAAGCTCATTGGCATATACCTCTTATATTTCCTGAGACTCCTTCAGCATTTTAAAAATGTTTTTAATTCTAAGAACTTAGTAATATAACTGGAAACAGAAAAATGATGAAAAATGATTTAAAATCATTAGGTGCTCCATAAATGTTTATTAAATTTAACTGAAGCGTCATGAGTTTTTCTATTTTTAATCTTCATTATGATTTATTTTCTATTTTAATTTGTTATGAAAAACATTTCCATATTCCACTAGATTATATTTAATTTTTCCTCCCTTGGGTAATGATTTATTACATTATTATTTATAATATTTCAAACCAAAGTATTCTTACTGCAAGTCCCCTGTCTCCCTTTTTCTCACAACAAATAAACATATTAAACTTCCTTTCCATTTAATAGTAATTCTTACCACCTGACTTACAATAACATTGTGAAGATTGATGGAACTATGAATAAAACACTTGAAATTTTTCATTGTTGTTTTAATAAGAAAAAGGACTGTAAATGGAGGATAGTAATGTTATATTGTTTGGGGTTTTTTTTAATCAACATCCTACAATAACTCCTCAAAGGACCCTCTTCTTGCTTTGGACTCTGTAATAAAATCATAAGTAAATATGCACTTGATGGAATATGGATCACATTTAATAAGAGCTCATTCATTTCTATTTGTTACAGCAGATAGGCTCACCACTGCCCATTCAAATAACAGCTAAATGGGGCATGAGAAGACCAACTGATTTCAAATTAAGATACAGCAGTTTAACAGTTTATTTCAGCAGTTGGCTTTTTCAAACCTAGCCCATCATCCAACAGAGGAAATTCTGTCTTCTTAAAATCTAGGACTATAAATCTCTCCTGCTAGGAAATTAGAGGGTTCCAGGTAAGCTGTTGTTTATTCTCCACTTACATTATTAATCCATTAGGTTCAGTGGTTATTTCTCTGTTGTTTTGCATGTGTGGTATAATAAGGCTAAACATGACATCAGGAAACTGAGTCCAAGTCCTTTCCAGTACTTACTAGTTAAGTAATTTTCAGCAAATGTTTCTAAACCTAAATTGCCTTCTCTAGCACAGAATGTTTTCCTGGCTAACTTATACAGTTTTTGAAAAGATGAAATTAGAAAATGAATGTGACGTTACTGCATAAATTATCAATTGCTTATATGTTTAAGACATTAGGATGCCAGTGTACTTAGCTTTATTTACAATTTACCCCTCATTCTACCCTTCAATCACATCATAATTCCTGCATAAGAAACAAGTATGAAGAAGCTATTAGCACATTTAATTAACTCTTCCCAATTACACAACCAAGACCTACATGTAGATTTTAAAAAGTAATTTTATAAGGGGCTTAAAACATCTCTGTCTTTTGCCAGACCCAGTCTTGGCCAGCTGTGGTCCTCCCAGCTGTATCTGTTTTCTTCTATCCATACCTATTAGAGTCCTACTAATCCCTGAAAGTCCAGTTTGAGCCACTTCTTCCCATCAAATATGTCTCAATCAACTGAATTTTTTTTTTCTCATAGCATCCATCTTTCCAGGCTACAGCCCAATATGATAACCAAATTAAGTCAAAGGAAGGAATTATCTCTTATTTATTGCTGTGCTAAACTGAGAAACTTGAATATGAAATTTACTAAACAAATCTCTGCTGCTTTTTCATTGTTTTCACACAACATTATGAAATTAGTCACATTTGTTTTTATTACATCTAATATACATAAAAGATCTACAAAAATATAAATACAACCTCTAAATCTAATTTTAAAATTTCAATTCTAAATTCAAGACATACTTTTATCCACTGTGCCCTCCCATCTTTCTTAACTTTCTACATGAAACTCCAGTGTTTCTTTCTTAATATCCCAGAGAATGCTTTAAATTCCCAACACTAATTTTCCATATATGTTAAAGTATCTTGTATAATATTCATCAATCATGTCAAGAGCTAGCATAAAAGTGAACTCTTTCAAGAGGCCTCAGCTGATTAATTCTCCCATATATGTAGTTCTTTTAGATACTCTATGCTCTCAGACACTAAAAAGGTATCTCTATGTAATGAAGGAAAATGTGTGAATCTATACTAGAAATACATTATGATATACAGCCCAAAAGCAAAACTGCCTTGCATCACTTTATCAGTACCCTTCAGCAGGAGTTGTTTCTACAGCACAAAACTAACAACTACAGACAGTATATACACACACACACACAAACACACACACACACACACACCTTCCATCCTTACATTTTTGTGTGCATGAAGAGTGTTTGAGAGCAGAGCATTTTTCGCTATGTCAGGCTTTATGCTATGAAGACAAAATATAAAAGTCCACCTTACTTATCACAGTACCACTCAGAAATGATTTTATGAATTAGACTTCCATTGAGTGAATCAAAATTGTTCAATGAAAGACAGCCACACCATTAATGAACCTTAACAAAGAACCCAGTATCAAATAAATCATAGCTAAGACAAAAATATTTTAAAGACATGGTAAGAAATTTTAAATCCTGTAACAATTCAAAAACAATTTCAATAAGAAAATATAATTCATATCCTATAATTTTAACTCAATTGTCATTGGCGTACTAATTGTAAAAATTTATGACGGACAATGTGATATTTTAATAAATACATACTATATAATGATTAAATCAGAGTAATTAGCATACCCATCCCCTTGGACATTGTTCTTTGTGATGAAACATTTGAGATCCTTTCTTCTAGCTATTTTGAAATATACAATATATTAATATTGACCATTGTCATCCCACTGTGCAATAAAACACCAGGACCTACATATTTCTCCCATCTGTTACACTACACTCATTAATCAATTTCTCCCTAATTCCTACTCCTTACTATTTGCTAAAGTCTTAGGTACCAATATGTTCTTAATTCTATGAGATCAATTATTGTAGCTTGGACATCTGAGTGCTAATACACAGTCTATGTCTATGGCTGGACTATTTCATTTACCATTGTTCTCCACTTCCATCCATATTGCCACAAATTGCAGGATTTCATTCATTTTTGGACTGAATAGTATTACATTGCATATGTGTACCATATTTTCTTTATACATTCATCTGTTGCTGAAAACTAGTTTTGATTTCATATCTTGGTTTTAATGATATAAAAATGGAAATGAAGATAATTCTTTGACATTTCATTTTGGTATCAGTAGTGGAATCACTGGGTCATATGGTAGATCTACTTTTAATTTTTTAAGAAAACAAAAGCACAATGAGATACCAATTCACACAGGATAGCTAGTATCAAAAAGACAAAAAATAAAAAATATAAGCAAGGCTACACACAATAAGGAACTCTTAAACACTGTTGGTTGAAATATATATGTTAGTATAGCCATTTTGGCAAACGATAGAGATTTTGCAAAAACTAGAAGTAGAACTGCCACACAATCTAAAATCCTACTATTGGGCATGTACCCAGAAAAAATGAAATAGCATATTAAAAAACAACTGTATCGGCATATTTATTCCAGCACTATTCACAAAAGCCAGGATATATAATCAACCTAAACCACCATCATAGAACCATCAATATGTATCAGTGTGGTACACATATGTAATGGAATGTTACACATCATTTAAGAAAGCATGAAATCATGTCTTTTCAACAACATGGATGGGCCTCAAGAACATTATATGAAACAAGTCAGGTATAGAAGGATAAAAACTACAGGAGCTCACTTGTATTTGTATTCCAGGAAAGTTAATCTCACAGGAGTCGAGAGTAGGATTTTGTTTACCAGAGACCAGGAAGGGTAAAAGGAAAGGAATTGGGGTGAGACTGATCAACAGGCACAGTATTACAGAAATGGGAGGAATAAATTCTAGTATTCTACGGTACAGAAAGGTGAATATAGTCAACAATAATACATTGCATATCTCAAATTAGTTAGAAGAGAGGCCTTTAAATGTACTCACCACAAAGAGGTGTAAAAAATTACTCTGAATTGAACATGATTCAAAGTATTTTTTAATTAAAACACATTGTACCTCATAGATATGTACAAATATTGTATGCCAATAAAAATAAAATTAACATAAAGAAGAAAATTTTGTATGGAACCACAAAGTCCCTGAGTTGCCAAAACAATCTTGAACCAAAAAATACAAAGCTCTGTAGCATCACTTCACCTTACTTCAAAATATACTACAAACCTGTTAGGCAAAACAGTATGGCTTGCGTGAAAACATATAAACCAATGGAACAAAACAGTCAGCTTATAAATCAATCCACATAACTATTAAAAGTAGGGATTTAGTTCAGTGGTTCCACTGCCTCCCTTGCTAGCACAAGATCCTGAGTTCGATCCCCGATACCAAAAAAATAAAAACAAAAAAAGTACTAAAATTAACTTTTGTCAAAGGCAACCAGAATACACACTGTGGAAAAGGCAGTATTGCACTGACCATAAAAAAAAATGATAGATGTTGGGGAAGTAAATATGCTTAACCTACTTTAAACATCATGCAATGTACATATACATCAAATACCACATGATATGCCATTCACAAGTGTGACATGTTTTAACGTATCAGTTAAATTTTAATAACTAAATAAATTGTGTTGGGAAAATTGGATATCCCTGTAAAGAATGAAATTAACTCCTCTCCTAATCATCCACAAAAATCAATTCACAATGGATGAAATCTTAAACTTAAGACCCAGAGGTATAAAACTAGTAGAATAAAACATAAGGAAAATGCTTCAAGACAATGGACACTACAACAATTTTTTGAATAATATTCCAAAAGCATATGTAACAAAAACAAAAATAGACATCAAGCCAAAAAACTTTATTCCAGCAAAGGAGACACCAGAGCAAAAAGATATCCTATAATATTTTGTAAATACTTAAATCATTTGCTAATCACCAAAGATTCTGACAAAGCATGGAAAATCATCTCTGAACAACAGGATCTGCTATACTGTATGTAATAATATTTAAAATTTATTTTTCCAAAAACTGTCGAAGCAGCCAACACCCTAGAATGATGGCTAAGCCTTTGGATCTTATGCCTTTCGGGATGAATAGCAAAAGGTTCTTCACCTGAGTTCTGCTCCAAAACCTACAATTTGTAGATGCTGAAGCTGAAAATCAAAGATCCACAATTGAGCATAAGTATAAGTAAGAACACAGATTTTGAAATTAGCACACGTGGGTATATATTTTACCTTGTAGCTGTGGAATGTAGGTAACCTATTTAAACTCTAAACTCCAGTTTTTATAGCTGCAGTTTGGGGGAAATTATACCCAAAAACAACTACAGAAAGAGTTGGTGAAAATCAAATGAAATGAAAAACATATGTGCCTCTTAGGGACCAACTATACAGTAACTGTTCAGTAAACAGCTACCACTATTATATGAAAATCATTCTCATCTCATGGGGCACTCTAACTCACTTTTATATTGTAATCTATTTTGACTCCACTCCTTGGAGAATATTTAAGTGCTCTCTTCAGTGCTGGGGATATGGTATAATAGACTCAGACAGAGGTCAATGAATAGCAGCATGTAAACTAGATAATATCAGAAAGGAGGCAGACTCATAAATTTTAACAGACATCAGTCATATGCATTGACATAAACTTCTTTAGTTACTGAGAAGTCATTTAACCTGTGGTATCACTGACCAGCCACTCTTCTTAGTTAGATATTCTGAATAAGGTTTATTTGTGGGTGATGATCAATATATTGTTCCTGTATGAAAATGTTTCCAAACTGCAATAGTCTTGAGGTTGCTCTTAGGATTGGGACTTTGAGGGCTCAGTCTTTAATTTGTGCAAGTGTTGGATCCAAGGCAAATCTGGGTCCAGTTTCAGACATGCTTTTCTTTATCTATAGCCAGACATACAGAGTAGCTGCCTGTGCAATACCATGCTCTAAACTCGTCCATTTTAATGAGAACTTTATCCTACAGTAAGTAAATATCTAAGGCATAAGAATCTTCTCTGCATAACTAACATAGAACAATTGCACTCAAGGATTTAGCCAGAAGTTAGCAGAAGTTCCTCCCTCCTGCGTCCTCTGAAGCCCTTGTAGAACATGGCCTGCAGTAAGTACAATTCAGCAGGAGATATAATTCTTCTAGTCCTTTGCTTCTCTGTGTGTTATCTGAGGGTGAATCCAGACTCTATTGTCTGGGATTTCCATAGAATCGTTTCTTTAATACTGTGCTTTAGTTGGTCGATTCATCCTACACTGAAAAATGCTATAAGAAACTGTTATATGAAAATATTATCATCCACTTTTTCATTCTATGGATCTCTTGCAATAACCATGGATAAATTTCATTTAGATTTTGAAGCCAGGGCCTCCCCTTAAGATGTTATGCTTTATTATACAGACAATACGAGTCTGCAACTTATCCTCTTTGTTCCAGCTCTTAAGGAATAAAGGATTGATTTGATGCCCCATCTTTAGATTATGTGAGAATTTTATAACACGTTTCTCTAGCTAATTTTCTTACAGCCCAGTTTATTATTTTTCCTATTTTACTTTCATATCATTTTCTTTTAAACTATTTCTACTCATCTGGTTCCATAGGTACACTAGTATTTTGTTCATCTCCTTCAAATATAGATGAGAGAGGTATTTGAGGAATCGCACAGATGCTTGTTTTTATAATCTACTCAGAGAAAGATTAATTTACTGGCAGCAAATTTTGTTATTATGTGATTTATTTCTGCTTCCCAGAGACCCACATATATCTATCTACTCATGAACCTCTTCTAGCTGTTCAGAACAACTAACCCCAATCTCTAAATCAATTCTTACAAAATTAAGTATATTTCTTGTCCCTCTGAAGTTATATCAGGGATGAGCCTTAGGTTCCCTTATGGGATTTACAGCCTCTGAACTTTTTTCATGATCACCATCACCAACACCTTGCCATCCCTACCAGGATGGTACTGGTGTTTTTCCTTAGGTAAACAGATTAGCTAAGTCAGAAATGTCATTACCCACTTGATTTCAGCCACATGAACACTATTGCTGGGTCAATACTAACAAGCAAGATTCCAATTTGTTCACAGGATGGTGGCACTAATGACCCAATATATGTCTTGTATACATGCATACATTATACAATGTTCTACTGCCTTGTAAGAAACGCCTTGCAAAGGCCAACTAATTTCCTTTATCTATCTTTTCTGCTTCCTACATTATCCTTCTATACTACCATGAAGTTCCCAAATCCTTGATACTCAAGCAACACTGTTGCCATAATTTATATCTCCATGGCCCCTGGGAACCTCGTGTGCTTATAAAAAAGAATTTTAGAAAGTAATTGAATTATGAGGGGAACATAGCTGGCCTGCTTTTAAGAACTGGAGCCTCACCAGGTGTAACAATTCCCAATTTGAAACTATACTACAAAGCCACTGTGATAAAATCAGCATGGTACTGGCAAAGAAATAGGCCTGAGGATCAATGGAACAGACTGGAAGACACAAAAACAAATGCAGATGTACTCAGCTACCTCATCTTCGACAAAGGAGCTCACCATCCTCAGTGGAGGAAAGATAGCCTCTTTAATAAATGGTGTTGGAAAAACTGGATATCAACCTGTCACAGATTAAAATTAGACCCTTATCTTTCGCCATGCACTAAATTAAAATCCAAATGGATTAAAGATCTAAATATTAAAACAGAAACATTAAACTTGCTGGAAAG